>NW_005842008.1:1424002-1444540 GCF_000455745.1 Alligator sinensis
CTCTTTCCACAGGCTTCTTTGTATGGGCAGAAAATCCTCATTTAAAATTTCCTCTTTTCCTTCATTGCTCTGCATTCAACTCTTCCTTTCCCCTTTCAGCATCATATTTTCCTTTCTGCATGTCCCACACAAAATGCACCCCCGCCCATTGCTTCGACTTTCCTATTACTCTACATCTTTACTGCCCACCCAATCACTCACAATGAAATAAAACAGAACAGAAGCTGGCAACCTGTGGCCTATAGGCGAGGTCACAGGGATACTGGATCCAGAGTGCAGCAGTACATGGTGACAGGGGGCACCAACACTAGATGCCAACTTATAGGTGTTCCCCCAGGTCTCATCCATTTCCTGTGGCACAGCTTGCCCAGACCCCCCTTTCTACCTGCATTTCTCTGTCCCTGAACCATTTGTCTGAACCCCCTCCAACAATACCCCAGCTTTTCCTGCTCTGTGCCAAGGGCTGCATTCTCATGGCCCCCAACTGTGGCCACCACTTACCCTCCCTGCCAAATTGGCTGCTGCTTCTTGGTAACAATAGGCATCAGTGGTGGTAGCAGTCAGTGGCAAGGGTAGAACAGAGGCTGCAGCAGGGAGGTATGAAAGTGAGAGCAACCCTCAACACAGAGCAGGGAGGGATGGGCTTTTGCAGAAGGGGCACTACCACTGGGATCAGCTGTGCCAAAGCAGGCAGAGGAGATCAGCTGTGAGGCACAAGAGTGCTCACCAGCCTCGGAAAACACTGGTCCAAACCAAGGATACACACTGGCTGCAATGGGGTCCTAGTCTCTACCTGTCCACCTGCCTCTGACCCTGTGTAGGTCATTCTGATCTGCAGCTAGAAAAAGTTGCCTACCCATAATCCAATAACCTCACTCAGCTGACACCCAATTAGAGATACCTAAAACTCACTAGAGGCCTTCCTGTTTGACTTCATAGTACTCAAGACATCTGCAAGTCTGCTTCTCTGCAAGACAACAACAACCCCAGCCTGAGCATCTTCACTCTTATCCATCTTACATAGGAGATAAGGGCCCAGAGCCATGGAAGGCCCAATGCAGCAGGCATGCTCAAAGAATACCACCCACACAACAGGATTAGATTATTACAGAAAGCAAGGGGAAGGTAGTGGCAGCAGTGATACCCAGCTTCCTATAAACACCCTAGTGACTGAAGCATTTACCCAAAAAACGGAAGACCCCAGCTTCAATGCCCTCCTCACCCCAAGGAAGGTTCAAACCCACCTCTTCTGCTTACTGAGGTGAGTGCTCTAACCATAAAACTAAAGGCTGTTCTTGAGGGGGACACTCCACTAGTTGAAGTTGTACAAATATGCAACAAAGAATTCAAGATTCACTGGGCTAGAGACAGCACAATTTTACCCTTAGGGCATCCATTTAAGAGAGGGAGTCATAACTTCTGCTTCCTGCTCAAAGGAATCTTCTGTATGCATTTTATCAAACTGAAGACATGTTCCTTCTTGTGCTCTCTCTCTTGCTCCATGATTCTTGAAGTTGTGCTACTGTGAAACAGAATTCAGCAGTACAGACTAAGAGTGCTCCCATGCCAAAATATCCCCTAACCTCATGGCTGGGCCCTTTCCTGGAATGTGAATTATGTGGGTTTTATACAAGGTCTCCCAATCCTAGGTGAATGTTCTGACCCATAGGCTATTACAGAAAATGCTGGTACCATCTCCCGTGTCTGAAAAAAAAGAGTGAGCTCAGTTCTCTGAAAGGCAGAAAGAGACTATTCTGGATTGTGGATCTCAAGTGGGCAGAAGCACCTTCTGCAGCCCTGAGTAAGGCACCTAACCTCTAGAAAGGGGAGAGGTTTCAGACATACCTAGTTGTTAGCATTTCCTAGTGATGTGCTTCAAGTCACCCCTACTCAGCATGCCAACTATTTTGCATCCTCTTCTGCAATTTCTACCATTCCATGTACTACATAGTATGCCTAGGCACCTAATACTAATTTCACCTTGGGGAGTAAGCCCCTAAAAGCTATGTGCTTTACTATTCAGGTTTTAGATGTTTGATCCATCTTTGTTGTACAGAACTACGTACGGCAGTGAAATGGGTTTGATTGCACTGATGCTACTACACATAGCTATATGTTGGAACTCTTTGCTTAGAGAGAACCTGGTCTTAGACTTAGTAGACACAAATTCATACTGAACATGGCAGGAGGTAACTATCCAGAAAGACACCAATTCATTCTCTCGTAAACTACTGGTAAGAGAGATGTGGGTCCTCATCTCTAAGAAGAGTTACAATGTATATCTGCGTGTAGCAGCATCAGTTCAATCAAACCCATTTCACTACTGTACATACTTCTATACAAAAGCGATGGAAAGCAAAACTCTAGTCAAGGGGTGGTCAATCCCCAGCTCCCAGAGTTGTGTCATCCAGCCTGCAGGGTTCCTCATGGGTCCAAATATTTGGCATTAAGGGAACAGTGGCAGCATTAATTACTGCTCCCCTGTTGCCAAATTTCCAGATCCATGAGAAGCCCTGCAAGCAGATAATGTGGCCGTGTGTGCTAGATTGGGTACACTGGTCTAGGGCAGTACAGGGCCCAATCTGGGCAGTACAAGGCAGGATCCAGATGCATGGGGCCAAAAAGTTGAGCACCACTGCTCTAGTCAGTTCTCTCTGGATGAGTTTTTAATGGAAGATTAACATTTAGGAGTCTGAAAAATTGATTGAAATTGCCATGAAATTATTCCATGAATACTTACCCCAGTCAAATAGTTTAGAAATCTTTTTGACTGATACTCTATGGGGAAAGACTTGAAGTACTATTGCCTGCACAGATGACACTCATATACCCTTGTCTGAGTATTTTGGCCCATGATATGAAATATATTCCCTATTTATGAAATTAAGAAAATACTGATGAATTTCCCTACTTTGCAATCCATTTCCAATGGAAGATTTAACTGAAAATGTTGGATATTCAGGACATATGTAAATCTGGCACCAAACAAAAAACAACTGATGTTTACAGGATATAGATGAGAAATCCAACATTTACTTACACACAACTGTAGTTTAGAATGAAAATAAATTCAATTAGGAGTTTCTATCATAGTTTTTTCCTAAAAATGTGGAGGATCAACTGGAGAATAAAGACCACTGGTTATACTACTACATTATAACGGTATCCTACTAAACTGAATAATACCTTAACTTGTTTTTCTTTCTTTTTCCGTACATCTTCCCATTCATTTACAATTCTCCCCCAAAGGATCCAGGAATCTTCTTCGAGATGGCTGAGGTTGCTAGAAGCTGATGAACTAGATACAAGGGAGGACCCACTATTCCTTCTTGACCCATTTACAGATCGTAAGGATTTGCTATCTGTCTCCAATAATCTGTAATATACAAGCAGGCAGTTACACAGAAAGTACTTCTAACCATGTTAGAGTGCATTCTTCATAATCTGATTACTTAAAAGGAAATAAATCAACTCTTTCTCTATCTTTCCAGAGAATGTAATCTAAAGGTCCCTTGGAACAATCTTTGTAACTTTTTAAAATACAGTAAGAAGTGCAAAACTTTGTATTCCTATTTCTTCTCAATCCACAATCTGTGGACAAAAAAATGGTCCAAATCACTATAGTTTTACAGCAACTGGAAACATTGAACAGGAAAGTATATTTTATGCCTTTTGCAGAAGTAGCACCACTTCAAATCAATCTCACCATGATCATTTTAGAGGCTGTGAAACTAGACTTTCAGAAAACAAAAAGGTCATTTGAGAGAGAAATTATATTTTAGTAATGTATTGCATGAGCAAGTGGAAAATGTACTCCCCCCCACACAGGTTACTAGTGAAGCTGGAAGCATAGGTGCCAGCAAGAAGGCTCTAATTCTGTTTTCATCTAGGTAAACACAAGTCTCCTATCCCAGGATCTCAGCTGGAGAATAAGCAGCTTTAAGGAAGGTATATATCCCTAATGACAGTGCCAAATATCAAAGCACTGAAAATGGACAACAATTTTAGGAAAAAGAAAGCAAACCCAGAACAGGCTGTTGAAGCCACCTCCTACATTACCAATGGCTGTCATTTGCATTAACCATTCTGCTCATTTTTTTGGTTTGGTCTGTGTTTACTTGGATTTTAAAAAGGTCTTTGATATGGTCTCCCATGCTGCTCTTATAAAAAAAAAACCCGGGGAATTGTGGGCTGACAGAGTCCATGGTCAGGTGGGTTGGGAACTGGCTAAGGGGTTGAACCCAGAGACTGTTAGTGGATGAGTCTGTATAGTCTTGGTGGAAGGTGGTTAGTGTCATCCTGCTGGGTTCAGTTCAAGGCCCTATGTTGTTCAACATCTTTATCAACAATTTAGAGGAGAATGTGGAAAGTACACTGGGCAAGTTTGTGGACAATACTAAGTTATGGGGAAAAGCAGTTATGCTAGGGAATAGGATGAGGATCCAAGAGGACCTGGACAAGCTGGAAAGGTGGGCAAGTGGAACTGGATGCAGTTTAATAAGGATAAATGCAGAGTCCTTCATCTGGGGAGAAGTAACCAGAGACATGAATATAGGTTAGGAAATGTCCTGGCCAGCATGATGGCTGAAAGGGACCTTGGGATTATGGCTGATCACAGGATGAACATGAGAGCCACTACTGCGATGCTGTAGTCAAAAGAGCTAATAGGATACTGGGATGCACTAGCTGATGTATCACGAACAGGGCTAAGGAAGTGGTACTCCCTTTCTACTTGGCACTGGTGAGACCCCAGATGGACACAGTTCTGGACACTGCACTTCAAAAAAGATGTGGAGAATCTTGAAAGGGTCCCAGCAAGGGCCACAAGAATAAGGGCCTGGAGGACAAACCTTATGAGGAAAGACTAAGGGATCTGGGACTGTTCAGCCTGGGGAAGAGAAAACTAAAGGGGGGACTTGGTGGCTGTCTAAGTACATAAGGGCTGAGTATTGGGAGCTGGGAGAAAAACTGTTCACTAGGGTGCCGCAGGGGAGGACAAGGATCAATGGCCATAGACTGTTAGAGGATGGTTTCAGGTTGGATGCAAGGAAGAACTTCTTTATGATAAGGGTAACCAAAATCTCAAATAGACTTCCCAAGGCGGTGGTGCAGTCCCAAACCTTGGAAGTCTTTAAGAGGAGACTGGACAGACACCTTGCTGGGATCATTTGATCTCAGCAGTATTCCTGACCAGAGCAGGGGGGCTGGACTTGATGATCTTTCGAGGTCCCTTCCAGTCCTTAATTTCTAAGATTCTATGACACTATACTGGAGCACCCAATGCCTCAAGATAAATTACTTACAAATTATGATTCAGACATCCATATCAAAGCTTTGGCTGAGGCACTTAACAGGCACATACATGTCACTATCCTGGAAATTTTACACTAATCCAAAATTAATCTAATCTGATATTCCATGATGCCTAAGGTTTTTCTATGGTCCCATTTATATTGTATCATAATATTTGTGAGGTATTTCATAGTAAGGGTGTGCAAAAAGGGCCCTATTTGATTCAGATTCGGACCGAATTGGGAACAGTAATTTTATTCGGATCACTGTCCCCGATTCGATTCAGCTGAATCCGAATCTGTAGATTCGATGCTGATTTGGAGAATCAATGATTCAGACACAGACACAGCTTTAAATGTTTTTTCTACATACCTCAAGGTACCAGGCGCGGCTCATGAATGCTGCGATGCTGGGGCAGGTGGAACACCCCACAGGAGTGCAGGAGAGCCTTGCAGGTCTGCCGGAGAGACTGTTGTGATCCTCTGGGGGGAGACCCTTGCGATCCACTTACGGGTCTGACTGGGGGAGTGCTGGGCCCCCCCCCACACACACACACCCTCCCCAGCTTGGCAATCAGCTGCAGGGGGACCCTGGATACCCCATCAGACCCAGGAAGCATCAGTCGCTCAGCCAGGGGGGTGCAGGGGGTCCCGATATGCTCTCCAGCAGACCCAGAAGTGGATCAGAAGTGCTTGTGGTCCACTTCCAGGTCTGCTGCCGAGCACGCTGAGGAACCCCCCACGCTTCTGTGGGACACTGCGTGTGCCCCAGCATTGCAGCATTTGTGAGCCACCTGCTACTTAGAGGTATGTAGAAATGTAGCAGAAAGCCCCTTTTCCTCTTGCCTGCAGTTGCTCTCCCCTCCTTGGATATGTTTTTCCTCTTCTACCTTTTCTTCCTTTCTCTTTCTTTCACTTTAAGATAAGGAATTGTGTTTTGAAATGTGTACGTGTGCATTTTGTATCTCCCCTTGTATTTTGGTATTTTTATCTATTTGTGTGCCATGGCATTACTTTTGTAGCTTATATTTTATACTCCTCACCTTTCAACTTTCAACTAAATGTGTTTAGTTTCATAAGTAAGTTATACATTGTAACAATGTTAACAAGGGTAGGAATCAAACTGCCCTTCCCTGCATCAAGCTGGCCCCTGAAAGAGCAAGTGAATCAGTGATTGAATGTGTAACACGGTAGCAGGCAGCAATTAACACCTAAGGAAACTGCAGATCAACCAACGGAAGAACTCAACAGAAGACAATGTAACAACCGAGAAATCTCTAAACATCACTGATCAAGGGCTAGAAGCCCTCGCCTGAGTTAATCAACGCTGGGGAACCAACTTTTGGGATGAATATCTCCAGATCAACCACTTCCAGAGCCCTATTCAAAATTCATCAATGGACTCCCAAACCCGCACATACATGTGGACGACCCCTGGGGCTGACAGATGCCATCCAGTAGCCACTGAGGGGCGAAGTCCCACGAGGGTCAACGACCCCTGGATTGGGCAAACCTGAAAACTGGGGAGTCACCAAAGTCTGCCAAGGACGATAAAAAGCAGTGAAAAGTGACCCTCAGGGGCGCCCTCTTGATCTCCAACTTGACCCGACCTGTCCAGCCAGAAGGACCAGCCGGCGACCCCCTTCTGGAAGATAATGCCATGCTGAAAGAAGCCTCAACGGCAGACTCCAGTGCCTGTGGGATAGGTATACCTGACTCTTGTAGCTTGCTAGAGTGTGTGTGTGTGTGTGTGTGTGTGTGTGTGTGTGTGCGCGCGCGTGCGTGCGTGCGTGCGGACCAGCCCCAACGTTTGATTCAACTTCATTACAGTGCTTCAATCTGCCTAATAAACTAGAATTTTAAGGATCCTGAGTTGGACATTTGTAGCCAACAGAAAAAACATTTAAATCTGTGTCTATGTCCGAATTGCTGAATCTTTCCGAATCAATTCAAAGGGTTCCGATTCGATTCAGAGAGATTAAAGGGTCCTCTGATTCTATTCTGATTCGGAGATTCGGCCACTGAATCAGCCAAATTGAATCAGGGACTGAAGCTTCGCACAGCCCTATTTCATAGTACCCTTGTGAGATACAAGTAGGTTCCCCAATTTCAGAGATGAGTAAACTGATACTGACTGTGTTTAGAACCATCACAGATTACGTATTTTCATTATAGTAGAATCTGCAGGTCCCAGACAGGACTGATCCCCACTGCAATAGGCATTGTGCAAGCTGAGACTACCCTGAACAGCTCACCATTTTAACAGTTATGGAATAACTACAAGCTTTTTGTTGGACAATAAGAAGGACAGTAACAGGATAGGGCTGAGTGTGAACAAAGGAGAACAAAGTAAGGATAAAGGCCTGAGAAACAAAAGAGACAGGAGCAGAGCATTGAGGGAAGAGGACACAGAAGAGCAAGATATACCTGAACTTACAGTATTTAGCAAGCAGAGGGAAGAAAGAACAAACAGGTTAAAAGTCATTCATTGGCTATAGTAAAATCCATAGCTCAAACCTGAGAATTCCCAGGATGTTGAGAGGTGAGGGACATCAAAAGATTTGCTGGCAGCTGCAGCAATACCTGTAGGGAGTTCCAAGGAGGCTAGGGCTTAGGATATCCTCCAACACTTTGCCTTGTGCTGACAGAGTTGGCCACCATAGGGGAGTCACGGCTGCAGAGAACCTCCTTGCCCGAGATAGCTCTTTACCTCATTAATTACATTTACCACTGGGTTGCTGCTGTGACTACTAAATTTGTGAAGAGCTCCAGTGAACAGGGCTCTAAGGTCTCATCTTCAACTGACAATGAAGTACGTAAAAAATAATACTGGTAATTATTATCTTCACCATCATCATTATTTTAGTTCAGGCTTTGGTTAGAAGCAAAACTTCAAACTCTACTTTCAAATCTATAGTGTTGGTTTTCTGTTAGATCTATATTTGTAAGAAAGGGCAGATGGTATTAAATCTAGAGATATAATTAGCTGAGTAACTTTTGATGCCCCTACATTAAAATGTGAAAGCCAAATCGCCATATATACAATTTTATTTTTTCAGAAAGTTATAATCCACATTGTTGTGCACATACATGGTCATAACCTCAGTGCACCTTCAATATTTTGGCTCTCTCAACTAAAATAAACATTCAGTTATTTACAGTGCCTTTCCCCTTCTCAGCTCACCCTTTAATATTTGAGCAAGTTAGTAATTTTATAAACAAAGCAGATTCTAGAAAGTGATTTAATCTGTGAAGACAACATGCAAGTACAAACTTTTAAGTTGGGGAGGGGGCTTAAAAGAAACAGCACTGCCTGAATGTTCCCAAAAAGTTAAAGCTGTATTCAGTACAAATTAAAGAAGAGTCTGTTTTTCACAAAAAGGAACTCAAAAGTTGGAGGGGGAGGGGGAGAAACCACCCAGAATCACTATTCAGTTGCTATGTATGTACCTACAAATGAATTTTAAATTAGTTTTAAATATTTTACATTTAAAATATTTTAACATTAAATATTTAAAATCCTGAACTACAATGATTCATTACAAAAAATTAAAAAACTAGAATGTCTATTTTCAAGCTGTATCTTCCTAAACAAAAATCAGATGCCAAGTAATTCCAGATAGAAAAACATGCACCTAATGGAGTCCAGAACAAACATGTTAAAGTTATAAACACAATATTGCAGCTCTAAGAATTCATTTTTTTAGTTTTCCTATGTTTCTAAAAAAATTGACAAAATTCCTATTATAATTTGGACCTTACCTTGTTAAATTCATTGCCCTTGGATATGTAGTTTCTTTAAAACACTACCAACTCAAACAGCTTTATTTCATGTAAAACCTTTATCAATGATTTACTATCCCCAAACAGATCCTT
Source organism: Alligator sinensis (assembly GCF_000455745.1). Classification (NCBI taxonomy): domain Eukaryota; kingdom Metazoa; phylum Chordata; order Crocodylia; family Alligatoridae; genus Alligator; species Alligator sinensis. The sequence continues at coordinate 1,433,170 of NW_005842008.1, forward strand.
TGGTACTCTGGACTGAACCATATCAGTGTACTTCTTAGGGGATTACAATAATACATAGACAGCTTTGGTAATGTCATGGGTTAAAATGGTAGAATTTCATTATAGAAAATCTGAGTTTTCTTCTCACTTTTGATCTTTTGTGGCTCTTGGTGTTTAAGTCCCTTACATCCCCCATCTTTACCTATGAACTAGCAAAGCCTGAGGATTCTAAATCTTAATATTTACACCAACAGTAGTTCTTCTGATGAGCAGAAACTGTGAGTTCAGAGAGCAATTCCTTACTGCCAAAAGGTGATTATAGTAAAAAACTGGCAAAGTTTCATTAAACGCACAAAATCCTCCAGACACATGCCTCAACTCTGTTTGAAATAGTATTCTTTGTGAAACATGCGAAAGCATGTTTTCAAATATCAGGTTTACTGTGACAAAATATCTTAACCTCTGACCATAATTCACAAAAAAGAAAAAGCCCCTTAGAGCAGGGTTTAACCCATACCAAATAAAACCAGACAACCTGGTTTGTGAGGTGCCATATTTTAAGTTAAAGTTAAATTGTTAAACTTTTGAAAAGTTGCTATTAATCAGTATTAAAAGATCTCTGCATCCTCAATCATTCACTGCTTAAAGAAAATTGGAAGTCCCCAAAGCCATATTTGGTAAGGAAATGAAAAAAAAAAAGTTTGGAAAAAGCAGGGATAGCAGCTCTGACTCTCAAACCAAAGCTGCTTGTGAAGCTAGCCTGTACCAGTAAGCTCAACAGCAAGGTACAGCCTTAATAGCAAAGAAAATTAACTGCTTTCTAACAGCTAATCAACAATTATTTGGTAGCTGAATCAGATAGACACCCTACATCAAGAACCTAGATGAGGCAGGTGTTGAAGAAGCCACAAAGTCAGACAAGGCAAGATCAAGCATTTGCTTTTGGCAGTGATTGAAAAATATTATGTTTTCACGAGGTACTGGAGATTATCTGCTGCTGCCTGCAGTGTCATAGCATATCATCCACAGGGCAAAGTAATCACATGAAAGACATGTCACTGCACGATGAATGTCTGCATGAGGCAGTTCAGAATCCTTACTTATCTTCATTTATTCTAAATCTTAAGCCTAGCACAGGGGTAAGCAAACCCTGGCACATGTGCCAGAGTGTGGCACACAAAGGCATTTTGCTTGGCAGATGCACCTTGAGGCATACAGTGTGGGAGCCGCAAGGAACCCAATCCTTGTTGTGGCAGTGCAGCCCAGGCTCTTTCCCACTGTCTGCCTCAAGGCGCACATGCAACCATCACCAGCAATAAGCCAGGCTGGGATTCCAAGGATCCCAATGCAGCTGCTTGCAGCCGCCCCACCAAGCAGGCTGGGCTTCATTGCAGATAGCAGGGGCCTGCCCAGAGCCTGAGCCAGCTGTGGCAGGCAGCCTGGAGGCTGGGAGAAGCTGTTCCAGGGTCCCTAGAGCCCTCGGGCAACTTGTTGCTAGTGGCAGATGCATGCATACATACCCTTGGGGCAGGCAGCAGGGAAGGGGCCGGGACTGCTGCCACAAGGGTTGGGCCTCTTGCGGCTCCACCACCATCCATCCCTGGTATACCAACGTCTTATAACTTGAGGTCACAGGTGTTTTTGGCACTCTGCCCAAAAATGTTGCCAACCCCTGGCCTAACATCACACTCTAAGATGATGTATATATTTTGAAAGACCAAGTATTAACTCAAACTGTAACTGAAACTGAATATTCAGAAGTACTGAAGGGTGGTAGTTTCAACTATTCTGGCAGTTCTGACAAATCTGTCCAGTACCTACTCTGGTGCACAGAATGCATGTCAAGGGGTTGACTAAAATAAGCAAGACGCTGGTAACAGAAGTCAGCTGTAAATATAGGGGGAGTATAACACTAAGCCTAGACAGGATTCACAAGCTCCCATCCAGTACCATAGCAAGCAAGTTTGGCTCCCGGGGCAAGCCCGCAGCGACAGCCCACCCTCGCCCTGAGCACAGATCCGGGGGCACACGCTCTCCCCTCCCCCCCACTTCTAGCCCGAGAGTGCAAGCAGCAGCAGGAGCCGCCCTCCCCCAACCCCCAAGCCCCTCCAAATGAGTCACTCATGGCTCCATCCCAAGCCCTGCTGGGCAGTGCCTGGTGGCACCCCTTTGCTTCAGCACCCGGGGCAGTCATCTCCCCCCTCTTGCTACGAAACCGCTCCCACCCTTTCAGACAGCTTTAAAAAACAGTATTATTAAATAAGGAAAAAAGAACAAGTTAGATGTCTGTAAAAGTACTCCCTTTCAAACTGCATACCAGATAATCACATGGCTCCAGCATCAACTCTTTGCATAAGTCTAGAAACAATGTGAATACTGTTAGAAAGCCATAAAAGGTAATGTTACACTTTAGAATGCTACAAAAAGAGATGTTTTTCTTAAATTTCAGATTAAGAATATTCAAAATGTAAATGCTTGTTCCTATATGTAGTAATCTTCAGTTGGGCTTAACATTCTACCAGGAAACTTTAGCATTTTTTTTTTAAAAGGCTCTATCGTGAACTTTCAATAAATCTATTTTTAAGTCTTTCTATTATTATTTCAAGAGCAAGATACCAAAGCAAAGTTTCCCACTCACCTATTCTGCTCTTCAAGTTTAGCCAGTAATTCTAGCTCGTCTGGACTCAACTGCGTTGGTGAGGATGGCGATAGTGCTGGTGTTGAGGGAGTGGTAGAGGAGGATGTAGTGTGTAATGAGGCAGATGGACTTGCCACCTGACTGGCCATTTGACTGACAGTGTGCGATACAGTGTTCTTCACCCATGAGAGAGTAGAACTCAGCTTTCCTGCAACCTTGTCTGTCGCCACCTGCAAGCAACAGAAGGAAAAGGTGTTGCTAAAATTCAGAGATACAGAATATGAAATGTAATTTAAATAAACTAAATTAGTCTGCCATTTATTCTCTATTTTATAAAAAGCACAATTTCAGATTATCTTGTTTCCAAGAATACATGTTGTTAAAAGCAGTGAACGAGATGCATATGCAAGTATGACAGCAAGATGATAAGGGGGAACAAGTCCGATCCATATGCTGCAGATGAACAAAGAATACAGAAGAAAATGCTCAGAGACAAATCACAAGACTCGATTTTCAAACCCAGAATCAGCTAAAACTTCTACAATATAAAAATCAAGATCCTATCAAGACATGCTGGTCAAAGTGACAACGAAAGAAGAGGAAAACATGCTATTGACAATAAAACTTTACTCAAAGTGACACACAACCAAGCAAATACTCCCAGACTGTTAAATGTTTCTCGCACTCTCACCAGCCTCTCCAAATGCAAAGGACTGGGTGGAACTTGGGTCAATAAGATCAGTGTTTTATAACAAATAAAAATTAAACCCTTCTGACCTCTACCTTCATGAAGAAAACAGTAGTTTTGGAAGTATGCCTATGAACCTAGAATACAAGTCTACTCTCACAAATGGATCATGGAAAGATTGCTCCAAAAACCCCGTGCTGGTCTTCACAGAATAACTAAAAGGAGTCGAATTCACAAGTCAAAAGCATACTCCAACTCCACACTTGAAACTCCACCAGCAAAGGAAGGTAAGGCTTTGATCTGTAGTGATCCATCTTCTCAGCAGTCCTAAACCAGTGGTATTTCTCACTCTAGTCCAAGTTGTCAGCCTAAAGAAAGTGTAGTCCACATCGAAAAAAATATATCACAGAAAGATGGCTGGCACAAGTCAAAGGTTACTCAGGGGAAAACAGTAGATCTAAGCAAAATTTTTCTATGCAGTCACACTGCTGACTTAAGCATCTGTAGACTGCTACAAATTGATGCGCTGCCCAGGGGTTGGCATAAAGACTGCTTGTGGCAGAACCACACAGAACCACAAAGGCAAGCCTTTCTTTGCAGGATAGGGAGACTTACAAACCATACAACTTCTTAATGCATATTTCTTTTGCCAGGTGCTGCTTTCAAAACAATACACCGTGTGTTGTGGGAGGAAACAGATACTTAAGATTTGAAAAAAGCAAAGATCATTCAAATCCCACATGCCCAAGTCAAAAAGGGAGAAGAAAATACCCAAAATATAACAAAATTTGCTAAAATTAGTGAGGCCTCAATTCTAGCACTTCCTGTTGGGAAGTGGGACTAAAACTGAAGGCTTAAATCTACTAGTCTACATGAAAGAAATCTGTGCATCCACACACATACCTTATATGCCAAAGATGCATCTTTTGCAGCTTACAGCAATAAGACAACTGTGCATCATTGGGCATGTTCCCTGTTTGACAAACTTAATTAGCATTCTGTGACTTATTTTGTTTTGTTTTCACTATTTCCAATTCCATTACACTAATATATTACAAAGGTAAGACAAAAGTGTCTTTGCCTCCAGTCTTACATGCGTTTCTCTTTCACTGCCCTCTCCTTCCTTGTACGGCTCACTCTGTATCATTGGGTCTCAGCCTCCTTAGACTCAAATCACCCCTCTGAAAAGTGCCACTTTAAAAAAAAAAAGTTCTTCACCCATTTTTTGACTAGGAAAAAATAATATAGTAATTGTTCTGTTGCAAAAAACTCAGAAAGACCATAACAGGTGAGAATGTTTTTGACACTGTGGGTTCCTATTTGAAATTTCTGGGCACATCTTGTAAACCATGTGTAGGTCTTTGCATACATAACAGTACCAATATTACACAGCGCCCCTCTGCATGGCATCCTTAAAAGGATCTTTCAGAAGCCAAGTGTCATGACACTCTAGCTGAGAATTGCTGCTCTATACTGCACTACCTGTCTACAAAAAGAGCTTATTTATTCACATCACATTTCTTTTCCAATTTCTCTTCATCAATTCTCCCCACTCTCTCCCAACCACTCAATCCTAGGACTTAGAAACCATACCAGAAATCTAGAAGCCACAGAACTAAATCTATTAAAGAAAGTGATTTTGAAGATGGGAACGTAGTAAAAAGCCTACCTTTGATCTAGTTATTGGGAAAAGAGAGGGCAAAATCCCTCTACAATGAGTATGGACCGATTCTTTGGAATCAGCCCCCAAATAGTACAGGTTGGAAAGCTAAAAATCCAGTTCTGCAACAAGGAAGGAATACTCTACCCACCCTCCCACTCTCGAACTGTCTGGCTGCAGTGGATCTTTTAGGCCCAGTGCTCTCCTTAAGCTCTTTCCCCAGGCAATCATAGCAGTGATGAAAATGGACAATATAGTAAATTATCTCTCTGCTGAAACTGGGGAAAGCTAAACAGAAGCTCTAACAGTTTATCTTCACATTCTGAAAGACAGCAATACATAGACCACAACTCTATGAATAAAAGATGCAAAAGAAAAGAAGTATTTACTACAAATGGCTGCTACTTGACTGGAAGATATTTTACTTGCCCTTTTAGGTATCTGAGCAGTTTGTTATCCAAAGACTGGGAAAGGGAAGCCTGGCACAGAATGCTGCTATGTTCAAAAGAAGATATTTCCCATAGGCTATATATATCACAGAAGCACTCCTCTCTATCCAACAAACAGGCCAGTACTGCTAGTATGGTGACTGACTGTGTGTGTGTTGGGGGGGGGGTACTCTGCCACAAGCCCTCAGAGGCCCTGAACATCGCTGCTGCAGCCAGTGAGTGTGGGGCTTTTTTTGTTTTTTATTTAAGTGCCAGGAGGCTGGGGCTGGCAGGGGTTAGGGCTGGGCAGGACAGCCATGGGGGCTTCTCCCGTGGCTCCCCCTGCCGAGGTAGAGGCAGGCACAGCCAGAGGAGCTGTGGGAGAACCTGCAGCTGCCTGGATGTGCCTGCCTCTCCCCAGCTAATCCGAATTTCTGAATCAGCGCCAAAACTCCAAAACAGATTTGGCCGAATTGAAACGGAACAGTGATCCAAAACACCGAAATGAATCACTGTCCTCCAAAATGGCCGAATCCAAAACCAAAATGAAACACCCATTTCGCACAGCCCTACCAATTAGCACACCAATTAGCTTCATTGTGCTGTAATTGCAGTATGTCATAGCAGGCATCCTGCACTTCTACAGACACCCTAAGTGCCCAAATGGTTTATCTTGCATAACCATTGTAAAGTGGGCAAATTCTAACTATTCTCATAGCCAGGCCAGCTAGACCTGGGCTGACACACCTCCAAATCTGGCTAGATACGTGTGGATGCCTTCACTTCACTCTGAAATGAAGACATCCAACTATAAAGCCTAGATGGTACCAGAAGTTGTCCCAACTGGCAAATATTGCCTATAACTTAAGATGCGACTGTTCCAAACTGGTAGAGCTGGACGCCAAAACGTTGTTAGTTACATAAATTTATTTCTCAGGCAATAGATACAAGGCTTCTAGAACAGCATGCCAAAAAGCTGGCTCTTGGTATTTAAGAAAAAGTAACAGAAGGGTTATTTTGCAGTTGAAAAGACAATGTGTCAGGAACAAGTTCTCCTTTTGGCTCTGCCAAACGGCAGTATGACCTGAGGTAAGTTATTTAACCTCCAAGCCCATTTCCCATTTTTAAATATGACGATTGCATTAGGGGAAAAATCTTAAATGGAGTGATTTAGGTAACTGCAAAATATGTTTACCACATAACTGTAAAAATACAAGCAAGTTAAACATGAGCAACACGAAACTTGTGAATGGAATCTACGCTCAAGCCATCTAAAACGATGAATGATTATACTAATATTTAGCCAAATTACAAACAATTATATCCAGTTCATATCTACAGTGTTACCTCTTACTCAGATCTGGTTTTGTTTTTTTTCTAAACAGGAACATCCATTATAGACAAGAAAAGAAATTCAGTTTCAAAATAATGTAACAACACTACCAAGTCCAAACAAAAACTGAAAGGTAATTCAAGTCTCAAATTCACTGTATCAATTCCATTTTTTATACAATTACCAAGATAAAACAAATGGAGAGAAGATTTTTTTATGCTTTTTAATTTCAAGCTATTGCTTGTTAAGATGTACTAACATAAATGCTGCTGAAGTTCTCTATTCGGTTTCCCTCAGGAAAAGCAAACTAAAGTACCTCAAAATACTACTGTATCAGTAATAACAATTAGACCAAAATTATTAGAATATATTTAAATCTATTGTAATTAATGACAATCCCAAAAGGTACTTGGTTGTAAAAGCCAAAAAGTTTAGAGAAATTATTCATTTGGGGTGCTAGGTATAATTACTGGTCCACACAGCTCTTGCTAACTAATCACATTGTGCTTTTCTTTTTGTATCCAACTGCTAAATCATGTTAACAGCTAAAAATACATCTATATTTTCCATATAAGTGATTTCCCTATTTGCCCCAGCAATAGTAGGCTATCACAAATGGAAAGGTGGATAACCCATGAGAGGTGCTGTACAATGAACATTTTAGAATACCTAGCTGGTCAGCTGTTATACAAAAGGGCTGTCAGGCTGTTAAACAGCAGCCCCCAGGCGCAACCCATAATTTTTTGGGGCCCCCTGCAAGATATAGTTTTGGGGTCCCCTGACCCATCAAAAAAATAAAAAAATTTTTAAAAAAATCAAACCTGCGGTTAACTGCAGTATAAACTCACTGAAATAAAAGTTGGGGCCAGGCTGCGCTGTCGGGGGCGCGAGGTGGGGGCAGCACGTACTGGGACACCTGGGTTCCCTCCCCAGGGCCAGGGTGGAGCTGAGAACTCCTCTCACACTCAGCTGGGAAGGGGTTGCCTGCATCAAGCCCTTTAAACATGGCGCAGGCAGCAGGGGGAGAACAGGGCATGGTCCATTGGCTGCGGGGCCCCCTGTGGCCGCAGGTTCCACGGGATAGGATGTTTAGGCCCTAGCAGCCCCCAGCCTCTTACCCAGTCGCCACTCTTGGCACTCTAGCTGTAATAGCAGACAGTCTCCAGAATCCCCCTCCTTCCTCTGACTGCTGCTTCATTTTTCTGCCTGGGCCAGGACAGCACGCTGCCATATGCAGGGAGCTAAATGAGTCTGGGACCACAAAGGGCTTGAGGGGGGGAAAATCACACGTGTGATGCAACAGCAGGTGGGGGGCATCCAATATAGCACTGTGGATGCTTACACGGGCACATGGTACAGCAGGGGAGAAGGGAGGGGTCTGGCATGTTGAACACCCCCATGGCCTGTACCCTGCTGGTGAGGCCTGTGGAGGCTTCAAATTTGGACAGCTGTTACAGAGCATCAAATGGCCTTCTAAACATGTAAACTAAACCAGGATTGCCAGCTGAACCTGATGTACAACCATCCATACTACACACCTAGCACCTTCATGTCAAGGTGGTCAAGAACTATAAGGCAGAATGTGTTCACTAGTCACCAGGATGTGTGCGCAATTCACCTCTTCCCACAATGAGATAAACCTTCTGGAGTTGAACAATAAGCCACACTGACAGGGAGCTATGCTGATAATGCCCATGTTACACTTCCCGTTTTGTGCAGGTGACATTTTCCCCTGCTAACAATCTTGCTTCCAAAATAAAATAAGAAAGTACTTTATTTTTTTTTAAATCTGAAGTGACTGTTTAAATAAAGGCTCAATAACACTCACTCATCCCAAAGTTGTTTTAGCATATAAGCATCACTGAACACATAAAACACTTTTAAATATTTTTTATACCGTTTTTTATTCTGGCATTTGTATTCACTTTTAATTATGACAAGCTTAAAAAAGCTTGTTACAGTTAAACGGGAAGGGGGGAAATTAAAATTGCTAAAAGTAAAAAGAAGCCTTTTTTCTTCCTCTTTCAGTTGGACTACACATGGCATAAAAAAAAGCAAATTTCCCTTTTTTACGAACTACAGTAGCAGAACTACTTGCTACTGAGTGAGCAAGTAAATACAGTGCTTTTACTGCAGGTTGAAGCTCATTAAAAAAATTAAAAGTTATTTTACATCAGAGAAAATTTTTATTTTCTTGGTAGGCAAAACATTACATTAAAAGTCTCAGGAACTTAGCTTCATTAATTCTGTCTGGAGTAAGAACACAAAATCAAAAACTGTGATAAAACTGATTAACTTAATTTTATCAACCATATAACAAATACTGAGGAAAACCTGGAATCCAATATTAAAAACAGAGAAGCTACTAATTTTCCAGTTGCAGAAAATAAGGGAAAGTGCAGCACAATAGTTAGAAATGTGGACAAGGGGGCTGGGGACAGGTTTCATGCAGAAAAAACACTGACGTCTGCCCTCGGACAAGCTACTTAACTTTGGATGTGCTTTCCCTTCTGTCAGAAAATACTACTTACCCCCTTCCTAAAGTACTTCTGGAGACCCCAATACAAAAGGCACAATATACAAAAGGCATAATATTCCATCTTCCCGCAGAAGACGGAAACCATAAGGAACCTGAGATTCTTCCAGATTTCCTGATTTAAAAAAAAAAAAATCATTGCATATGTTTTACTCCCCAGCCACATATTATCTTTAGGCTCATACTGAAAGTATAAATAATGCTGTCATTCCACTAATTTTGCCACTTTACAAAGTCTTACATAATTTGAAAAGAACAATACTAATAGAATATACAACTTGAAAATATTTAATGTTCAAACAGTTTAGAATTTAAATTTATTTCAATTCTAGATTTATTTGCAGAGGGATATTACTGTGATTTGCATAAACTCAAAAACAACTTTAGCTATTCTAACCCTGAAGGCTCAACTTAGGAATGCCAAATTAAATTGCATTTTGTTAATGCTTTATTACTTGTCCTTAGCACCATACACTAGCCATAGAACTCTGTCCAAGTCTTAGTACTGACAAAATTCTCCAAGATGTTACAGCTTCAACTTGCCAAAACAAAACAGATAATGGAAATTTTAAAGATACAATCCATGTTTTCATCTGCTTGTGTAGCAGAAAGGGCAAGAGAGACATTTTGCCCTATGGGTATGACCTCTTCAGTTAGGGTCTGGGAGTCCTGAGAAGCCACTTGAGTTATCCACAGAAATCATAGTACATGAGGAAGCACAGAAACACAAAACTGGACCCTTTGTGGTAAAACAAGATATTAGCAAACCTTTATTAACTAACATAACACAGTCTTTATGAAATGTCACTATCAATCTGCAAGCCCACAGTATCACCCAGCTATATCCGCAGTGTGGCAATTATGTTATCCCTTTGAATGCTGGATGGCAGGCATGGACTCAGCAGGTGATACAGAAGCCCTTCAACAGCTCTGGATCCAGTGGCCCACAACACCGACGATCACTAGACACCATACTGGGAGCAATCGGAACCGGCACTGGTGTCCTAAATACCATCAATACAGAGGTGCTCCGGAACAAATTGGCAACAGTTGGAAATCTGCTTCACCAATTGGACGAACCTACAAGGGACAATTTTGAAGCCTCCACTCAGCTAAGTGTTTCTATTGCCTCCCTCATGCAGTGGATAACTCAAGTGGCTTCTCAGGACTCCGAGACCCTAACTGAAGAGGTCATAGCCCTGGGGCAAAACGTCTCTCTTGCCCTCATGTGTACCCAGGCCCAGGTATGGTACCTAGACATAATTAAGGGTGTTGTAGTAGTGGTGTTTAGATACTGATTTTAATTTTGCTGTTAGTTTTAGGAGTTTACTTTTTTTGGTGTATTATATGCAGGTTTGTTTTTTTTATTTCGAGCGTTAATAAAAGAAAAAAATTTAAAAAAGAATTAGTAAATTGTTGGTAAACAGTTTTGTATGAAGGATTTAATGACATTGTTTAATTTACTGGGAAGACTTTTGTTAAGGAGAAAGATTGGGAATAAGTAGGTTGAGTATAGATATGCTTTGACCTTGACTTTTCAGTCTGTCCCTATGTGATGTTCAGAGACCCCAGTGTTCAGTCTTTGCTCATCAATATTGGTTTTGGATGTGTCTGCCTCCGCACCCTATGCCCCTCTATCACTGTGAATGAGTTTTATAATATTACTGACCTACAGCACAACCTCTGTCCGTGTAATGTCAGATCCATTACGGGATGTGACATACAATATAAAAGAAAAGACATGCTGCATCAGTCCCTCACCTCACAGTACAGCCTCTTCAAACCTAAACTCACTCCAGTCTACTTAGGCATGTCCCCCCAAGCCCTCAGACATGCCATCACACACCCAGAAATCCAACAGGCCTTACAAGCATTACAGTCCCAAGCCAATAAAACCTACACTATTATCCAAACTAACAACCACCAAGTTACCCAGGTACTCACCAAAATCAAACAAATCACCCACTACAGCCCTTGGGAGACCCTCCTGGGCTGGTCCCCAACTGCCACTGGTATTCTGAATCTCATGATGCACCCCATCGTAGTGCTGTTTATCCTAATGATAATTTTAACGTTCCTAATTATATTCCTGTATTGCAGACTTGTTTC
>NW_005842008.1:1445366-1452894 GCF_000455745.1 Alligator sinensis
TGTGTGTGTGTGTGTGTGTGGGTGTGTGTGTGTGTGTGTGTGTGTGTGTGTGTGTGTGTGTGTGTGTGTGTGTGTGTGTGTGTGTGTACCAGCCCCAAGGTTTATGATTTAACTCATTACAGTGTTTCAATCCACCTAATACACTAGAATTTTAAGGATCCCGAGTTGGACATTTGTAGCCAACACTTGCATATGTATAATTTTCAACTGTATATCTACTTTATAAAAAAGATTTTTTGATCCAGATGCAAAACAAAGATTTCATGCTCTAAATGGGTGCTGGTTTTGCATTTGAGAAAATATTTGATATTAGATGGCACTTCAAATAATTGATGTATTAATACAGAAAGTTAATGTTTTACTAAGTAGGAGCAACAAGTTACAGAAGATCTCTAAATAAAGTATATGGCATCAGTTTTCAGGAAAGATTTTCACTGCTCCCTGCTTTTCCTTTTTATTTAACTGCAGCAAGCTCACTTATATAACCTGTCATAATGAGAATTTCTTGCTGGATTTGATTTTTTTGTTTTGTTTTTGTTTGTCATATTGAAGGAAAGTTATGCTGAATACCCTGAGAGAATAAGGAATGGACATTCAAGTGGCATCAGGACAAAAGATAGCTCACATACCTCATAGCATGTTGAAGGGACTGATTAATTTGTCAAAGACTTTAAACTGTGGAAAAAAAATGACAAAGTACCACAATTCATCCAAATTTAATGTAGACAGAATTAGGTCTGATCATGACAACTAAATAGAGAAGATTATAAAACCCCTGAGTAATAACATATCGAAAGCAATCTTATCATAGACATTAGAAACATCTGGATTTGGAACGATGCACTGCAAGCGTCTAAAAGAGGAATAGAAAGAGAAAGCATAAGACTGGGGGGCGGGGCAGGGAAGAAGAGGGGCATTAGTTTTAAAAAAAGGTAAGCATCTGCAAGGCCTATATCAAAAGTCAAAACAAACCTGTTCAAGTTGACAATCCAGTCATCATTAGTTATATGCTGAGATAAACAGCATCCCAGGTCCTCAATGCAGTCCAAAGGCCTGACCATGAGTTAACAAGAATCTTAGGGCATCTTTACATGTACTCTGGGATGGGGGTTGGGGCACATTAATTACAGCAGCTCCTGGGAACCACTTTAATTAAAGCACCTACAGTATCTCATGTATTCAGCATCCTGCACTTCAAAATGGTGATGGGAGGCACTTTAACTAAACCTTCAACAAGCTTTAGTTAAAGTGCCCCTGCCGTCATTTTAAAGCGCAGGCATGCTGAACAGTGGCAATGCATAGAGGGTGCACATGCACCCCCTGAGAGCACTGGTGCACCCCCTGACTGGCCATGCTCGCCACTTAGGTGTCGGATGGGGGGGCAGGCGGCAGCACTGGGGCCCCCCTGCAAGCGCTGGCTGGGGAGTGGAGCACTGTGGCACTCCCAGAAGCAGCTGCAGCCACTTCCGGAAGTGGCCACAGCTTTCAGCCCCTGGCCCCCCCCCCCGGGTCAGCGAGATCAGCCACAGGGGTGAAGGGCAGATGGGGAGGGCCCCCCGACTGGTTGCTGGGGGGACACGTTCCCTTGACTAAGGTGGCACCAGTCACCCATGATGCTGAATACATTTGACACAGAAGCTGCTGGAGTCTAATTAGCATGTCAGAGAAGGCATCGGGGCATGTGTATAGGTTCCCTTAATTTAACTCTAAATAGTAGTATCACTGTATTACTCTGTGCTCAAATGGTACATAAAATAAAGTTTTATAAGAATAAATTATGTATGCTAAAACATTAGGAAAAAACTAGTCATGGAAACTCTAAAAAAATCAGAACAATCAAATCACAGTAACCAAACCCAAAAGTATTAGTATAAACAATCACTGTCTCACTACAGATGATGGGGAAAATTCAGAGTATGAAGTATCAAATAAGAATTCACAACAAAACATGCACAAACTTTACTATTAAAAAAAAGCAATATTCAAGTGTGCAAGTCAAAACACATATCCTTACACAAAGTAAGCTTTTTAGGCAGCAAAAAGGGCCCAGGTCAAAGCTATAATATAGCTTTAGAGAAAGCATATAAACGAACTTTTTACAAAGATGGATACTTAAACCTTTTCCTGGTTGTGAACTTTAACTTTTGCTAATTCCCCATTCCTACTGTCATTTAAAAAATAAATAGATAAATAATAATAATAATAATAATAAACCTTCAAAATATGTAACAAACAAAATTGTGCTACTCACTCCCTGCATTTGTCTGCAGAGATGTTAAATCCCTTGAACCAAAGGGACCTTAGTCTTAAGACTAAATCTGTAAGCCGTTAATACAGAGATGGTCCAACATTATCCTAGTTCTGTTGCACTGCAAGTACTTAACATTTGTTGAAGTTTTGGAACTTTGACAATAAAGAAAAGAATGATCCATTTTAAAGCTACATCAGCCAGTGGAGATGGAGTTATTTTAGCTGTCTACTTTACCACTATTATGACTTAACAGTATTTTAGGTACAATCCCCCTTTCTGATTTCAGTTTATCAAATACAGTCACTGAGGGTCTGAGAAAGTACATAATATCACTTCTGTCAGGGCTGGGAAGCAAGTCCAGCTGTCTACTAAGATTTTCTAAAAATCTGAGATACTCCAGCACATCCACTAGACACAGATGAACAAGTCTTGAATTACATGCGCATATGCTATTACTATTGTCTCATGGTTAAGACACTGGAGTGGGACCACAGTGAACTAAGTTCTTTCCTTGGTTCTTCCAGAGACATCATTTATGCACAGTTTAAGAGTAGCCAGCATTTATCCCATCTTAAATGCATTCTAAAAAAAACCTTAAAACTAAAAAAAGACAATTAATTGCTGTAAAAATAGTGAGTATTTTGATAGATGCTAATGCATTGTAAACAGTCCTGTTACACTTTTCAGGCTTTTTTTTCATTACACATTTGAGGTGTTAGCTAAAATCTTTAAAACTTCCAACAGCTGCTTTTCTTTTCCAATTTATGTTTTCAAATTAGAAATCTCTCTCTCTTAGTACAATAACCAAAACATTTGAGTTCCTCTTTTTAAAAAAAAAAAAAAAAAAAAATCACTCCTGCTGCTAGCGTGTGTGTTTAGGAGGGAAAATGCCTATATTCCTTTGTAGGGGTTGAATGAAAACACGTATGCAAGACTTTTTCTTTACAGAGAAAAACCATGTAAGCTTTCCTAAAAGGGACACCTATCTCAAAACAAGAAAATGCCCTGTTTAAGCATTCTCTGATATAAATAAATCTGCACAAATGGCATCCACCACCTTCTGCTACATCTATATAGTAGGCTTACTGTACTCTGCAATTGTGAAGGTGTCCTCAAGTAAGCTGTGCTGTTTTGGATGAGCTGCCTTGTTAACAGGAAGCAGTTTGGCTGTTTCCACGTGGCACACTGGGTAGGGAATTCAGTAGTACTGAGTAACAGTGCCTAGCAGCCCACCTGCCTGGATGCGACTATATACTGTTTCCAGTTTAAAAGGCATCCCACCTAAAGGAAGAGTGCCTAATACAGGGGTGGGCAAAATGCAGCCCACAGACTGAATGTGGCCTGCCAGGCCATTCTATCTGGCCTGCGGGGCCCCTAAAAAATTTTGAAAATTAATATTTATCTGCCCCTAGCTGCCTGTCATGCAGTCCTCAATGGCTTGCCAAAACTTAGTAAGCGGCCCTCTGCAGGAAATAATTGCCCACCCCTGGCCTAACAGCACTGCCAAGAAGAATAATAGGTTTACCATGCAGACATGTTTCCTTATGGGAACACACACGTCACAGTTCAGTACACAGATGGGAAAGACACACACCTTGAAGCTTGTGAAGACAGTTAAAGTTTGCATTACAGTACAATCATGAGACTTGTAGTGTATATATACATATTGTATGACTGTCTGTAATAAAAGCAAATAGGACTTCATAGAAGAGGGGTTGGTAGAATACAGCCCAAGGGATTCTGTCCAGCTTGTGGTGGGTCCCTCGGCCCCACCCAGGCCAGGCTTGGGGGGCAGCCCAGGCAGTGGTACGTGCAGATGGTCCCACCGCCCCCATGTGTGGTAGCAGGGCTGGGGCAGTGCAGCGCCCAGACTCGCTTCTTGGCAGCTCCCACAGCAGCAGCTGCTAGTTTCTCCACCGCTGCTGCCAGACCCAGACCTGCTGTCCAGGAACCCTGGTCCATCCATCCTGCACACACCGCCGGGGGTGCCAGGTGGAACAGACAGGCAGGGTCTCGATGGAGACCAGCCCAGGACCTGAGTGGGTAGGGCATATGACTAGGTGGATGGGATGGAGCCATAGGCAGAAGGGGAGCAGCTTCCAGGAGCAGAACCAGGAGGTGGGCTGGGGACATGATCAGGATCACAGGGCCATGACAGTACAAGGCCAGGGACCAGGGCAGAGCCATGATCCGCTGCCCACACATCCCTGTAAGAGACACCAGATATGCAAGCAGGGACATGCAGGGAGCAGATTACAGCTCTGCCCCAAACCTCAGCCCCACACCATCACTGCCCCACGATCCCAATCCCAGCCCCATGATCCAAATCCCTGCCTGCCTGTCCTAATCCCAGATGCCACTCCCTGCCCATGGCCCCATCCCATCCGCCCAGCCTAGCATGTCCTGCCCAAACAGGTCCCAGGCTGGTCTCTGTTGAGACCGCTAGATTGCTAGGTAATGACAGCATAGGATCAGGCCAGGCCCCAGCACAGAACCACTTAGGGAGTTTTGGTGAGCTGTTGCAGGTGGAAGGGAAGCAGGGGGTGGGGAGGAATGCTGACCTGGCTGGCAAAGCCTCACCAAAACTCCCTAAGTGGCCCTCCAGCCCAAACTGCCCATCCCTCTCATAAAAGGAAAAAAGAGTCAACCAGTGACTAGACACATGTGGAGCACGCAAAAATTACTATATATTAGCAAAGAGCATCAAGTTGAGGTAATTTCATTTTCAGGGGTTGCACAGATTGTTGTACTCCTTAAACAATGTCAACTGTTTTTCACCCCCTCCCATAACGTTTCTCTTTTTTGGCAATATACATCTGATTTAATTATTTCACTATTTATCTTTTCTTCAGCATGAGGTTTTGCTCAATTCAAAGACTAGGAGTTTTAAAGCACTTGTTATTAGGCCATACTACCAGTAGTAAGCTTTATGGAACACTTATCTGAATGGTGTCTACAGTATTCAAAACTGCAAAACAGGATCTGCTTTTCACCAAAGGAGATGAAGTAAGGTTTCCATATTAAATTCCTTCATGCCATTATTTTTTGTTATTGCTTAACAAACTGGTCTTCATCTAGACTAGCAAGTTTTGAAGACATGCAGGAAACACCACTACTCAGTTGCCACAACACATACAGGTCACAACAAATCTGCATCACAAACAGCTTTTTTAAATGATATGCATGACAACCTGACCATGCATCCCAGCACCTCTGTAGCACCTTCCAAGCCACTAGATCATGGAAGGGAGGTGATCATGCAACCTCCAAGGGAGTTGCAAGTAAGTATCACTGTGAGTAGAAGCCACTTCTCTCCACACACCTTTGGCCCTTTTGCATCTTTGCTTGCCCTTTTTGAATGTTCAACCTGCCAGTCTCCTGCCCTGCTCAGAGCATGGATACCAATGGGTTGTCTGGCATGACCAAGTCCTTCCTTATGAACCACATGATTCTTGAGCATCTGTACTACCACCTGAATTACAGAAATGAGCATCAGGAAGAATGGACAGCTGAGGACAGAGGACAAACAGCAAAGTTCTGCAATAAATAACTAGGACCCCCTTGGCTTAGAGGCAAACAAACTAATTGAACATTGCTGAGAGCCAGTTGGAGCATAAGAAACTAGCCAAGACTGGTGGGACTGACTTGTCCTGCAGGTGTGGGATGACCAGTGATGGCTGCATGCACAAAGCTACTTTTCTTCATCTTGTGTGCTCAACTTGCCTTTGTGCTGCACCATTCTGACAAAGGCAAAAGTAGATCTGCCTGTTGAGGAGCAAATGGCAATTGTGCTGTGGAAGCTGGTCATGCCAGACTGCTACTGGTCAATTGGAAGCCAGGGGCGTGTCCAGAAATGCATGGATGTTTGGTTTCGCAGAGACAACTAGCAGCCGCACACCTGGCATTGCAGCTACTCATCTCAGAGAACGCTCATGTCATGGGCTCTTTGGCGCACAGCAAGTTACCCTGGGGGCAGTAGGGGAGGCTGGGGCCAACAATGTGCTGGCCCCAGCAGCCTTACCTGGGACCTGAGGGGCCTCCTGGGGCTGAAGCCACAGTGATCCTGCTGGACAGATCCTGGCCAACAGCCACAGCACAGTTCCTGGCAGCCAGCTCTGCTTTTCAGCAGCGCATGCTGCCCAAGCATGCACTGTGCCAGTCCCCCCACCGCAGGTTTTTTTGACCCCTGGATATCCAGGGGTCAAAGAAAACCGCACGAAAAAAAACCCAGCGCAGCACATACTCAGGCAGCATGCCATTGCAGCACGGGGAGCACCTCAGTTTGCGGTATGTGGTGCTGCAAATGTTTGAGGCACCACATACCACACAATTGCGCTCACCAGGATGTGCTCCAGAACCCAAAGGTTGGAGTTGTTGGTATGGAGAGTTGCCAAGTCATTGAGAACACCCTTTTGTGCAACCATTGTATTTCTGAACAACATTAGGGCTATAAATGGTATTCATTTCCCTATTCTTCCACTGCCAATCTCAAAACTGTAACAGGAAAGGGACCTTCTCCATGGTAACACTGGCTGATTGGGAAAGCTGCAAGGCACTTGTATATTCAAGCACCTGGATGTCTTCAACAGGCTAAGGAGTTATTCCTCCCAGAGTGTCATATCCGAGTAAGCAGTACAGACATGACTGTCACCATTATGTGGGGAACCCAGCCTGTCCTCTCGCACCATAGCTCAGGAAGCCATACACAGCCTTGACAAGAATCAGGAGAGATTTAATTACAGACTAATACAAAGTTGAATGATGGTACAGTGAGCCTTTGGGCATCTCAAAGTACAGAATGGATGTAAATGAGGCAAACGGACCTGTGCTTATTGCAATTTGTTGTATCCTGTAAATTCTGTGTGAGGCCTTGTCCTCAGGTTGGTAAAAAAGCAGCAGCTGTCTGGCAAGTTCAAGCAGCAAGATAAGGCCCCAAAAGCAATGTGCGCAGTCTTGCAGCACCACGGCACTTGAGTGCATTACCTTAAGTGACAGGTTAGGTGCCTCAGTGCCAGTTTTTGGAGGAAGGAGGGAAGCAAATTGGTTTGAAGGGATTTAGCAATTGTTCCCAAAGCCAAGCATACATGAAGAAAGCCAGGAGATTGAAAAATAAAGAGCTTTACTGTGTAAAGAGCTTACTACACAGAAAGGGTATATCAAACACTAAGTACCTGGACCTGAGAACATAAATACCCAACTAAAGAATAGCAGGAAAGTGCAGGGCGCCTCCAGGCTGCAGCTCCTACAGGCCAGTGTAAGACAACTCACAACTCTTTC
>NW_005842008.1:1452925-1457981 GCF_000455745.1 Alligator sinensis
TGTACCAAGTGGTGCATAGTACAATTCTCCATGGGGAGAAGGTCGGGGGGCAGATGCATTATACCAGATCTGGCTGTCAGCCAAGATTCTGCAGCCTCTCCACCTGCTCCCTAAGGCTTTGCATGCACTTAGCCTCCTGGAGCATGATCTTCTTCCACTCCTGCTCTTGTGTGTGAGATGATGCACTCAACAGAGGCTGCTGGAAAACTACATCCTCCCTCATCCTCCTTTTCCATCTCCAAATAGCTGTTAGCCAGATAGCTGCCAATGGGGGCCCAATTGAGGATGCTAAAGATGAGGATGCTGATAAATGAAGACAGGGAGCAAGTAAGAGTTAACAGCAATAGTCAGTGGTAAAGAAACAGTAGATAGAATTCCCAAACATTCTTCCCCATGTAACCTTACTATGTATGGGCAGCAGGACAGACGTTTTTCAGCCTTCAAGACCTGTCTGATAACAGATGCTGTCCTAAATTTCTAGGCCAATGTTTTCAGGACTGCTGAGGGTGGGCATGTGAGCCCAAGCCAGCCTCTTGTACTAAGCAAGCCTAAAAATTCTTTGCAGGTGGTTGTTGTCTGGATGATGTCTCCAGGCTGAAGGTCATCAAAACTCAGAGAAAGGAGACACTGCAGGAAGAAAAACGGCACCCAAGCCCACTGCCTGTCTGCTCCCTGTGGAGCAGATTGTCCCTGCTGAGCTGTTGAACCAATGACATAAGAGAGTGTCTTATATGCAACTGCCATCACCAAGAACTGAAAGAAGCAGCTGAAGGACTACCCGACAGATCACTTTTTAGGGGGCTCCATAAGGATAAGGTAATTTCTGTCCAAGTGAACAAGACTGTCCACAAGACTGCACAGGCTGGATAAGCAGTAAGACTGCTTGGAGGATAGGAACCTAAAGGCAGAGAGATGTACAACCTTGCCACTGGTTCCCCACAACATAACCATGCAAAATTCTCTCCCCGATCTGCCACTGCAATGATATTTTTACACAGTAGAAGTTTCCAGCTATGAAGTTACCCCAGAAAAGAACCCCTGCCCTGAACCTGCCTACCTCAACCAGACACATACCAACACACATGTGGAGCCAGTCTTCAGAGTTCTCAGTGGTTTAAAAGCCATTTAAAAAAAGATTGATTCCTCCTTCTGTGGGGAAAGGGCATATTTTTGCCAGGGAGCATTCTTTTGTTTCTGCCTATGCTTATAGATTCATAGATGTTAGGGTCGGAAGGGACCTCAATAGATCATTGAGTCCGACCCCTTGCATAGGCAGGAAAGAGGGCTGGGGTTAGATGAGCCCAGCTAGATGCGTATCTCCCCAGCTAGATGGTTATCTAACCTCCTCTTGAAGACCCCCAGGGTAGGGGAGAGCACCACCTCCCTTGGGAGCCCGTTCCAGACCTTGGCCACTCGAACTGTGAAGAAGTTCCTCCTAATGTCCAGTCTAAATCTGCTCTCTGCTAGCTTGTGGCCATTATTTCTTGTAACCCCCGGGGGCGCCTTGGTGAATAAATACTCACCAATTCCCTTCTGTGCCCCCGTGATGAACTTATAGGCAGCCACAAGGTCGCTTGAAGGTCAATCGCGAGGCTTAAGCCCCCGGTGGTTGCGCGTGGGCTGCGCCTGCGCCCTTGGGGATGCATTGGGACTTCAAGCCCGGGCAGCAGAATTTCCAGAGACCAGATCAACCCCATGCCAGCCGGGGGGGGCTTTTCGGCCCCAGGTCACCCCCATGCCAGCCTATGGGGGCTTCTCGGCCCCAGGTCACCCCCATGCCAGCCCTACGGAGCCTTTCAGGGCCCAGGTCAACCCCATGCCAGCCCTACGGAGCCTTTCGGGGCCCAGGTCCACCCTGCCTTGGGGGCAGAGGCTTAAGCCTCGGTGGGGGGGGGCACTTTTCCGAGGCTTAAGCCCCCGGTGGTTGTGCGTGGGCTGCGCCTGCACCCTCGGGGATGCATTGGGACTTCAAGCCCGGGCGGCAGAATTTCCGCAGACCAGGTCAACCCCATGCAAGCCTATGGGGGCTTTGGAGCCCCGGAGGGGTGGCTTTTGGTAGCCCAGGTCAACCCCTGCGACGCCTGTGGGAGGGAGAGGCTGGCGAGGAGCTCCCTGCCACCCGCCCACCCACGCGGCCGAGTTGCCCACCGGGGGCCAGGTCAACCCGAGCGCGGGAGGTGGAGGGAAGAGGAGGCGGCCGGAACCTGCCGTTGGGAGGGTCCCCTGCCCGCCTCCCCCCCTTCCGCCATCCTCCGGGGGGGGTCCTGCCTGCCGCGGGCGAGGTGGCGCCCCCCCGCTCCGGGAGGTGGCGTTCGGGTTGGGATTTCTGCTGCCGAAAGAGAGACAAAAGCTTGTGTCAAGGGCTGACTTTCAATAGATCGCAGCGAGGTTCCAGGAGCCTGGCCACGATTCCAGCTTCGACCCGGTTAATCGCTCGGCGGGTGGGCAGGCCGGGGGCGGCTCCCAGGGCCCCGGCAGGGCTGCGGGGCCCCACGGTCAGAGCCTGGCAACCCCGGCAAGCGGTGGAAGGCCTGGGCCAGGGCAGCGAGAGCCCTGGCAGGCCTCCACGGGACAGACCGGGCAGGAGTTCCAGGAGCCTGGCCACGACTCTGGCTTCTCCCCAGTGCCCTGCCCAGAGGTCGGGCAGGCCCGGGGGCCTTCGGCGTGGGCGGTGGGCTGCTCCCGCAGGGGAGCCGAGCCGCGCTGGGGCTTGGGAGGGAGGCCCGGGGTCAACCTGGCACCTGAGCTCCAGCCGCGGAAGTCCGTATGAGGTTTTTGAAACGGGCCGTGCCCGGCCCTTCGACCCAGGCGGACGGACACTTTTGGTGGTTGGCCCCGGTGGCTGGGCCAGGTGCCACATGTACAATATTGCCAAGAAAGGTTCGCAGAGATTTTCGGGGTCTTGCTTTTCGGGACCCTAGATGCCCATCTTCGGTTCCAGGAGGGCGGCCTGCCAATCCTCCATGGCAGGACCGTGCTGCCGGAGGAGGTCAAACCCGAGTTTGGGTCCATGTTGACTGGAGCTCCGGCCGGGGCAGGAACCGGCCGGCCAGGACGGGCGAGAGTTCCAGGAGCCTGGCCACAATTCCGGCTCCGGCTTGTGCAACTCTAAGCAGCCAGTGGTCAATAAAAGTAGCAATTAAAGTACTATTTTCCCCTTTTAATCCTGTGATGGGCAGAGGGTACACAATTCAAATGGGGATGGGTGGGGAGGTGAAGAACAGGCATTGAAAGGGACAAAGTGCAGCATTTACCAGAAATGAAGTCCCCATCCTCAGCGCTGCACATCCACTGGGACCACACTCAGATTTAGGTGTCTGGGCTCTCAACAGTAGCTGGCTATCAAACAAGTATCTGGGTTAGAGTCCCCATCTCATCCTCCTGACTGGAAAGGCTGTTAACCTCCTTCAAGCAGACTGCTAATGTTCCATCTTGGGGTCCCCAGGACTCTTCATAAGGATCCAATATTAACCAGGGTTATGATAGGGTACCCTCATAGGATTGTGAGCAGCTCCTTAGAGAAGGAACACATTGCAAGGGATATGCTCAGAAGTATGCAATGAAGAGTTGATGACATGTCTACCAAAGGGCTTTTGCTTTGCCCAAGACTCCTCTCATACCCCAGCCTGCATCCCTGCTGCAATCTCATTTTTGTTTTCCTGTTGTCTTCTCACAGGCTGAGAAGATCCAAAACCATCTTCATGTTCTAGGCAGAAAAAATGGTCTTGGTTGTGAGCCTATTATGTGGCTGACATGCTGATCATTTTACACATGGCAGCCTTCCCACACAGCATATCTGCTGGAATGAAAAGAGGGTTTTCAAGCTGGCAGGACTCTTGGAGGCAGAAACAGCAAAAATAAGGAAGGAGGACACTGATCAGATTACATTAGACTTCTGATCAGCTTACATTTTGGCCAGTTGAGTTCTAGCTGTGGTCCAGAACAGATGACATGATGACAGCAGTGGCCCAGGGACAGTCTACATATGCTTTCCACTAGCTGCAGAGGGCTTCTGTCACTGCGAGATACAGGGTAATACTGGCAGCAACAAAATTCCTCTAAGGTGGCAGAGCTGTTTGTGTGTAGATGCATGCATGCAAACTTCTCTTGTCATCAGAACTTTCAGGCCTGCTCTGTGCTTCAGAGATAAATCCAAATTAATGCAGTTAAAGTTGCCAAGTTACAACTGATACCTTCCTGAAGAGAGTTCCACAGAATTTAGACTTCAGAAAAAACAGGAAGAGAACTATTAAGGCAGGGGTGGGCAAAAATACTGCCCACGGGCTGGAACCGGCCCGCGAGGCCATTCTATCCGGCTCACGGGGCCCCTAAAAAAGTTTGGAAAATTAAATTTTATCTGTCTTTGGTTCCTGTCAAAGATGACAGGAACCAAGAGCAGTAGGACCCAGGGGAAGCCCTGGAGAGCTCCTGCAACAGCAGGGCCCTCCCCCCCCAACCAGAAGCCCCAAGAGGGGCTTCTGGCCTGGGACCATGTGGCTCCCCCAGCAAGGAAGACTAAGGTAAGGGGGGCAGATGTGGGGAAAGGCAGGGGACTAGTTGGTGCTGAACATGGGGGAAAAGTGGACCCTCCCCTGCCCCGTGGCCGGCACTCCCTGCTGCAGCCTCTCGCAGCCTGCGTGGGCCTGTCCTGAGCAGCCACAGGCAGCCCATGTGGGCTGCGAGCAGCTGCAGTGTGGGGCACCAGGCACAGGGCAGGTGAGGGGCTGTTTTTCCCCCCACACTCAGCACCAGCTTGTAACTCGCCCCCGCTGCCAGCCCGGGCCCTACACAGCTCAGGGCTCGCCCATCGGGGCTGTGCTACCGTGGCAGCAGCTGTGGCCCCCCCTTGCCGTGCTGGACAGTGTTTACTGCTGCTGCCCAGTGCCAGAGCTCCAGACACACAGCAGCAGCAAACACTGCCCAGCACTGGGGGGGGGAGGGGGGGGGGGCAGCCGCAGCGCAGCCCTGAAGCCCGGAGCCACATGGGGCCCAGGCTGGCAGCGGGGACAGGTTACAAGCTTGTGCTGAGCATGGGGAAATGGAACCCCTCACCCAC
>NW_005842008.1:1458092-1469397 GCF_000455745.1 Alligator sinensis
CCAGCACACTCAGCATGAGCTCCTTCCCTGCTGGCAAGCAGGGGGTCAGGGCTGCATGCTGCCCCCTGCCTGTACCATGGGGCTCAGGGGGCACTGGGAGTGAGCGCGCGCAGAAGCAGGGCCCACACCAGCAGGGCCCAGAGCAGGGCGACACAGATACAGGGTCCTGGCCAGTGTCACAACCCAGTGATTTTTGGTGCCTCGGCACAATGGGATTTTCTTGCCACATGAGAGCCTCTTGCACAGCGAGGGTTTTGCTGCACAGAGAAACCTCGGTGCAAGAGAGTTCCTGCCAATTTGCAGCCTTCTTTGCAGGATGCATTTCTTCCTTGCAGCACAGAAACGCACGGTGCAAAGAGTTCCCGCTATTCGAATGCAAATTTGTGTCCCGCTATTGGCCAGTGCTAAATTATTCACACATGGCGGCTAGGAATTGGCTCACTGGCCGTTTAAAATTCCGCGCGACTTCCGCCCAAGTCAAAGAACTTTGAGCACGCTGCAGAGTGCCTCTAAAGAGATCTGACTTGCGGCTAGCTGGTCGATAGACTGATCACCTATCGATCTTTCTTCCCGTCGCCAAGCGCAATCCCAGACATACCCTTTTCCCGCCGGCTTGAACAGCGGACGGATTGACTGGCTTGGGCCCCACAAGCTGGAACAACTCGTGTGGTTGTTCAGATGACCAGACCACCTGCGTCGTGATTGCAAGCGGCGTGAGTAAAGTTTTTTGCAACCGATAAGTTGTGTCTGCCTCTCCATTCACCAGCCCGCCCTAACATACGAGCAATTTCTAACTTAACTCAAGTCGGCTCTGGCCATCCAAGACAGCCAACAGGCACTCTATGGAGCTGGGACAGCTCCCCCCTCTCCCTGCTGCTGCAGCCCAGCCCAGCTCCACAGACTCCTGCCAGCCTGCGCCCTGCTCTGGGCCCCACCGGTGCTGGCCCTGGGACATTAGTCCCAAGACACTGGGACATTGGTCCCAAGATAGTAACCAGGGAGCAGGGCACCTGTCAAGGGGCAGGGCTAACCATGCAGCCCTCGACAGCTTGCCACAACTTGGTAAGCAGCCCTCCATCCGAAATAATTGCCCACCCCTGTATTAAGGTATAAACCTTAATTCTGCTCTTTTAGCAATGCTCCACAGTCCACACATTTCCCACCAAAAGTTTAAAATGTCCATGGCAAGAAGGCTCCTGTACTGCACTACTTTCAATGCAAAGTATACCAAAGACCTCTCAAGCTACACTAACAGAAGGTCTCTCACACACTAGCTAAAGGAGCATGGCCTACCCAGATCCTTTCATGTCATCACAGCTCTGCTAAACTAACTCAGCTAATCCTCCATAATTTGTTACAGCTACTCTAATAATGAATGCAGCTGGCATATTATTTCCATTGACTTTGCCACTTCCTGGGAGGGGCAGAGGACAGGCATATGCTTTCACATTATTTCCTTGTTTTCAGGGAGTTTTGCTGAACTTGGCATTCTGGAAAGGCGTAAGATATAACACCAGACAATTTAAATCCTGTGTTAAAGGGCCATTAATTTCTTGTTTTGTTCAGTTTTTTAATGAAACAAAAGACCATTGCAAGAAATGGCGCTTACTTATGCAGTTGTAGTTTTATAAGTTTGCAGCTGCAATGCTACTGTAAAAAAGGCACTGTGCACTTTCATAGTTCTCATTCCCTTCTACATCATTACACTGTAGATGGAAACAGGTCATGAGCCAATGTTTAGAGTTTGTAGCTGCTAATGGAGCTAGTGAATGCCTGCCCCAGAATCTTGAGAGAGAAAACAAATCTGCCTTCTTCTCCATTCCTCCACCCTCAATCTACAAACTGGTATTACCATTTCCGACTCCCACTTCCCCACACCTCTTCACTGAGCCATCAGCCATTTAAAAAAACCCAAAAAACTGCTCCTGGTGCCACCTGCTGCTGTGTATGCTACAAGCAGCAGCTTTCTGGAAGGTCACATACTTCCTAAATTAGGTAGTTCAAGCCATGCATCAAACTAGGCCACACAGACACACCATGTTCCCCATGCAGTTGGGCTCTCCCAGCCCCATTTCAGACAGGGCTCCCTTGCACCCCTAGTTAGCCACCTTTCCATACCATTCCTACCCCCTACCAATCATCAGCCACATCCTCCAGCACATACAGGGTAACATATTCCTTAATTCTGTAAACTCCTGAAAAACAGGACATACATTTGGGTTCATCTCCCTCCAAAATCTGGGCTCATGTAGGAGATGAAACCGCCACAGATTCCAGCACATTTACACAGGCAAGAAGAGGCACTCATACCTCACAAATCCTGATTTCTGATGACAGACAACCCTCAGATGGCATAAACACAAAAGATGAGAGAAAGTGGGGGCTCACTGGCACCCTTAACTTCACAATTCCCCCTTCTCCTCCCACCAGTTCCCACTTATTCCCCTCACCTCATCATGGCCCCAAACTCCTTCCTTTCCCTAGCAAGCATGCACATGAATAATTTTTTCAATAAATGGCAAGTACCTTCTGAATTTTCTGCTGTGCTCAGATTACATTTCCCCAAAATAAAAAACCTTTTGGCAGAGGCAGGGGGTAGCAACAAGCTTACCTCCCCGCCCTCCCCCGCCATACTGTGGCAGAGGATTGGATATGAATTAAGACTGAGTCCAAATCAGGTTCAAGGGTGACTGCATGTCCCCTTAAGTCACTCAACCTCATGTGAAAGATGGCAGGTTGCACAGAGTCATTGTGAGCATGCACATCCACACCCCCAAACACCCTCAACACCATAAGGCTTGTTAATGTTAGGTTCATGCCCATCCTAAACAGCCACATTTTTGAACATCGGTTTTGTTCAGCTTCCCTAAAAAAAAAAAGGATAAGTGAGCACCATAACACCACTAGCTGGGAGTTAATGCAGTTGAGACTGTTTCAGGTATGGCCAGAGCTATTTGTTTTCCCAAGATTAGATTTAAGGTGTGCATAATCATTGAGAAAAATATTAAATAAAAGATTTTACTCCCTCCCCCACAGTTCATATTTCAGGGTTCTTTTGTTTAACTGACTCCAAATTATATAATATTATTCCTACTATGCACCCCATTAGATACGCTACACAAAGGCAGGGATGCACAACCCCTGACCCACAGGTCAGATCCAGCCCCTGGTGCTATATCATCTGGCTCATGGGACTCCCCACAGATCTTGTGTGAAGTCCAGCAGGCAATGGCCCCGTGCACTAGATTGGGCATGCAGAGCAGCATGGGGCTAGATCCCAGAACATGGAGACCAGGTGAGGATGGCACAAGGCACCCAGAGCTCAGTCCCAGGTGGGCACGGGCGGGGGCCCTGCGCTGCCTCCGCCCAGCCTGAGAGCTGGAATTAGGACCGAGGACCCCATACCACACTACACCCACCCAGCTGGGATCAGGCTCCAGCTGGGCGCAGACAGCACTGGGCCCAATCCTGGCATACAGCGGCAGTGCAGGGACTAATATGGCCCATGGACAAGCCCCACACTATTCAGGTGGCCCAGTAGGGCCACAAGTGTGAGCACCACTACATTTAGGCAATCCAAGCATCCAGAAATAAGTTACAGAACCTGGAAAAGTTGATCTCTGAAACAGAAATTGATTATCTATAATGGAGTGCCAGCTTTGCTGTAACTACAATTCCACAGCACCCACAATCACCAGATGTTACAACAGCAAATACCAGCTGAGGAATTTCTAGCCTAAGGGTATAGAGACCAGTGGCTCTCAATCTTGTTAGACTCAAGGCACACCACAGAAAATACCAGCTCTTGGTTAAAAAAAAAAAGTTAACTACAGAAAAAATAGAGCAACTCGGTTGTAAAAAAAAAATTAAAAATTCAAAAAGACATAGCAGGTCAGAATGTTTTTAATGTTATGAATTCCCATTTGAAATCTCTGGATTAATCTAACAAATCATGTTGGCATACCTAAATATGATAACATTGTGTTACACCCCACAGCACCATTGAAAGGATCTCAAGGCATCCCAGGGTGTGGCACTACCCCAAGCAAGAATCAATGGTATAGGCACAATGGGCATGCATGCACTTTGGTGTAGTGAAATTGTACCACTTAGGGCAAACTTCCCCTGTCCAGCTCCTCCCAAATGTTCAGTCAGGGGGAGCTAGAGGCTGGGGCCAGCACCTGTACTGTCTCCAGAAGTATAAAAAGCTCCCCTGGCAAGCAGCTCAGAGCTTCTTTCCCTCAGGAACTTCTGACACCAAGCCAGTTGGTATCTGGGGACACTTAGTCCCTTGTGCTAGCTGGACTGCTGACCTAGAGCCCAGACCCTACACCCTCTACAGCAGTCTCACTTCTGACCCACAGCCCCTGCCTGCCCCCACTAGCTCCCTCCCAGCAGCAGCTCCATCCCAGCACCAGGACATGAGTCCAGCTGCAGCTGTCCCACCTGCTGCTTTGAGTCTCTGAGCAATGCCAGCCCTTACAGTTATGTTCCGTGCACCTGTGCCCAGGCTCCAGCAATCCCCATACTGTTCCTGGAAAGCCCTCAGCTGGGGCTCAGGGCCTGGGCAAGCCCCTTCCCTGCACAGACTGCTTTAGAGGGACAGGAGGGCTCCAAGCCTGGCTCCCCCATCCCTGACCCCCCATCTCTCTCTCTCTCTCTCTCACACACCTGCTGCCACCTCCATCCCTGCCCCCTGGCCAATCATACACCTAAATGGCTCCTGGGACCAGGAGCCCTCCTAGGCTGGGCCACATGTTCCAGTGTGTAGGCACAGGGCAGGGCTGCAGTGTGGCAGTTGCACCTGCAGTCACAGCTCCTGCCAGCAGGTCCCATTCCATCCCACTTGGCGGCTGGGCATGCAGGGTGTGCAATTTGGGTGGGGGAGGGGGGATGTTTGGGGTTGTGGGCGAGTGTAGGGTTTGTGGGGGTGACGTTTGTGGCTAAGTATGTGGTAGGGATTTTGCAGGGGTGGTTTGAGGGTGTGGGGTTTATGGGTGGATTGTGGGGAAGTTTGTGGGTGTGGGAGGACTGCATGAGGGGGGACTGCTCGGCAGGGGCGGGCCACCCACCCCCCATATGGCGCACAGCCTCCCCACAGCAGCTGCAGCCGTCAGGGCACTCATAGCCCACTACTAGCAGAGCACCCCCCATGGCATGGCATGGCCCCAGCCATCTGGGACCCAGCACCACCTGTGCCATTCCCAGCATACCTCTTGCAGCATCTCTGCTTTGAGATGCTGCAACCGGCAAGTGCTCGCTCATCTGGATGCACCCAACATGTTTACTCCAGACAATTCTTAGTTCACTCCAGAGGGAAAGTCTAGTGGACACAACGCATAGCATTTACTGCAGAGAAAATGCTGTTCTCCGATACAAAGTTACATGAGTCAAAAGTAAATTTACATCAAAGAAAGTTATACTGGCATATGTGTCCACTACAAGTGTTAATGTTACTCCAGGATAACAGTTTGGTTAAAAATCACTGGTATATGGCAGAATCCCACAAATTCCTTAAGCATGCCACCCAATTTTAACATTAGATACATATTAACAAACACTTGCATATAATTCACAAGATAAATCCAGAGACTTCAAATAGGAATCCATAGTGTCAAAAACATTCTGGCCTGTCGTGGTCTAAGATCTCTGCAACAAAAGAATTGCTTTTTATTCCCCCCCACTCCAGGAAAAAAAAAAAAAAAAAAAATGAGTGAAAGCATGAAGCTAGCAGTTTCTGAGGGATGCCTTGAGTCTAAAAAGGTTGAGAACCATTGCTCTATACAACCGGGCTCCTCCATCACCTAGTTTGCCAGACACTGACATAGTACCTACTTCAGGCATCTTGCTTAGAGAACTAGCTGCAGGTCTGCTCAGATTTTACTCTGCAGTAAGCAATTTACTCTTTAGTAATGGAGTCATGCATCTACGTTAAACTGTTCCATCATTAAGTATGACAGATCTGCATACAGGCACTACAAAACACCATACAACTTTTGCACCATGATTGAAGTTACTGCCCCTACTTTCCATATGTTTCATGTGTAACTTACAGTCTTGTAAGACAAACACTTCTCCAAAGGCAGCACATGGGGATTGGCCACCGCCAAAGCCGCCGCCTGCACCTGTCCCCCCTTGCTGCCGCCACTGGCACCTGTGTGCGGTCCCTGCTCGTCACTACCAACACCACTGCCGCCGGCTGCGGGCAGTCCTCACTCGCCACCATGGTGCCCCCCCAAGTCACGGGACGCACCAGTCGTTCATGCACTTCTCAATATATGAACTCCAAATTATGTAGTATGACTAGCTAATTGGTACACCAGCGTGGAATAAGAGCTAAATGGAGACCACCACTTCCTTATATGAAAATTTTTCCCTGTGAACAAAGTATATATTATATATTCTTGTAGTACAAGATATACTCTTTATATAAAACCCAGAGAGGCACCTACCATTGTAGTTAATGATGCTAAGTGAACAATATTAATTTAATACAGGGGTGCTCAGCCCGCAGCCCACAGGCTAGATCTAGCCCATAATGCCATGTCATCCAGCCCTTGATGGCAGGGGTGGTGCTAGGCCCCAGGACCTAATCCTGGGGCAGTGCCTGTTCCCTGAGACCCAGTCCTGGAGTGTTGGGGAGGAGGGATGGCCTCATGACCCCAGGGCCCAATCTCAGTTTGAGGAAGTTGCAATGGGCCCCTGAGGACCAGTCCTGGTGGGAGAACGTGGGAGGACATGGCACTGGGACCAAATCCCAGGGTGCTAGGGTAGGAGAGGGCAGTGCCAGGCTCCTAGGAAACAATGCTGGGTCCCAGGGCTCACTCCCAACAATCAGGGCAGGGAAGAGATGGTGCCAGGCTCAGGGCCTGATCCTATCACACAGGACTTGATCCAGCCCACAACCCAGCTCTGCCCCATTCATCTGGCTCACAGGGCCAAAAGGTTGAGCACCACTGATTTAACAGGTTTATTCTTAAAATAATTTCACTCTGCATACAGGGCTGATTGATTTATTTTACATTTTACCAAACTGGGAAATGTACAATTTAGCAGTTAAACTAAATTTAATGGTATTTCAGCTACTCAGATCACATGACATGCTGTAAGACAAACAGTGAGAATTGTAAAAATGCTACTCTGCTCTGTTTCTCTTAAGAAAGAGAGGAAGGCTGAAGTAATAGATCAGTGGTGCAAGGAACTTAGCTGAGTGTGTGTGTGTATATGTGTGTGTGTGTGTGTGTACACACACACACACACACACACACACACACACACACACTATTAAGTAAATTCTCTAGTATTTTGAGTTCAGGCTGCATCAGAGCTTTTCCACAACTAGAAAACCTGCAATCCAGCACAGTGGCAGACTCACTTTCCTGACCACGACTAAAGTTTATACCAACATACTGCCCCAAGAGAGAGACCAGAGTCAGTCATTGACAGATTTAACAAAGGTAGCAAGTGCATCAGCCTATTTAGGAGTCTCTGGGACCTAAACTAATATTTGGACTGTCAAAATCCTAGTGGTTTCTTTATAGCCCGCTTTCATAGGCATGACACTACATGACTTGACAAAACAGATTTCTGTCAAAGTCTTAGAGAATAAGAAGTTATAGGTTACTCTTGTATTCTTGGTTATTCCTATAGTTACAAGTACCAGCCATGATCAAGAATATTTTTTATTCATTACTTACATTTCTCCAAAAGATTAAGAGCTTCCTTTTCATCAAGTCTTCGTGTCTTTACTGCATCTAGACTGAAATACTCCAATGTATTTTATATGTAGTAACCCTCGAGAGTAACTAGAAAGTGGCCTATACAGAATGCATCTCTCTGCTTAATAGCGCAAGCTCTACAGAACATATTTCAACCATTCTCCATTGCCTGCTTTGGGCTGGAATTTTTCCCCAGAACCTTTTCAAGGTTCTGTAAAGCCCTATGTAGTTTGAACCTTAGCAGCTTGAGCGCCCCTATTTGCTAATACACAAGATTAACTGAGCTGTCGTTGTTGACAGTCTTCTGCTACCTACAGACTAGAAGGGAGTCCTCCACCTAACTGACTTCCCCCACTGGTCTAACAGACTTTGGAAGGAGGCTTGACGGTTACCTGGCTGAGGTCATGCAAGCCCGGTATTCATTCCTGCCCGGGGCGGGGGGTCGGACTTGATAATCTACTCAGGTCCCTTCTGACCCTACTAACTATGAAACTATGAAATCTGCAGGGGACAGTATAGAA
The DNA here is from genome assembly GCF_000455745.1 of Alligator sinensis. Lineage (NCBI taxonomy): Eukaryota > Metazoa > Chordata > Crocodylia > Alligatoridae > Alligator > Alligator sinensis. The sequence continues at coordinate 1,466,332 of NW_005842008.1, forward strand.
GGCTTTCTTTTCCCCAGGCTAGAGGGGTTAGACAAATTAGTTTAAAAGTTTATTATAAGTTGATTTATGCTTTAGTATTGCTTTTCCTACTCTAAGTGTGTTCAAATGAGTGCATGTTGTAGGTATTTATGATTACACTGAAAAAAAAAAAGACAGCAGCAGTGACTCTGTGTGTTAACTACTTGGTTAGGTTGTAAAAAAATTGCATACTTATTTGTCATACCCCTGCTTTGAACTAGCCATATTTCCTGTTCCACCCAAACAATACATTCATCCCAGTTGTAAAACACAAAAAACAATGCTTATTAAAAGCCTGAAGTTTGATAGGTAAGGTTATACACCTGCAATTAATGTAATATATTATCTTACTGTACCTGACTTACATGGGCTCTCATTTCCTCACATAGACCTGTTTCATACAAATTTGAAAGTGCTGGTGACTAAATAAGGCTCCAATATCATCTTATTTAAATTTCAACTTGATGATGTGGGTAGAAATTAGAGTGCAGAATATACATTAAGAAGAAAAATACAGAATTTGGAACTTCACATGAAGAAGGCAGTCTCAGATTAAGTTCCCCCAAGGTGGGACAAAAACATCCCATAAGTACATTAGCAAAGGGAAGCAGGAGGACCGCCAGTAACATGGTTTCTGGACATGCTGCAAGTCACTTGTGTTCTTTGTACTAAGGCCTCAAACTTAAAAGTATCCATGCATACAGCAGTGGGGGCGGCATGTATCCCAGGTTGTGAAGATGTAGGAAGAATCTGAGGCTGATTATTTGTAACTGAGAACTGTTCTATAATTTTTTTTTTTTTATTATTTTTTTTTTTACACATTTGATTTTATTAAATTAACACTGGCCTAACAACCTAGTTGCCTGAACACAATCCAGAGAGAAACTTAGTTTCCAAAGACTAATCACAGTTTATGAAGAGTGACTAGACCTTTATTAAAATACTTTAAAGATTAAGTCTTCCAACCTTTCCCTCAATGATTAGTTTCCTTGCTGCTGCTTCTAGTTAATTTCCTTTTGGAGATAAATGAGTTCTAGCAGCTCAAGACATCGCAAAGATAGCAAAACCTTGTCAAAAAAGTCATTATAACAAGACTTTCTAAAAGCCTTAATTATACACTGTAAAAGTGAAAAAGTACCATTATGTCACAATTTTTCATTTCCTTGGAAAGGTAAATCAGAATTAAAACTGAGCATACTAGTAATTTAAAGGTGAAAAAGATCTTTGCAAAACAAGCTAGTAAAACTAGGAACTTCAGGAGGCAAGTTTTTAAAAACTTACTCATTTGACAACATGGAAATACACCATTTAAGTACACAAGCAGCTCAGTTTCACTTGCTGGCAACATCAACACTCAAGCATAGTGACTCTTTTTAAATCTTAATGATATTTATGTAATCTGCAGATCACAATCCATAGGCTGGTTTCAGAAATCTTACCATCTTAATGCTAACTCTGAAAATACCTACTATAAAGAAATACCTGATGATGGACAAACAGAAAGCGACACAGGAGTTCTATGAATTATCTCTTGAAATGGAATCAGATAATCAGGTGCTTAGAGAAATGGGTGGTAATTTACCCTCAGGATATCTTTTTGGTAAGGTTTTTTTTCCAAATACCCAGGAAACCCTTCAATATCTTTTCTATGCTGAAGTAGTCTACTTGGTTTACCACCCAGGCAACTATAAACACAATGGTTTGTCAGCTGTTACTTTACTGCATCCTTCATCTTTTGACAGAGGCCTAGACACAAGATGTAATTTGTGCCTTTGTTTTGTTTATATTTTAGTTAATTATATTACGAATCCAGAATAACATATACTTATTCATTAAGAGCAGAGATTTAAATATAGGTTAGGCCTGAGTAGTCTGGTCACAACAGGCACGTTAACAGCCTTGGTCACAGATAATACACTGACATTTAAAAGTTTGCTACCTAATGCACTCAGAATATCTATGACCTACCTCCACAAGCATTTATAGTACAATTATTAACAGAAAATACCTATGCTGAGGTATGCAAGTCTTACCTGATACTACTTAAGTCTGTAACCATTTTCCCATTATGTAACAAATACAATTTGATTAAGCTGTTATGTCATGCCACATTGTTTTATAATACTTAAAATAAATTGATCAAAATATTATTAGGACATTACCAGAGGCATATCAAACAGTTATTCCCCTGTCCAAAAAATGTTTGATTGTGTTATTCTAAGGATCATAAAACAGCATGACATGAGACACCAGCCAAATCAGAATTCCATTTACTTCAATCAATTTGGCTACAAAAATCAAAAAATGAACTGCCATTGGTTGTGGAAATGCTCTTGCATCTAGTAAGATAACATGACAAAAAGATTAATATTATTATTGTGCGGGCCGTCTCCAGATCCCATCCTCGTTGCCATGTGCGGGCAGCGGGGAGCGATCCGGGCCCTTTTCTCGCGCCGCACACACTGTGGCCAGCAGCCCGGGCTCCCTGGGTTGGAGAGAACAGGCAACACGCTGGAATTAGGCACGGACGCGTAATGGTTGATTCAAGATTGTTTACTTACACCGAAGATGGTCGCGGTGTACGCTGGACAGTTTCCCAGGCACAGCTCCGCTTAAATCCTCGTTTGAGGACTCAGACAACACTCAGATCACTCCCACGGAGTTGTCGAGGCTCTGTGGATCCTTTTGTTCACTCACCATTCACTCACACGAAGTTTGCTAGGCTCCATGGGTCCTTTTTTTGCGCGCAGGGAGAGGGATACGTCGAGGTTTGCACTCGGTGACGGGGAGAGGCTAGAGGCTGATCAGACCCCTGTTGCCTGCTTGAAATGCACTGGGTCCAATAGGTTCCGCAGCGCTTAGAGATCTTCACACAGCATGAAGTCTCCTCCTCCTGGTGTTCATGGAGTCCTCCCTTACGGGGGTTCTCCTCGGAGTTCTCCAACTTGGGCAGAAACCACCCAAGCCTTTTATACGGCTAGCAAGCCAATCACTAGCCGCCACGTGTGAATAATTTAACGCAAGCCAATAATGGGACTCGAATTAGAA
>NW_005842008.1:1469470-1476742 GCF_000455745.1 Alligator sinensis
GGAACAATTTAGCAGTGCCGAAGCACACAAAAACAAAAATCACACCCTTTGGGTTGTGACAATTATGTTTATAAGTTAGTACAAATAATTAATTTTATTTAAGATGGGATTTAATCATATTAAAGATCTATATTGATCATTAGATACCTACTTTCCAAGGACAGAACACGGAATGACAGAACATTTCCTCCCCTCCTCCAAGTATTTCTGACAACTTTAAAGTTTAATTTTTTACTAGGAAAAAATATATATGAGAGACGACACTGGATTTTTAAGACTTCTACTCTCTTACATTTTTTAAACTACAGTCAATATCATTTTTGACTTGTTAGTATACCTTGTATCATATCTATTATAATTAACCATTATGAAAAGTTTTACCATATTTACTTGAATCCAAGACAAGGTTTTTCTCCCCGCATTTAACTTGTGTGCGGGCCGGGAGCGACCCGAGCCCTTTTCTGTGCTGCACGCGGGCTGTGGCCAGCAGCCCGGGCACGCTGGGTCAGAGAGGGAAGGCCGTCGAGCCGGAATTAGGCACAAACGCTTAGCGGTAGTTTAAAAGATTGTTTACTTACACCGAGATGGCAGTGGTGTAGGCTGGAAAACTTGCTTGAGTTGCGGTTACAGACAGACAACAAAACAAAACTCAAACCTGCAGGGCACGAGGGTACGTCGCAAGGGGTTTTCGGCAACGGAAAGATGCAAAACAAGAGGGTACGTCGCAAGGGGTTTTCGGCGACGGGAAGATAAACCTGCAGGACTCGAACCCGGGTAGAAGAGCTCTGAGGTCGGTCGTCTGGCAAGGACTCACACGAAGTTTGCTAGGCTCCGTGGGTCCAGTTCTTTTGCGCGCAGGAAGGGATACGTCTAGGCTGCGATCGACGATGGGGAGAGGCTAGAGGCTGATCAGACCTCTGTTGCCTGCTTGAAATGCGTTGGGTCCGTAAGGATCCGCAGCGCTTAGAGATCTTCACACAGCGTGAAGTCTCCTCCTCCCGGTGTTCGTGGAGTCCTCCAACTTGGGCGGAAACCACTCAAGCCTTTTATACGGCTAGCAAGCCAATCACTAGCCGCTCAGTGTGAATAATTTAGAACTGGCCAATAATGGGGCTCGAATTAGCATACAAATGGCGGGAACTCTTTGCAACGAGCATTTCTGTGCTGCAACAAAGAAATGCACCCTGCAAAGAAAGCTTCAAATTGGCGGGAAATTCTCCCTTGCACCGGGGTTCTCTTTTGCAGCAGAAAACTCCACCGTGCAAAGAAGCTATAATTTAGCAGGAACAATTTAGCAGTGCCGAAGCACACAAAAACAAAAATCACACCCTTTGGGTTGTGACAACTTGGAGGTGTGGGGAGCCTCTTGTCTTGAATTTAAGTACAAATCAGAAGCATAGTCGGCAACAGCAGCTGAGGCTCCAACTCCAGCCCCAATCCAGGGTCAGGGTCAGAGTCAGAGCCACAGCCACCACCTGCCCCACCCCAACTTTCCCCCTGCCATCTCCCCCCGCAACCACAGCCTCTGACCCCCCACCTGCCCCCCACCATCTCTGGCCCGGCTCCAGCTTAGGGCACCAAGCACATGATCATTCCAGCCCCACACAGCAGCTAGAGAGCCAGGTCTGGAGCTGCCACTACTGCAACCACTGCTGCATGGCTGGGCTGGAATCATCACGTGCTCTGTACCCTGGACTGCAGGGCCAGAGACAGGCTGGGGCTGGAGGGTAAGCAGTGATAGAGTCATGTAGCAGAAGGCCAGGCAGGCAGGCACTGGGGCACAACTTGCGGGGGTGGGGGATGAGACAGGCAGCAAGGGTTAGTCCACTTGACTCTCCTACTGCCTGCTCCCGTGCAGTTGCTTGTCCCAGCTCTCCAATAATTAGATTCTATACATGGAAAATAATAACAAATTCATAAATTTTCCATTTACAGAATCTTATTATTAGGGGGTCATCTTAAATTCAGATAAATATGGTGTTCCCTTTTCTGAACAACTGCACAAGGGGCATAAAACAATTCATAGTTTACAGACAACAAAAACAGAGATTAACTTTCACCATCAAAACTTGTATAAGCTTTCTCATCCATTTTAGGAGCCTCGTGTACTCAGGCAAAAAGGAATGCAGGTAACCTTACTATGTTGGTTAGAGGTACACAGATATATTGGTTAGGTATTGGATCAGCACCAATAAAAGGAAAATGACATTATTGGTTATTGGCTTTTTGTGGCCATTGAAGCCAATAACGTTTACTAATAATTATGCCTTCTGGCCAGCGCCCTAGATACCTGGGTTCCTTATCACCATGGGGTCACTGCCCCTGAACGCCTCAGTTCCCTCCCACGGGCCAGAGTAATCTGAACGCAGAGGGCCCAATCTGGATGCAGAGGCTCAAGCCTTTCTCCATCCTCACCCCCATCCCCTCACCAGCAGGCCAGGCTGGGTTGAACTGGGTTGGTCTGGAGTGGAGCAGAGCAGCTGGCTCAGTGTCCGGGCACTGGTGTGGCAAAGACTGCAGGTTGGGGCTGGGGCAGGCACTGTAAAAGGCAACAAGTGCCACAGAGACATGAGCAGGAAGCTGCACAGCCCAGCCTGGTCTGGCATGGCATGACTCAGCCTGCAGTGCCCAGGGGTTCACACCCCAGGGGCCAGCGCCTCACAACTGTGTGCAGCAGGGTCCTTCCCTGGCCCCTCAGTCCCGCCAGGTCCTGCCCTTCCCAGGGCCAAGACCAGGTCCATTCAGTTACAGGCGACTGGTAAGGTGGGGCACGTGCGGGCCCACAGTGAGTTGGGGGGGGGGGGGGGGGCACCAGCCCCACAACAAGCCACAGCACAGAAGCATAGGAGGGGATATGGGGCTTCTGCCCCCCACAGGCCCGCCCACAAATTGTGCCCCTCCAGACTCAGAAGGCACCAGCCACCCCTGCATTCAGCCTCCCTTGCAAAGCATGGGTGCTTGCCCTGCCCCTGGCAGCAGCAGCACCAGGAGAGGAAGGGGCCCTTCCCCCTGGGGCCCAGCTGCGGGGGAGGAGTGGCCCTGTTTCTCCAGACCTGGAGTGGTATCATGGCCCTGCCATGGGCAGAGGGAGGAAAGTGGGGAGTCTGGCCCAGAGCCCTGCTGACCAGGCTCAGGCAGCTGCCCGAGGGTCAGGATTCAAGAGCATTGTACAGAAGAAGGGCTCTGCACGGCCAGTCGCAGACACTGGTAGGCCAGCCCCACCTGCTGCAACTACCACAGGCCACTTTTATATGTGCTGGGGGTGGGGGCACTTTAATTAGAGCAGCTTCATGTGTCATGTATCAGAGTCCCCCACTTAAAAATGGCAGTGAGGGCACCTGAAAAAGTTTGTTTGACAAATTTTAGTTCAGTCGTTCCCACCACCATTTTTAAGCGTGGGGACACTGATACATGAGACACAAGAGCCTGCTGGAGTGCAGCAATTGCCACGCTCCAGCAGACTCGATTAATCTGGAATTCCAGTGCATCGGAGTAGTCTCCCTGCTTGTGTATAGGCAACCCTGGCTCTGTGTGTTATAAATGAAAGAAGAAAAAAAAACCCCAAAACAGCTATTTATGTCAGTAGTTTAAAATGCTTTGCATTATTACTAAATATCGGTTATCAAATCGGCATTAACTGATACGGTTGGTATCAGCTATTGGTATCAGCCAAGAAATCTTTATTGGTGCACCCCTAATGTTGGTTGATAGCTTTCCAAGTTAAAAAAGTTTGCCTGGATTAGGAAAGCCATTTTACCTTTATGCACTAGTTTCTAAACAGGCTGAAGCAGAACCGTAAATAGCATCCAAAATGGATCCAACCTGTTCCATGCCTTTACCACAAAATGAATCTTGATTGCCACATTAGGATTCACTAGCACAAGAGACCAGAAAGAGCCTATTCAATCCTCTTTCAAAGCTAACCAACCTTTGTAGCTGGGTAAACTGAAACATAAGGGTTTCCAAACCTCATGTGAAGAATAACGATCATCTGAAAGGGGATCGAAGAAATTCCCCATTATATGCAGAACTGCAAAAAAGGCCAGACACTTCAGAAAGTCCTTCAATCAGTATCAAGTGACTGCTACATTAACAATATCTAGGGGGACAAATTGCCTGTTTTAGGCTAACCATTCTCAAGTTCTCATGGATGGAATGATTTAAAAATACCTTGAATTGTAACTGTTTTTACAAGATGGACTTTTAAGTAGCGTCATGATTCAAACAAGCCATTAGAGAAGGTAAGATTTTAAACAGAGTCCAAAAGCTTAAATAAGGACAGATTTAGGAACGAGAAAGAATTCCAACAAAGGCACTGAACCTAATGCCATGAATGGCCATTGAAATACAATGAGGAGAAGTTTGGATTACAATACGTCACAGAGTAATAAAAGGAACAATTTGCCCTAAAATAACAGTTCTCAAACTGTTTAGACTTGAAACACCACTTGGAAAATGCCAGCCTTAAGCTGTTTCTATTTTTTTGACTGTGGAAAAAATAATGAAGCAATTAATTATTCTATTGTAAAGAACTAAGGAAGACCATGACATATCAGAATGTTCCTTACACTACGGACTCCTATTTGAAATCGCTAGGTTCCCCTTGTGAATCACGTGTAGGCCTCTGCACACCCAATCACACCTATATTGTGCAGCAACACTAAAAGCCTGGTTAAGAATCACTGCCCTAGAACACAGACTTCACACCTCTTCCATTCCTAACTTCTAATTATACAAAAAATTATATTAAAACACACATTTGTAGCCTGGGAAACATCAACACCATTCAGACTCAGAGCAATTGGGCAAGTTACAAACAAGCTCCCCTACACATTCTGAAACTATGCTTCAGTTCCAGACTTCTCCCAAGAAAGTACCAATGTGTGTATTGCTTTCTTCATGAGAAACTATGAAACAACAAAGCTAATTTTCTCAGATGAAACTAAACCATTTTTTCCACGCAGCCCTACAAATTAATAAGACAAATGCATTAACCCAAGGTGACATCTATAAAACTTTTATACTATATATTCTTGAATTGTAAAGCCTACTTAACAATTATTTTTTCCCTTGTTATTTACTTAAGAAAAAGTTGAGACCCTTACCCATACAGGGTATGTTGCAAAGGAGATACTGTCTCCATGATGCCTTAAGTGGAAGTAAGCACATTAGGGAGTAAAAAAATCAAATAAGGTATTTATTACAAGTTGGTTCAGAAAGGATAATTTATAGCTATTAAACTTAATATTTGTTACCCTGTTGTATATGTGCTTAAAGTGCTGGATTGAAGGGCACTTTCAGAAATGCAGAATACTAATTTCCAAGTAGATATCTATTCAAAATCTGAAATTCTGCTAACAGTTAACTGAAGTAGAGGGGACAAACAGCAGTTTTTATGGCATAAGAGTTTAACGTAAGAACAAGTAACATGGAAGCAAAATCTGAGTTAACTAAGGCTGTTCTAGATTTATTTTTTTATAATCCTAACGAGATCTGGTCATTAGCAGAGTAAATAAATACATTTTAAATTTTTATTTTCTGCTTGGTGGAAAGGACTTAGGCAATTAGCTTTCAGAGGAAAAATCCAATTGCAGGGGGATTTCCTTCTAGTTTTATTGTGTTTTTTTCTACTTGTTACTAAGATTAATTGACCAGTAAACTGAAAGCAAATGAGACAAGTAACTGTTTTTCTTCTCTAAGTATTTCCCCCTGCCTTTCCCCTCCTACATATCCCCACTTTAACCACCCCACCCCCACCTTTTCACCACTTTCTACTGCATGGTCAACCAGGTAACAGTTTTATGGCGCTCAGTGTCTTATATGTCTTGCCTACTCCATCATCTCATTCACCATATCTCCTTCCACTCCCCTACCATATTACATTTCTCATGCCAATCCATAATTGAAGTACTGGCAAATCATTTTTCAAATAAGCTGAAAGTCTACATATGTATACATGCAAACACATGTACAACCACCACCACTATAACTGCTGATAGAAGAAAGGGCAGAGACAAAAATAAGGAACTCTAGGGGGAACCCCATGCAGAGCATTTCTCCAGAGCAACCTAGCAGGAAGCAAACGAGACCCAAGACCACTTTTACTCTTATCCTAAAACGCCCACCAAAAAATGTAATGCGTGTGTGTCACATCGAGGAAAACAAAGTCTTTAAACTTACAAAACAGCTTTACACAGAACACAGTCCTGTCATTTTCATTTTTGCCTGCTTCCTGACCCCATGAACAGACTTGAAAGGACAAACTTTCTCTCTTCCTTTTCCCCCCTTAAGCTTCTCCAATAGCATCCATTAGCACTAACAGCTAACTTCTGTTTCCCTCCCATCTACTTACCAGCGCGCACCACAAAAGCAGTGTGTATTTTAGTAGCATATACAATGTTAGCAGTATTTATATTTAGCATAAATTTGGCATGTATTTTATTAGTATTCACTAATAAACTATATGTAACTATACACATGGTTAGCTGTCCACTAACCATGCAAAGGCTGTAAAGCCAATACAAAATAACTAAGAACTTGTCAAGCCACTTTGGAGATCCCCCCAAAACTATCACATACGTTTTCGTGTCAAGATCCCTTTCCAGGACAAGACTGATGGCAAGCCATCATTCGCTTCTCAACAGGCTCAAGCTCCTGCCCAAGTTACATGGCCTCTCTTAAGGCATGAGACATTACCGTGACAATAAAATGATCTGCCAAAGGTCTCATTCAAGAATGAAAACTGAATGAAAACCACACGTCTTTTTTGCCACAACATATTTCCATTGAATCGGGAAGAGTGGCCACCTGCAGCGCCGACAGCCAACATCTCTGGACAGGCAGCGACAGCTAATTCAGACAGCCAACATCGCCCCCGCACAGGGGCCGGGAGCTCCTTCCAGCCCCCGGGAGAGGCGGAGCCGCTCTGCGGGCGGCCGGGCGGGCTCGCTCCCGGCCTGGCGAGACCACGAAATCCAAGCAAACCGAAACCATGACAGCGACCGACCCGCTGCCCAGCACCAGCTCCCGGCCGCCGGATCGCCTCCCCACGCCGTGGAGGACTGGCGGGGGACGCGCTGCTTCTGCCGTCAGTGAGCCCGGGGGCAGCCCGCGCCGGCAGGACAGGACCGGGCTGGGGCAGGCGGCGCGGGGCAGCGCAGGGAGAACCGGCGGGACCCGGCAGGGCAGGGCTGGGTTATGCTGGGAGCCGGAAGGGAACGGCCCACAGCCCCGGGTGCTCGTCGCCGTCCCCCGCAGGGCGCGCTTCGGCCC
>NW_005842008.1:1476807-1481630 GCF_000455745.1 Alligator sinensis
CGCGCCGCGCCGCGCCGCTCCGGCCCCAAGCAGCCGGGCCACGTCCCTGCCAGAGCCCAGCGCGCAGGCGCGCATTCCCGCCACAGGCCCCCGCCGCCGCCCGATGAAACACCGGCCCCAGCAACAGCAGTTACCGCCCCCGCCCCGCCCCGGACACAGTCCTCAGGGGGAACTCGCCCTTCCCCAGGACTAGGGAGAGGGCAGCGGGAGAAGTGTAGCGCCCCCCTAGTGCTGGGGCTCTGGCTGCCCCTTCCCGCAGGCCTGCCGGCTCCTCGCCCAGCCTGCTGGTGGCGCCGCGCGGGCCCCGGCCCCTTGCTCGGGGGGAAAGAAGCAGGATTGGCCGCGCCGGGTGACCCCGTCTCGGCCCCGCCGAAGGCTTGCTCCGAGCTCAGGGCACTCGGTGGCCACAGAGGAGATACGAAGTCAAGCGTCCTGTAAAGATGTATCCCCCAGACCAAGGCTCACGTGCATGCGGCGGACTCGTGCTGCAATCGTGTTTTCCCCTAGTTATGAGCACCCCTGATCTCCAGGAAATCTGTCCCACCTCAGGCTGCCTCCCCAGGGAGCCTCAGACAGATGACGAGCTTTTATGACTTCCAGCTCAGCTCTTCCATTGAAGTCATTCTGGAAGCCACAGCAACTGCAGAACATGGCTGCCAGATGTCTCCTAACAAAAGCCACTGTTTGATTTGGAGCATAGGCTCTTTGCGGCTGGAACCGTGTCCTTCAAAGGGTTTAGCCTACTGCTGTGTACATTTGATTATATGTGATATATACCATCAAACGTGTGTATATATATCACTAAATATATCTATACATACACATCCATACATCATGTATGTATGTATGACAAAACATTTTGATAGCACCCTAATGCACCAAACAAGATCCACTATTATTTTTAGCATGGCTACATCAGGTTTCTATTGCATTAGGCACTTATGTGCAACCACAGGACAGCCTCTGCTTCAAACAATGGTTGTGGGCCAGTAGTAAGTCAATCCCTTCTCCATTATTCAAAGACAGAAAGCTTTCTTTATATTGTTAACAACTCTAACAGGAAAAGAGTCATATGATGGCACCATACTCTGCATAATGGAATATACACAGTAAGTACAGTACAGAGAAAAACAAGCATTTGAAGAAGAGCAGCTAAGGAAGGTCTACAGTATATCTATATTTAACAAAGCTCTACAAAGTAGATCATAATATACAATGATCAAATATACTAGTAAGAAAGATTAAGGCATTGTCTTAAAAACCCAGCACTACTATAGGTATATACCAGGTTGCCACTCTGACCCTTTAAGAAAATTACAATAGTTGGGAACATAGGAAAAAGAAAGAAAAATGGATAAGTCAAGTAATAATGAAATAAAAACTTCTTGCAATAGTACATGGGAGTGTTTGTAATAGATCAAGGCTCCATATGCTAGGTCCTCTAAAATACTCAGACAGAGACTTTTTTCTGAAGAGTTACAATTTAACTAATAATGATATTATCCCAGCAGGGTCACCAAATATGTGCAAGGCATTTTTGTCCAGGATGCTTCTGCAAAACATCAAAAAGAAAAGACACACACTCACCAAACAGATGTGCTTTAGAGTTAAATAGAAGTTGAGAGGTTGATTTTGGTGAGCTAATGCTGAGAAGAGAAAGTGTGTTAAAATATAAGCCTCTTTTAATTTTAGAAAGCTTTACCTTTAGGAAGCCAGTTTTTAGTTGCTCTAAATGGAACATCTCTGTTTTTACCTGTATGAAACCACAGCCTCTAGGGATCATAGTTATCTTAGCAACAAATATTTTCTGTTGATGGAACAGAGGAAAAGGGGTTTGGCTTAAATTTATAACAGGCACACAGGGTGTGGCCAATGACTCCACCTAAATCTACCTATCTAGTATTCCTCTGTCTCATGATAAAGAGGATCACTGAGGTAGTTAGCTTCTAAACAATAATGAGAAAACACAGAAGCAAAAAGATCCCGTTCTGCAAAGAGAATAGAGTAGGTCTTATTTATTTCTTCTTGTGGTATTTATGAACAAAGCAAAGAATGAGAGGATCCTTTATCAGATGATGCGTATTTATTTACCCAGGTATACTATAAGAAATGATGTCAGGCCAGGCCTCTCCTGGTCTGCTCTCTGATACCATGTAAACCAGTACAGCCTGTTCCATGGTTGAGTTATCATCAACTAAACCTGCACCCCAATCTGGGCTTGCCTGGGTGAGGAGGGCATGTGGACACCCAGCAGAACTAATACAAGACCTATCAAAGGACAGATGAGCTCTCTGCAAGCCAACAGCCACCAAGTCACTCTGCCCAAAAAATCACCAGTGATACAAAGCAACTCAACTAGGGTTGTTACAGCATCAGGTGCCCCAACAGTCACAGCAGCCTCAGGACTGACTTGACTTTGACTATAAGAAAAGAGTGATAAGGAATCACAGTGTTGCCACTATAATACAAAGGAAGATTGTAATGCTAATTGCCCATTCTTTCTTTTTTTCTTTCTTTTCATTAATAATTGTCAGCAATAGACATTAGATTTTTAAAAGTGGTATTACAGAACTATTTTAACTTCGTAAAATTCCTCTAGTGTATAAAGCTTTGCTTGGGAAGTCTGTCTTTGATGAAGAAATATGTGTATTAAGTGAACCACAATAACTCCAAAAGTAAGGTTGAACTAAATATTTCAAGGAGAGATTTAAACTATTAATTATGCATTAAAAAATACATCTTGCTCTTCTTAAAACTTCAGCACTTACTTTTTCAGTACAATAATCAATTTATGTATTTAAAAAATACATCTATTTAATTAGTTTAGGAATAAAAAAGAGACAGTCAAAGAACTTAAGCACCAAGCATCAAACCCCTAATGGCCTCTCTAATAAAATAACACTGACTCTCTTAAAATTCTCACCGAAATCTTGTATATAGACTATACTTGAATAATTTATTTTAGAATTTATATTGCTTTTCCTACTATTCCTTGTGACATAGTAGTATTTTTAATCTTTTACTAATCAATCCAAAACCTAAGAGGAACAAACTTTCTACTTGCAGTTGTTTTTGTTGTTACTTTAGCCAGTCACCAAATGGTTCCTGCACCTTATTCAGCATCATAACAGACAGTCTGTTTTGAATGTTGTTCTGTATTTGTACCTTTAGATACACAGGTGTATTTCTGATTGGTGTCTATCAACTCAGGAGCTATTCTGATGGAACAACTCAATCCAGGCACCTTAAAGTTACTTTGTGTTAACAAAATGCTTAGACTACAATGATTAGTACATAAACATTACTGTAATATAAATCCACAGTAGACAAGACACTATAAGTGTCTGTTTCACAGAGACTTCTGTATCCATAAAAAGAAGTTTGCAGGATTTGAGTCTTTTTTTGTGTGTGTGTGTAATCCCAGTCAAATCAGGGGGCTCTGTAGTTCAAGGTGTTTTATAGATCATGGTAAGACATACTCCAAATCCTGAAAACAGTTGCTCTCATTCTTCATGTAGTATTCACATATATGACATTAAGTATGTAAGTAACTGAAGAATAAGGCCATAATTAAGGTGGTAACTTGATCATTCCCCTTTTTATGACACATTATAACTTTGTACAGTAAATTAAGGATACATGGATAATAACTAATTATGTTTACCATACTAAATACATGCACAGTAATCGCTACACAGTATTGTCTCATATAGATGTGCCCACTGAGAATGAAAACTACTGACTAACCTTAATACTGGAATGAAATCCAAAGTTGCTAAGCTTTTATTCCATGGTCTAATTCTACTGTGTATAGTAAATTAGAGAGAAATCTCTGTTATGTTTTTGGGGGGAAGGTTGCAGAATTTTCCTCAGCCTCACCACATATACAGGAAGGTCGGTCCCCATTGAAGTTAATGGCAAGACTTACTTTTATCAGTAAGGAATTCAGTCAAAACCTGGTCCAGATGAATTAATGGCAAAATCTTCTCATTCTCCAACTTAAAGTGTGAACAAAAGTTCTGTTAAGAACACAATTTCTTCTTATGTCTTCTAAAATTACTGTTACATGTTTTTTTGTGAATGATATCTTTTATTGGACCAACTGCGTAGTTGGGATGACGCTTGTCTACCTTTTTCCCAACCATGCAGTTGGTCCAATAAAAGATATCACCCACAAAAATCCTTGCGTGATATCTTTTATTGGACCAACTGCATGGTTTTATTGGCCCACCGGCATGGTGGGGAAAACGGTAGACAAGCTTCATCCCAACTATGCAGTTGGTCCAATAAAAGATATCATTCACAAAAAACTTTGCCTCTGCTATATGTTTCTTCCTTTTGTCACAACCCAAAAGGTGTGATTTTTATTTGTGTGTGCTTCGGCACTGCTAAATTGTCCCTGCTAAATTGCAAGCTTCCTTGCATGGTGGAGTTTTCTGCTGCAAAAGAGAATCCCGGTGCGAGAGAGAATTTCCCGCCGATTTTAAGCTTTCTTTGCAGGGTGCATTTCTTTGTTGCAGCACAGAAATGCTCGTTGCAAAGAGTTCCCGCCATTTGTATGTAGATTTGGGTCCCATTATTGGCCAGTTCTAAATTATTCACACGTGGCGGCTAGTGATTGGCTTGCTAGCCGTATAAGAGGCTTGAGTGGTTTCCGCCCAAGTTGGAGGACTCCACGAACAAGGGAGGAGGAGACTTCACGCTGTGTGAAGATCTCTAAGCGCTGCAGATCCTCATGGACCCAGTGCATTTGAAGCAGGCTATGGAGATCTGATCAATCTCTAGACTCTCCCCGTCGCCGATAGAATTCCTAGACGTACCCC
>NW_005842008.1:1484596-1493467 GCF_000455745.1 Alligator sinensis
TGAGTGGTTTCCGCCCAAGTTGGAGGACTCCACGAACAAGGGAGGAGGAGACTTCACGCTGTGTGAAGATCTCTAAGCGCTGCGGATCCTCACAGACCCAGTGCATTTGAAGCAGGCTACAGAGATCTGATCAATCTCTAGCCTCTCCCCGTCGCCGATAGAATTCCTAGACGTACCCCACCCGCGCGCAAAAGAACTGGACCCACGGAGCCTAGCAAACTTCGTGTGAGTTGGTTCAGAGCTCTTCTGGACGAGTACTTTCTTCGGCTGACGCGACGGGCTCGCGTGTTCAGAGCCTTCAGCCAGATTGGGCTAGAGTTCACAAGTCTAGAACTCTTGTCCGCCTCTTTCCTTTTTTCTTCTCTGTAACTGCAACTGAAGCAAGCTTTCCAGCCTACACCACTGCCATCTCGGTGTAAGTAAACAATCTTTTAAACTACCGATACGCGTCCGTGCCTAATTCCAGAGCGAAAGCCTCCCCTCTCCGCCCCCGCGTGCCCGGGCTGCTGGCCACAGCCCGCGTGCAGCGCGAAAAAGGGCTTGGGGCGCGCCCGGCCCGTACACCTTTCATAACAGTACATTAAGATTTAAAATGTTCTGAAATGTATATCAATAACTAGGAAGGAAGCAGCAGTCAGAAGCATCACTGCATCAGCTGAGGCCAACACAAGCAACAATACCACCAGAGTCTAGCAATGGCAGATAGGTCTAACCAAACCACTACATAAAAAAGGAATTGCCTACTGTACGCTCACAGTGCTTGCATGTTTTGCAAATTCCCCCTGACCTGAGACTACTACAAGACTTCTGGTTCCCACCACATTACTCAAGTACCTAATAATAATTTGGTATGGAGCCATGGGAATCAACAGAAGCAGCCAGAGGCCACTAATTTTTCTTCTCTGCCTTTTCATGACACAAAGTTCAGTGCAGACCTCCTGGACATCCCCATGTCTTCCTGTCATATGCCTCTGCAAAGATTCAAAGCTCTATCAAATGGCTTCTTCTCTTGTCTTCCAGTGCATATGATTTACAGTAATTTAAATTTCAAATTTACAGAAAATCTGAGCCCAATGGTTGCAAGAACTGGTGATTTAATGTTGACATTAAAAAAATAACTGCTAGAAATCTAGGAAATTCTGAGTAAAATCACCTTTAAAAGAAAAATATATAAAAGAACGCAGAGTATGGATCATTCAACTCCATTCTATCCCCACAGCGATAGCTTCGGTAAAACCAGAAATGATGAAACTGTTATCCATTCATAACAAACATGATCATATACATCATCCGATATTACAAACATTAGAATTATTTATTCTCAATTGTGCAACAGCTGTATCAACATTGACTTCCTTTTTGTTCCTCCATTCTTAAATCATAGAAATATATGTTCTTTAGACAAACAGCACACAAAAGGCAGTCACCTTTCTCTTTGTAAAGAGATTTTAGTTACTACTATTTTTACGTGTGTCATTAAACAGGAGTCTTGGATACCTATACACTCTCTGAACCAGATTATTAAATGATTGCTTTTATATAAAAAGACTGAAAATTAAATAAAGCATCACATGGTCTCAGAGACATGCGTTTATGTAATCACTTATTAAATCAATGCTCTGTAGAATAGCTTTTAAATATGTAACTCTTAAACTAGACAAATACAGGATTACCCCAAGTATAAAATGTTTATTTCTATAGGCTGTAGACTTGGTTTTGAAACGTTCCTCTCAGAAGATGTTGAAAAGAAGATAGGAAGATGATTTTGGTGGAGTCACTGTTAATATATAGTAGCTTTTGTAAATACAAGATGCCGACAGCCTAAGCCTATACACTTCTTAAGGCTCTTAAAAGAAGACTTTGATCAAAAAATAACATCTAACAAAGCAGTTAATGAAAGAAAATAAGGAAGAAGAGAAAACTGGAGATTGTTGTGATACAAAGTTAAGGGTATCTGGATTCTTAAACGTTGCATTTTCATATTTCCAAATTGTCAGGATTCCTTTTTAAATACTTTTTAAATATTTGTTTTGTTTTTCATACCTACAATTTTTATGAGATTATTATTAGTCCTCTTAATTACATATATCCTCAAATTTAAATAATCTTTAATAATTTTTCCCTGGGATTAATGAGAAGCCTTACCGACCCAAAAAAGTTCACCAATCTGCTTTGAAAAGCTCCAGTTTGTTTATTTGAAACCCATAAACTCTGATGGATACTTCTTTTGGGACCCATACCTTTACTACTTGTGCATACAAACTCCCTTCAGGCTCTGTGGATAATTTTGTTGTACAAAAAAAACAGGATTGAGCTTCTCAGGTCAGAATTCTCTTTGTGCATCACTGTCTTCTCTCTAACAAAGAACTGTGAAGTCACAAGCAAGAGCACAGATTAAAGTGCAAAATAAGTTTGTCAGTGTCACAACCCAAAGGGTGTGATTTTTGTTTTTGTGTGTGCTTTGGGACCACTGAATTATTTTCCCGCCAAATTGTAGCTTTCTTTGCAGGGTGCATTTCTTGTTGCAGCACAGAAATGCTCGGTGCAAAGAGTTCCCGCCATTTGTATTCTAATTCGAGTCCCATTATTGGCTTGCGTTAAATTATTCACACGGCGGCTAGTGATTGGCTTGCTAGCCGTATAAAAGGCTTGGGTGGTTTCCGCCCAAGTTGGAGAACTCCGAGGAGAACCCCCGTAAGGGAGGACTCCACGAACACCAGGAGGAGGAGACTTCATGCTGTGTGAAGATCTCTAAGCGCTGCGGAACCTATTGGACCCAGTGCATTTCAAGCAGGCAACAGGGGTCTGATCGGCCTCTAGCCTCTCCCCGTCACCGAGTGCAAACCTCGACGTATCCCTCTCCCTGCGCGCAAAAAAAGGACCCACGGAGCCTAGCAAACTTCGTGTGAGTGAATGGTGAGTGAACAAAAGGATCAGAGCTCTTTTGTACAAGTACTTTCTTCGGTTGACACGACGGGCTCGCGTGTTTAGAGCCTTCAGCCGGATTGGGCTAGAGTTCGCGAGTTTAGAACTCTTGTCTGCCTCTCTTCTTTCCTGTCTGTAACCGCAACCCAAGCAAATTTTCCTGCCTGCACCGCGACCATCTTCGGTGTAAGTAGACAATCTTTGAATCAACCATTATGCGTCCGTGCCTAATTCCAGCGTGTCGCCTGTTCTCTCCGACCCAGCGAGCCCGGGCTGCTGGCCACAGCCCGCGCGGCGCGAAAAAGGGCCCAGATCGCTCCCCGCCGCCTGCACATGGCGACGAGGATGGGATCTGGAGACGGCCGGCAAAGTCAGGAATGCTGGTTTTTGCATATATGTATCGAAAAGTCAACAAAATAAACTTGACAGTACTTGAATGTATGACATTTCCCTGTACAACTAGTACTTGTCAATTTGTTGTTCTCTAACATTTATTGTTTTCTTTGGTAATATTTGGCATTAGATTCCTCTCTTATTTTTGTATTAACTGTTTGACTATTGATTGTGAATTTATCTCAGGTGTATATGTGTAACCCTTCTGACAGCACTAGCCAGCAATAACAAGGGCCAGGTTCAAAACTGGGGATTTAGCATGAACTTTCTAAATATGGCTCAAACCCCCAGCCAGAAACCTGGGAAAATCAATTTTAACTGGATGTTCTAATGTGAACAAGCTTCCTCACTTGCAAGCCATGTTAAGCTAAAACAGGATTTATTACAGTGGAAAAAGGGAGCAAACACAACCTTAAAGATGACCTTTACTGTAATCCAAAACAACTATCAGCCCTTCAGTCCCTGGCAAATCAACCCTGGAAGCTACCACCTACCCCAGTCAGTTGGGAAAGAAGACTCACCTAGGGCTGCTGTCCAGGGCCTTTACCAGCTACACTAGCCAAAGTAGCAAATACTGGGTAGGGAGAACCACACCAGAGTTGCTGCCACACTGATGCTGGGGAGCACTGCTAGAGATTGTTGCTCTGGCTGCTACTTGCCAGGGTTTGCTGCTGCCATGGTTTGCTGCCACTGGGCCTGTCTAGATGTGTGCCTGACTGCGCAGTTGTTACTGAGCAATCATTTAGTACTTGCTAAAGCAAGTACTTTTCAAAATTGTGGAGAGGGGCGATGATGATTTAATACTAAAGCAAGTACTTAATGATTGCACAATAACAAATGCATAGTAGGGCACATGTATAGATGCGCCCAGTGGCAGCAAACCATGGCAGCAGCAAGCCTTGGCAAGTGGCAGCTAGAACAACAATCTAGCAGTGCTCCCCAAGTGCTAGCGTGGCAGCAACTCTGGTGTGGTTCTCCCTACCCAGCACTTGCTACTTTGACTAGTGTAGCTAGTAAAGCCTTAAGACAGCAGCCCTGAGTTAGTCTTCTTCTTTAGCAAGTACTAAATGACTGTGAAGTAACTGCCATTGCTGCACAGTCCCAGTGGCACACAGGTCATTTCTGACCTTACTGTGCAGTAGCTCACTGCTATTGAGGAGTACCATCAGCATCACGGTTTCTGCCCACCAATGCTACAACGCCGTGGCTCATCACTACAGCAATGTAGCATCTCATGTAGATGCATCTACAGACACTGTCCTCTCTCTGGGTTCCCTGTGCAGCCCCAGATCTTTTAGACCCTGACCTGTTTCAAAAGTAGGGCTAGAGATTTTCAGTTCTTATTGCAAGAGACAAGAATTTACACTCACAGCCACTTTCTCTTTGAGATATTGGTGAGCCACAAGGTAATTCAAGAAATTACTTCTGTCTAGAATCTTTCCTGCTTCCCACATGTATAAACTGTCTTTGCTCTAGAGCTGAGGGCCACTCCACTGCAGATCTCTGCACTGCTCAGTGAGTGCTGACCTACCAATGACCTTTTGTTACTGTATTAGCAACATATGTTTGTCTTCAAAGGCCACAATTTTGGAAGGGTGATGGACAGAAAATTTGATTGTCAATTGTGTGTTAACCCTAAACAGTAAAGCCAAGCCCACAAAACAGTAAAAACAGGAGTGAGCAGCCCCAAAACTCCAAACATCCCGCAACCCAGCCCTGAATGCCTGGATCTGGGCCAGCATCACTTCAGTCCAGCCCTGCACATCCAGATCGGGTCTGTGGGCCCAGATCAGGCATTGCGCTGCCTCAGTCCAGGTCTGTGTCCCTGGATCGGGCCCTGCATTCCTAGATTGGGCCCTATGTCCTCTCAGGGAGGCCCCACATACCCAAATTTGGCCCCATATCACCTTGGCTTGGCCCTGCATGCCTAGATTGGGCCCAGCAGAGCCTTGACCTAGGCAGGCACACCTAGATCCAGCCCCGCACCACCTTGGCCCAGCCCTGTGCACCCAGATCTGGGCCTACCTGCATGGATTGGGCCATGAGTGTTTGGGTCAGGCAGTGTGCAGCATCAGCCTAGAGCTGCACCAGCCCTGCACACCTGATTTAGTGCAGAGGGCCATCCTATCCATTCCACAGGGTTCCCCAGAAATTTGGCAGCAGGTGAGTGGCAATTAAGGCTGCCCCACTTCCCCCTGACAAATTTTCAGACCCATAGGGACCCTTGCAGGCCAAATGACATGGCTTCTTGGGCCAGGACTAGCACCAGAGCTGAGCACGCTTGTTATAAAACGTAACTATGGCCAAACATGCAGAACATAAGTGGGGTTACATATGCATCAATAGTGTCAAACTCTAATGGACAGTATCTTGGGGTCCATTCACTATTATATTGAACCCTTAATTGAAATATAGTTATTAATAATTATTTAGCTACCTGCCAAAGGAAAAACTGGAAGTGATGAGACCAGAATAAGAAAAAAAGCATGAAATTACAACAATAAATTATTTTTATCACAACTTTGTCAGTTTTTATTTAATCTGAAGTTGTAATTAATTGAAAAAAGTCAGTGTATAAGTAAAATAAAATCTTATTAAATTTAATGGAACTAATATTTCTCATATATTACAATGATTCACCTATGTAGAAGTAGTGATATATGATCAGATTTGATAAATATGGCATAAAAATAATAAGAACATGAAGTTAATATATTATTTAAGATTCAAGTTAACTGTACAGTTTTTTCTTTGAAATGAATTCCCTGTCTCAAATGTATTATTTTTCGTATTGTCTTTTACCTCATGAAAACTGCAGAATATTCCAGATTGAGTACTGCAACATTTCCAAGTATTCAAGAGCCTGATCCTAGGTTCACAAAAGTAAATAGACTCCAACAAACATGGATAATATTTGGATCATTCTGAAAGAGACAAATAAACTAGCAACACACTCAGGGTACTTATTTTCTCTCTGAACATGTGGATGGTATAACTAGTCTCCCAAAAATCTACTGCCTCCATCCTCACTCTCTTCTATGCAGTGAAATCATACTGGACTTTCTGTAAGAGTCTCTTCAAAAGGTGGAGTAAAAATTGTACATAAATTAAATTAGCTGACATTTTCTTCAGAAAAGTCATGTCTTGGGAAGGTAATGGTACTAGAAGATTTTAGATGAGCAAATCTGCTATCTGAAAAATGTGAAAAATATGGAGACAATTTTGGCAATTGTTCTTATCTAAAGCTAAATTTTCTCCTAAACAACAATTAAACTATGGATCCATGCAAACAAGTATACACTAGAATTCAACAGAACTATCCACATGCTGAAAGCAAAGTATGTGTGTAAACAATACTGACAGATAACTTAAGAGCTGGACATCCCTTTGGTGGGGAGGAAGCTACAGTACCAACTCCCTCCCTCCCCCCGATACTTTCTCCACCAGATTTGAGCTCATGCTTCAATCCAAGCCCTGAGAGGGTCTATGAGGATGGGTGGCGTAAGGGACTGGGGTGTAGGCAGTCTTGCCTAATTGTTAGACTATCAAGGGAAAGCAGGGCCTGGGCCTGGGTTAAAGGGTAGGAACCATATACCAAAACAGGAAGAAAATCCAGAAGTAGAGTCCACAGCACAGTCCAAGGTCAGGATCGGGGGGGGTCAGATGCCCCTTTTGGTATATGGCTCAGGGCCAGGATCTGAAGGGCAATCCATAGGACAAAATGTGAAAATAGAGCCAAACCAGAGTTAGGAGCCAGGAAACAGAACTGCAGGGAAATCTGAAGCTGAAGTCCACAAAAAAGCCAAAAACCAGAGTACAGGAATCAAGAGGCTTGCCAAAGCAGAACTGGTTGGCCTGGATTGTTTGTTGTTGTTTTTTTTTCATTTGGGGGCCTCTGGGAAGCCTCTTGAGCCATTATCACCTAAATAGATGGCCCACCCACCTGCAGACTTGATGGCTCTGTGCCTGGGCCTTGGGCTGGAAGGCCAAAGAGCTTACATTCATGGCTACCTGTGGCCTCTGTTGGCTGGGCAGAGGGCGCTTGGCAGGGTCCATTTTATTTTTGGACCTCTCACTGGGGGCAGAAGCCTTGCTGGACAGAAGCTTCTTCTCTTCAGGTCCACCTGCCTTGAAATTGGGGGTCAGAGCAGGCCAGGGTATGGGGTATGCTGCCTGTGCAGATGCCAGCTTTGCAGATGTGCAGATGCCAGCTTTCAGAGCAGCAGGCAGGAAATAATTCTTCAGGGGTGCACCCGTGGGTTGGATAGAATCCCTTGACAGGCCAGATCCAGCCCGCAAGCCATATTTTGCCTGTCCCTATTCTATTAGCTGGGCAGAGGATTCTTCTTGGAGGGGAGCTATGGCAGCCCCCTTGGGCTGTAGCACATAAAGAAAGGGCACACCTGTCTGCAGATGTGGTGACTCTGGGCCTGGGCTTTGGATTGAGGCTTGTCTTCCTTCCTGTGTCCTTGTTATGACAGGGTATTTAGCAGATTTGTGCATTGGAATCTGACAGGGCCACAGCACAAGCACTTCTGCTTTGACCTCAAACTTGCAACCTCTAGGCTGTCAACCATGTGCCTTAGCACCCATATTACCTCAGCCTGGTTGGATAGAGGCAGGAGAGCATGAGTTCACAGCTGTTCACTGGGCTCCGCTGGCTGGCTAAAAGGGCCTTTTTGGGGGCAGCCAATATTTTCTTTTCCGTTTTGGGGCTGCTGGGACCCCCTCTGGCTATCACACATGAGGAGTCTGAGAGAGAAAACCACTCAGCCAGCCTGCCCAGTAGTGCTGGGGCTGCCTCAGGCTGGGAGGCAGAATGGTGTAAATCGAAGGGTGCCCTTTGCCTGGGCACCAGGAGCTGCTCTGCTCTGCTTTTGAGCTGCTTTGTTCCCCCCCAACCCATGCATAGCTCAGGAGGCTTCCTGAGCCCATCTGATGAGTGGCGCAGCTGGAGGAACGGTCGAAACAGAAGGCCAAAATAACAATAACGCTGCAAGCTCTGGAGTGGTCCAGTGAGACACCCGAGAGAACTGTGTTAGGTCCAGTTATTTCATTTTCTTGGAAAGTGAGGAAGTAGCACATGGAGCTATATAATGGGCAGATAAAAGCAGCTCCTACGCCGTAAACTCCAACAGTTCCCTCCGAGAAAAAGGATTTAAGCGCTGACTCGCTGAGCAGTCCACGACCTCCACCTGGCTCAGGAGGGGAGTGTTGTAGTGCTCGAAACCTGGCTCCCGAAACTGGGCGTGGGGGGAGGTCGCACCTCCGCGTGGGCTCCGCAGAGAGCAGCAGGTTATGCAGGGAGCTGCCTACAACCGGGCAGGTGGGGTGCGGAGAAGGGGGCGTACCACACTCCCCCGTATTCGGTCTCACAGCGAGTGCCCTCGGGGAGCCAGGATCCCTGAAGGTGCATAGCAGAGGGCAGAGCAGGCGCACTCTCTCGTGCCAGGGCCACCCATCTCTTCAGGACCGCTGCGGCCGGGAGGTGGCATGGGAGCGGCAGCGGCGGCGCCGGCAGAGGCGGCCAAGCTCGGGCGGCGCGCGGCCCCC
>NW_005842008.1:1493823-1504258 GCF_000455745.1 Alligator sinensis
CGGGCCGCGTGGCAGCCGCCGGGCCGGGCTGCGGGCGGGGAGCTCCGCTGTGCGGTTTTCTCTCTGCCTCCACGCCCCGTGCCCCCAGCCCCGCTCCCTTCGCTTCCTCGGCTGCGGTTTCGGCCAAGCGGGGAGGCGGGAGTGCGGTCTGCAGCGCCGTGACAGCAGCTCTGGGGGCTTGTCCTGGCCCCGCAGGGAGCGGGCCAAGAAGCGGGTTGAGTTGTGGCATGAGCGGAAAACGCGTCCATCCGGGGTGATGGAAAGAGGCACGGGCGGTTAGTGCCCCTGAAGACGTAGGGAACATTTAGCCAGTGAATACTGATAGATCCGACCAGCGATGCACGTACTGTATTGCTCTGGCTCGGGTCGGCTTGGAAGGAATGAATACTGCTGTGCTAGGTAGCTGTATGCAGCACAGTATAGCTGCTTGGCCCCTCTTCATTTCCCATGTGCCCATTCATGAAACTGCACGCTGGGCATTGACAGACTTGGTGCTGTGTTAATAACCTCTGCTTCTGTTCTTTGTTCCAGGGGTTTGTGAAAGTTGTGAAAAATAAGGCCTATTTCAAGAGGTACCAAGTGAAATTCAGGAGAAGGAGAGGTATAGTTAATGCCATCATCACTTTTAAAGTAAACAAAATTGGTGTGTGTACATACTCTATTTCTTAAATGCTAAAACTATTTTCTTTTCAGAGGGAAAGACAGACTATTATGCTCGTAAGCGTTTGGTGATTCAAGATAAAAACAAGTATAACACCCCTAAATACAGGATGATAGTGCGTGTCACCAACAGAGATATCATCTGCCAGGTAAGGGTTTCTTGGCTTGCTTGTTAGTGCCCGAGTGGCACAGCCTTTCCTGAAGTTAAGTAGTGCTGACCAGCAGGAGGAAAACAGCTGTTTTCTTTCATAGACTTGTCTAAACAGTTTTGTATTGGCTTCATATCTATAAGGACTGTCACTTTTACTGCTAAAACTGTGCATCCCTTAAAGCATGTTTGTCTGGAGAATACATTGTCAGTGTAACTGGGTTCATGCAGGTTGTACCACTTCAGTGATACTGGTGTAGCTAAAAGGGCATGCTGGACTTCAGATCTGCAGTGCTGAAAGAGAGGAAAGCTGATCCTCTTATTTTCTGATATTATTCCCCAGTTCAGAAAGGGGCTTGCTGTGAAGAGAGGGTCATTTTGCTTGGCAGAAGATAGCAAGATTGACCATGTGGCTTGTCAGATCCTGTAACTACATAGTTTTGTGTATGGTTTTCAGTGGTGACTTCCATGCTGACTTCAGAACCAAATGCGTGTTTTGATGCCTCTTCTGTGGAATATGAGACTGGAAAGTGAAGACTTAAGGGTGAATTTTAGCATTTATGCCAGGGGTGGGCAAAATACAGTCCACAGGCTGGATCTGGCCAACCAAGGGATTATATCCAGCCTGTGGCAGGTCCCTTGGCCTTGCCTGGCCCAGGCATGGGGTGCAGCATGGACCATGGCATATGTAAATGGTCCCACTGCCCCAAGTGTGTAGCGAGGCTTGGGCAGCACAGCAGTCGAACTCTACTTCCTGGCAGCCCCAGTGGCAGTGGCTCCTGGCTGCCACCACTGGACCAGCTCTGCTGCCCAAGCATCCCATCTTATCCAACCCGCATCTACTGCCAAAGTGTGGTGGGCAGGGTCTTTATGGAGACTCCACCAGGATAAGGTGCATTCATCCAGGTGGATGGGATGGGGGCCTGGGTGCATGGGGAATAGCATCTGAAAGCATGGCCAGGGTGGTGACAGCATGGGGCCAGGGCCCAGGACAGAGCCATGATCCATTGCCTGCATGTCTCCGCTGCAGGCATTGGTTTCACAGGTATGCTGGAAGCAGATCACAGCTCTGCCCTGGGTCTTGGTCCTGGCTCCATGCTGTCATCACCTTGTGATCTTGGCCTCACCTGCCCATCCTGCTCACAGATGCCACTCCCCACCCGGCCCCATCCTATCCACCCGGCCCCATCCTATCCACCCGGCCTGAGCATGCTCTGTCTGTGCAGATCTGGGGCCAGTCTCCATGGAGACCCTGGGGCTGGGCCAGGATTGCCAGGTACTGACAGGGTCAGGGCCAGGCTCTGGATCAGAGCCACTTGGGGAGTTCTGGTGAACTGTTGCTAGGGGTAGGGACTGTGCTGACCCAGCCCACAACAGCTCAGCAAATCTCCATTCAAACCGTGTCCTTAACTCTTTGTGGTACTGTCAGGCTTAAACTTCATATTTGATTTGGCCAAAATGTTGTTTTTATAAATTAAGGAAAATAATTTGAACTCTGCCTGAATTGGCTTTTTGGATCTGTGCAGCCAGAAAATGTTGTGCTAGGAAATGTTAAGTTTGTTTGTTTGTTTTTTCTGTTTTTTGCTGAAGACTATAAGTAATCTAAGTTTGAAGAAAAGCAGTTGAGAATACTAGACGCTTGAAATTTGACTTGATAAAAGAATCATTAGTTAGGTGTGTTAGTTATTCTGTAGCTTCATGCTTGTTTAAAAATGTTTATTTTTCTGTATAAAACCACACAAACTACACTTAATAATAACTCTATGCCTGTGCTTTTTCACCTCCTCATGTTCAGAAATTCCGTAAGTGAACTAAGCAAATTGGTTATAGTAATTTGCTTCTGTAACAATAACTGAAGGCAGGTGGAAGAAGCTAGGATTGAAGTGACTTGGCAGCTGTCAGCATCCCTTCGGTGGCTTCTGCAATTTATGATGGTCTTCACTTTGGCTTTAGAACACACTCTGTGTCAGTTGAGTTTTGAGGCAATCTGAAATAGAGTATTGTGACTGAATTAAGAATTATGGGATACGTTATGTTTGACCTACCATGAAAAGAATAGTGTGCATTGTATTTTAGATCCTCCTTCCCACTTTTGATCTACATACATTCTCTGGTAGTGTTTTCTTGTAGGTAGCTTGGGCCACCCTGTATGAAGTAGTGGTTAAATAGTCAGTAACCACTTAGGCAATCTTTAACTTATAGCGCAGTAGTTCTCAACTTTTTTTGACACAAAAAACATGGAACATGCGAGTTCTTAGCTTTCCCCTTTTTTTTTTTTTTTTTTTTACTACAGTAAAATAGAGCAACGTTTCTGTTGCAAAAAATGTGGAGAGACCACAACAGGTCAGAATGCTTTTCACTACCGATTCCTGTTTGAAATCTCTGCATTTATTTTGTGAACCATGTGTTTGCATACTTAACAGTGCTCATACTGAGTGGTGCCTCATGGCAACCTGGTTGGGGATCACTGCTTTTTTAGTGTGATCCAAAAGGACTGAATTGCTTGCTCTTTATAACTTGAGGTCTGTGAAATGTGTGCTTAAAAGGGGGAAGCTATAAAGAATTGAGATCTAAATGTGTAACCAAAACTTTCAAGAGCTCACATGCAGGGGTCAGAAAGGATGCAACTTGCAATGTGAATGATAGAGGGGATGAGACCATAAGAATGGAAGCATTAAATGACAGTGAAACATTTAACTTTTTATTACTATTTCTTTCAATGTGAGCAATCTAATGCTTGTTTTATTGTCAGATTGCATATGCCAGGATTGAAGGCGACATGATTGTCTGTGCTGCTTATGCTCATGAGCTGCCAAAGTATGGTGTGAAGGTTGGCCTGACCAATTATGCTGCAGCCTATTGTACAGGCTTGCTGTTGGCACGGAGGGTATGTTTATATCATGTCTATGTCATATCACCGGTTCTTCTCTCTCAGAGATTTCTTGACTTGATTAACATGTATTGGCATTGATTTAACACCCTGAACTTTTAGATGTAATGATGCCTGAAATAGTTGGTGTTGTGCCTGTTTGGTCAATTCCAGCAACCTAGTTTTGAGAACCTTATTTTTTTAAGGGGAAATAACATGACAGCAAGAGACAGCAAGATGTCATGATGGCATGACAGCAAGAGAGTACATATAGAAGTGTACAAGTTAAGAGTTAGAAGTGTGTATGCAGAATGCATTTAGTTTCTAACTCAGCCTATGAAATGTTAAACACTCATAACCATACTTACGCAGATAAATTTAACTCCAAAATGTGGAGTGTTGTTTGTACTGATTTGTTTAGTAGTTGCTGTGAGAATGAATATAGGTTAAGTGCACTGATCTTGTACAGAGAGAACATAGTGCCAGCCTTTCTTATAGTAACTTTATTTTGCATTGTTAAACTATTGAGTTCTTCTGTTTTAAAAAAATAAATAAATAAATATGGAGAATAATTCAGAGCACATTCTGTACTCCTTTCTGTTACAGCTTCTGAATAAATTTGGCCTTGATAAGGTTTACGAAGGCCAAGTTGAAGTGACTGGTGATGAATACAATGTGGAAAGTGTGGATGGACAGCCTGGTGCCTTTACATGCTACCTGGATGCAGGGCTTGCAAGAACTACCACTGGAAACAAAGTATTTGGGGCTCTAAAGGGTGCAGTGGATGGTGGTCTATCCATTCCTCATAGGTAATTGTGTCTTGGATAAGAAGTTGATCATAAAGGGAACTGTGGAAAAATGGGCCTTAACTTCTTTATGTGCAGCCTAATCATACTGTTACCTTCATCTGAGATTAGCTAAAATTGGTGTGGAATGAGTATGTTACTGTGCTAATTTAGATTTTAATCTCGGTTGTTTTAGGCTTTCTGGAGGTGCCATTCTGATTGCAGCCAAGGAGTTGCAACTTGGAGTGATGTGGGAGGAGGTGGGGGAAGAATAAGGTTTAAACTTTCTGGAGTTTAAAGTAGTATCACTGGTCACTTGAGAATCATAGAAACTTAGGGTTGGAATGGACCTCAGGAGGTCATCTAGTCCACCCCGCTGCTCAAAGCAGGACCAGCCCCAACTAGATCATCCCAGCCAGAGCTTTGTCTAGCTGGGTTTTGAAACCCCCCAGCGATGGAGCTTTCACCACCTCTCTGGGTAACCTGTTCTAGTGTCTTACTACCCTCCTAGTGAGAAAATTCTTCTTAATATCTAAGCTAAACTTTCCTTGCTACAACTTGAGACCGTTGTTTCTTGTTCTGTCATCTGCCACCACTGAAAATAACCTAGCTCCATCCTCTTTTGAACCCTTACTCCCCCTTCAGGTAGTTGAAGGCTGCTATTAAGTTTCCTTTTCTCTAGACTAAATAAGCCCAGTTCCTCCAGTCTTTTCTCATAAGTCATGTCCCCCAGCCCCCTCACCATTTTTGTTGACCGCTGCTGGACTCTTTCCAATTTTGTCCACATCCTTTTTGTACTGTGGGGTCCAAAACTGAACACAGTACTCTGGATACTGAGAGTATCATAGATATCCTATGACTAAATAAATGCATTTAAATAGGCAAAGCACTTTTTAATATTTGTATTGATACTACTTTGATGTTACATGTAGGTAAATATTTCTTTGACTGTTCTGGTTTTATATTCCGAGAAATGAATATGGGAAAGCCAGTGGGTGTTTCTGAACCTTATGGTACTGTTAGTGAAAACTTCAGCTGGAGTCTGAATAATCCAGCTATGCTTGTACCTTAAGTTGCTGTGCAAAAGTCCTGGCAACCCGTGCCTTAAGTCCTAGTCTCTAAATGAAAATTATAACTAAATTGATGGCATGATCTATTTTTGCTATTAGTTAGTTGCTCTGACTATAAAACTTTCAAAGAATAGCTGAGATAACAGAAAGGGATTTAATGTTACCGCTTCATTGGGCTGTTGAGATTCTCTTCATTCTTGAACCTGGCTGCTATATGATGATACCCCAGCAACTGAGCATGCTGTAGTTGGTCCTCAGTTTGTGTATGATGTATGTCATTGTTTCAAGACGGGACTGATGGCAGCTGAAGATAAAATGTCCTTAGCTTATAGCTTTTCAACTTATTAGTTGAAACTCTTTATCTTCTAGCTGTTGGGGGGGGGGGGGAGATGTTGTATCTATCCTTTTACCTATTTCCAAAACATGTACAACAAAATTTCTGGATTTAAAAGAATTTCTTAAACCATCCCTGACAAGGTGGCTTGTTGTAACTACTCACCTTAACTGCTGTTTGCTAGTACCAAGCGTTTCCCTGGCTATGACTCGGAAAGCAAAGAATTCAACGCAGAGGTTCATCGTAAGCACATCATGGGCCAAAATGTTGCAGATTACATGCGCTACCTGATGGAGGAAGATGAAGATGCTTATAAAAAACAGTTCTCCCAGTACATAAAGAACAATGTTACACCTGACGCGGTAAGACATGGCTTCCTCAATCTCCATTAGAATCATAGAAAGTTAGCATTGGAAGGGACCCTAAGAGGTCATCTAGTCCAACCCCTTGCTCAAAGCAGGACCATTACTTGCATGCTTAGTAATGGTGCTACTAAAACATCAAAACAGGAAGGGTGAAGTATTGTGGATGGATGTATATGGATGGCATTTTTCTCAGAGGTGAGGGGTAATCATTTGTCTAAATTCTGCAAACGTATTGTTTCACCTTTTAAAAACTGAGGCATGTTATTTGAAAACAGAACAGCCTTGTCGTATGCTTGGCCTAATTTAACATATTGATTATATTACCTACGTAGGCTCTGAAATGGTGCTAAAGTATTGATTCGCTGTAAGAACTATAATTTAAATGTCTTGCTTTTTGACAAACTTTTTAGGCCAATATTTACTCCTTTCCCATGATGCTGCCTTTCACCTGAAACCTTATCCTTTCTGTTTACCTTCCTGTCACGAATGGCTTTTGTCTATCCTGCTTTTTCCATCTCCCCCTCTCTTCCTTACTCTGGAATTTTGGGGAACTTTTTTACTACCTGAAAAAAGCTGATGAAACAGTAGACAAAATGAGAGTGGACATGGCCTATAATTGTATTACTTTTAAAGCCAAGTAAAACTCTTCTACTAAATATCTAAGAAATTGCAGGAAACCATAGTGGAAGACAGTATACCTTTAGTCTTGAAGCAGCTAATATAGATATCTGTCCAGGGTTTATGTCAACAGTATGAATTCTTACAGCCACCCATGTACTAACTATACAAAACGTTGTAAATCTGCTGGCCCAGTCAGGGATAGTCTGTGTTGACAACTGGTTTTAATTGATCACTCTTTTATTTTTGGTGCAGTCTTTGGACAAAGTCTTTAAAAGTGTGAAAGTGCCAGTGCCCCATTCTGAAGGAGCAGCAGTGTGGCTTACTGATGAGATCACGTGACAGGAACTGTAACTAGAGAGACAATTAACTGTTATACTGAAGTCCAGCAGATGGCAGATCGAGGTGGCACCTACACTAATTCAGGGGTATTGGACATACTGCCCACTAATCCAGGTTATCTGGCCTGTGGAGTTTTGCTCTGGCATTGGTGTGACTTCCTGTGGCTCTTTACAGCCAGCACAGTGAGGAGAGCAGCATGTGGGCAGAATCCCCTTTACAGTGGCCAGAGATGGGCCAAAATCCCCAGCTTAGTGGGCTGTGGTTGTACTAACAGAACTTCTGACTATGATGCTGCTGGAGCTGCCTGCACCCTGGTTCTCACCAGGACATGGGCTGCTGTCGTGAGAGACCCTGCTGCAGCAGCTTTGGCTGTAGTCGGAGGCTCTGCTGCCACCAGTGTTGCTGAAGCTGCCTATGCCTGGCTTGCACCATGGTTAGCAGAGTTTCCGTCTGCAAGGCTGTTTCAGTTGTTAGTGCCCCAGTTCTGCTGCAGGGGTCCCCAGGGTGAGAAGCAGGCTGGGCTCTTTGCCCTGCTGGACTATATCAGTGTGTCCCTATGAGCGTGCAAGTGCAGTTTGTGGTGCTTCAGATTGCATGCACCACACACACATTTCCTGCTCTGTTAACTTGCAATGCAGTGGGTTTTTGACACCAGGAGATCCCAGTGTCAACAAAAACTACACCAAAAAAAAAACAGTAGGGGCACAGTGCATATGGCTGCATCATGCGGTGTCCAAAACCAGAGTCTGGCTGGCCAAAGTCTCACTGGCTGCCAGCTGAGCTCCATGTACCTGGATCACTTCCATGGGAGGACCCCAGTAAGGCTGCTGGGTCTAGCCTAGGTGCTGGCCCCAGCTTCCCCTATACCACTTCAGGCAATGTGCTGTATACCAGAGCATGCATGCAGGGATATGCCCCAGGACAACTAGTAGCAGCACATATTTCTGTTTAAGTTTTTAAGGCTTGGATGTGCTAAATAATCCAAGCCAAAAAAGTCTTCAGGGAGAATGTTAAAACGTGTAATACACCTAGCATGGCTGTCCTTCAGAGGAAGGATGGTTGGCATGGGCTAACATCCAAACTCAATTTTCCACACCACAGGCTTGTAACTTGGTTTAAGTTAATTTCATATCCTAGCTTTTGTTCCATATCTATATAAAGAAGAGGGATGATGTTTCTCTTGCTGAGAAAATATGACACACATTGTAATGGATTTAGCTTGGTGCAAGTGACTTCCCAGTAAAAGAAAGGGTGCCAGAGGCAGGCAAACTGATAACCTAAGACCTGCCAGTCTGAAGCACAAGAGTTATACATCCAGTAAAAATTCCTTCACTAAGTAGTGGTATGTTGCTGAGCAGAATAGTTTGGAACATTTGCCAAGTACATATCAAATACAGTTATTGTTTGACTTAATCAGTTATATTGTATTTTTTTGCAGATGGAAGAAATGTATAAAAAAGCCCACGCTGGTATACGGGAGAATCCAGTCCATGAAAAGAAACCGAAGAGAGAGGTCAAGAAAAAGAGGTAATATCTCTTTATGTGAATTTAAATCTGGGTTTTAGAAGATCTTAGTACATTAACTCTTAAGGTACATACTCGAACTCCGCTTACTATTAAGGGTCAAATTAATGAGAGACTTCAGATTTCAAAGTGTAATAACTGCATAATAATGCAAGGAGTTGAAATTCCTAACTTGGACCGAGTCTGGCCTTTAAATGCTAATGTTTTAATATCCAGCTAAGCCAATAAAAATCTTTACAGAACAAAGCAGGTGAATGGATATAATGGAGGAAAAGCACTAGCTTGTCTTCACATTTGGCCACTAAAGATGTTAAGTTGCCCTAGAAAAATAATTTCCAGGCCTTTTGTCTCCTATAGCAGCATTTCTCAACCCATGGGTTGCAAGAATATATGAAAGGGTCACAAACAAACTTTAAAAATGGATCAATAAACATGAAAAACTGATTCTCCTTTAAAGGAGAAAAACGTGGGAAACCATGGCTTCTCCCTTGCTGGCTAAAACTGCCAGCCTGCAAGGGAGCTACTGTGGGGGGGCCCACCCCACCCCACCCCACCCCTACACACACACTGGGGGGGCTGGGCCTGAGACAGTGGGTCAGGAGTGAAGGGCAGTGGGCCAGGACTAGCCACTGATATTTACAAGTGGATCCTGGTACAAAAGAGTTTGAGAACTGCTGTCCTATAGTACTGTAAAATATGATCAAAGGTGCTACGGTTTGATTTTGAATGGTATTGTAGCTCTGATATTTTTTTGAAATTAAGGAAGGGAGTTCTGACACAGTACCATACCTCCATATATTAAGAATTATTCAGGAACTTGGGAATTGTTATGCTGTTTAATCTACTATCCTTTGTCTGAGGCCAACACCACAAATTCCAAAAAATCAAACTTCTTGTTGGTATATGACAACTAATCCGTTGCTTTAACTAATATTAAGGTGTTGTCCAATACTCCTTCCTGCACTGACTAATTATTTCATATGGCTTTCTCACTCTCTTCTGTCAAGAAGGAAAGATGCCTTCTTATTCTAACTTACTACAGATATTTATAACCTATGCTTGTATTGCAGGTGGAACCGTCCTAAGATGTCCCTTGCGCAAAAGAAAGATCGCGTTGCTCAGAAGAAGGCAAGCTTCCTCAGGGCCCAGGAGCACGTGGCCGATAGCTAAGATGCCTTCCACAATTTTCTATTAAGACTTCAGGAAAAAATAAATTTATTAAACAAGTTAACTATGTAGTATTGGCTCATTAACAACTCTTTTAAGCCTTTTCAGGAAACCAATTTTTAACTTGGTTAAAACTGGGTATGTCAACACAAGAAGTTTACTGCACCATTGACTAATTAGTTGTGCAGTAAATGTCTGTCTACACACATGCCTATTAGAGCGCAGAAAACTAAAATTCTATAGGGTACTATTGTAAAATACAAGTACACACACAGGTTCTGTTTAGTGTATGGAGACACTTGCAACTTAAACAGAAGCTTCTGCATGCAATCAATTTGCAGATGCCTGGCTATATTTAGTCAGATACTGAGCAGGATTGAACATGATTCAGGTCATGCATATTGGTGCTTCAAGCCCTAGTCCATGTACAAATCTTCATTTCTTGAAATAAATTCATTTGCCACTAGGTGCCACCTTTTCCTCTAGCAGCAGTCCATAGGGGTTACACATTTGAGTGTGTAGAAGAAAACTATAAACTATCCATTGTAGGGAA
>NW_005842008.1:1504289-1508928 GCF_000455745.1 Alligator sinensis
AAATATTGAATACTAGTTGTTGCTATACTGGCAAAGAATTGTTAAAGTGGCAAAGGTTTCTACAATTTAAAGGCCCTACTTTGGGAAAATAAAATTTCAGCACGTGCATTGGCTAAAAAACAGGCCTTTGAAACAGCATAGAAGAATGCTAACCAGGCTGTCTATGAAAGGCAGGGAGAGCTGTAGCAACAGCTGGTCCAAGGGTTGTCCTGAGCTACCATAGTATCAGTAATTTTAAGTTTTCTGGGGGTTTTCCCCCATAAAACCAAAACTGATCTGATAATTTTTAAGTCTTGAGTATCTTAATGGAGAGTTTGTAAGACAAGCATTACTAAAATTCTAATATGCATTTCCAGATATTTTTACTTGACATTACAATTCATTAAAACACATACTGTAATTTAGAATTATTCTAAAGTTTTGGAGAAAATGCATAGAATTTCAAGGGCTCTGAGTTGGCTATTAATATACGTTTGTTAATATTCAAGCCACAATAGAACAATAAAGATATCTCTTAAATATAGTCAATCCTAGGTGTTCCATTAGATTTTGGTTGTCTTCCTTTTATATAACTTAAATATTCAAACAAGCTGCAAAGTCGAACAATAGTTGAATATTTAGAGACAAAGCTACACATACTAACTAATGAAGTGTATTAATACTCTACACCATAGGTATGGACAAGAAAGCATTTATTTTGCACCTTAATAAAATATGACTTTTTTTTTGAAGGCAAGTACTCATATTCATTTAAGAAATGTTGGACATGGCACTAAAAACAACAAAGCTTTAAATGAATTTTCATCCCTCCCTTTTCCCCCAGCCACAAGAAGTTGCACACAAAATAAGAGACTAGATTTGTAAAAAGCATTTTAGGTGGCTTAAAGCCCAGAGCTTAGATATCTTAAGTGAAGAGGATGCAATTAAGGTAAAAAGTCCTTAATTCCTCCAAATCCTCAAGTCCTTGACATGGGACAGGACTTTACCATGTCTCAACAGCTCCGTGGTACCTCTGTATCCAGAATCCTGTGGAAGTTATCCTGCTTTATTTGGGGTAAGCTTTGCTCTTAGAAGTCACAGAGGTTGCAATTGGAAGAAAAGTTTGGAACAGCTAAGTGCTTAGGAGTGAAGATTTATTAAACAGGAATGAATATCAAGCACAATATTAACAAAAGCTTTATACATGAAAGTTCTGCAAAATTATTCTTAGCAGTGATTGAAGTTGGGGACTAAAAAGATTAAAAGCTATGTAGTGGTGATGTGGATGAAATAAGTGCAAGGATGAGATCAAAGTTATTTGTCATCTAAGCTTCAATATTTACTCATGGCTCTAGGGTTGCACACAATATACCTCCCCCTCTGCTACAATTAAAAATATAACACAAAATAGGCTGTCAGAACATAGAGGAGAATATTTCCAATATTATTTTAATTGTTGATCTATTATTCAGGTTAGGAGAGGACCCACATTAAAACAGAACCCTAACCTTTAGGAGAAGGCAGGTTGAGATTTAGCTCCTGTCCTATGGCTTAGACCTAGCTCCAGTTTAGAGACATGCTAAATAGAAAAACTGACCTCCATGCAGCCTTAACTATGAAATCAAATTTCAATTAAGAACTCATGTGGATCTACTTCAATTAGACTATCGAAAGAAAGGGTTCCCAAGTGTGGCCTGTGACCCAGTAGTTTTCCCCTCCTCTCCCCCCCCACCCCTTGAAATGTTATCAGGGGTTTCCCCAAAGTGTAGCCCATAGGTCCACTTTTTGTGACCTGCCACCCATACCTACCCCTTTGAAATAGCCCTTTGGGGCAAAAACTTTGGGAAACCCTGATCTAAGGCTGTCTGCAAGTCAAAGTACTGCAAATCTTTACTATGTGGGTCTCCATTATAACTGCTGCTATCCACAAACGATCAACAATATTACTCCCCTTCTCTTTAAAATACAATTTTGCTCTAGTCCTCAAAATCCTTGTCTTCAAAATTGACTGGGTTATCTTTCTTCATAAGTGTGTGGACATTTCAAGATCCAGGCACTGTAGCTCCTCTCTAAGATACCTGTATATTGCTGCTATGTGCAAATTGTTATAATACATATCTTAAAATGCTTGGCTCTCAACATGGTACACTGTACAAGGACCTTTAATAAGAAAAATTTAGATAGTTCTGTAACATTCAAGATGTAATTAAGCATGAGGTAAAAAGGTTTATTCAAACACAATGTCTAACTAAAAATCTCATACTAAAATCCCCAGCTTTCTGAAATAAGTTTCGTCACACTGAGTTTAGCAACTTTAATTTTTTTTTCCATTAAATGTGCAAATTCTGCCATACTATAGTAGTAAACCTCAAATATTCAGTTCATTCACAACAGCAGCTTGAACATAACCACATTGTTTCCAGTTGTGGTGGGTCTTTTGGCTAATATTTTGTCAAATGACTTGGAAATAAAAAAGCCTAACTCATGGATATTCACATGTGAATTATGCTTTCACAGCATTGTAAAAAAAGTTACATTCATCAATGTGGTAGCACAGTGAGTACTGTTGACAGGAGACCCCAGCTGAAGATCATCTGCCAAAGTGCAAGGGGAAGGTCAGGCGCATGGTTTTTTAAGTTCCATGACAGACTGTTACAGCCACAAGGCTCCTGGTTTCTGCCAGAGAATTCATAAAGTGGCATGCCTCTTCGAGAAGTACTGTGGTAGGAGCAAGAGAACTTAGTAAAGTTCAAGTTTTAAAGAAAAATTAAAAAATGCTGAATGTGCATTTGATAAAAAGTACCAAACCTTTTATAATGGCACCAGTGTTTCCTTCTGTGGGAGAAGAAACTAAGAATCATTTGTATGGGATATTTTCTTCCACAGTAAAGTTTTTAAGTTGTTTAGTATTAAAGAATGCTCCATCTCCATCTGGTTTGCTGTGACTTTAAGGGCAATGCATGAATACAGTTGTTTCTCCAATTCTTCATGGATATCTGAAGGAGCACCACGAAGCAAGTAGTCTTTTAGTAGCTGGCATACTTTTGCCAGATTAGGCTGAATTACTTTTGTGGTACATTTCATTTTACTTTGGTCACATAGAGTTCTACAGTCCGTACCATAAACACAGTCCAAGTCAGACTCACAGTGACGATCTTTAATCAACTCCTTCAAATTAATTTCTGGCACAATTTTTCTCATGTCCACCATTTTCAAGTCATATTTATCATTATAACCCAAGTTTTTGGCACTTGTATCACACATAAGAAAATTCCCATAAGGACCATGGAAAATATCTTCCACAAATTCTAAAAGCCCTATTGCTATTTTAGCTTTTCTAGGCCATGATGGAGTAAACCACTGGTCCATGCTTCTTCTGAAACCAGAGGGAATGAAAAGTTCTATGATCCAGGGAAGGCTTATTCCATAGAGGGAGGTATATTCAACTCTTTCCATCACATAGAGATCCCCGCAAAACCCCATCAGTTTGGGGGTGTGTTCTTTATCCTGCAGGATCACCATTAGTAGAAACTCGTTTAGCTGTAAAAGTGCCCATGCTGACTTTGCTTCTGGCAGTGAAACTCTACCATCTTTATTTCCATCAGCAACTGACAGGATGAGATTAACCAGTTCAGAAAGATTTCCTTGTTCTCCCAATTTAGCCTAGAAATAACAAAAATATATATATTTCAGATGCATTTTCCTATTAAAAGCTATTAAATATACAACAGATAAATCAATTCAGATATTCAATTAAATATTGTCTTAAGCTTAGGGACTAAACAGCACTGTCTATGGTTATGCTCTGGTTTTCAGTTTCAGTAAAGTTGGAGGGGGAGGGGTTGAATGCTGAAGACAAACCATAGTATCTTGAAATCTAAACACGCTGAAAAGAAAGGAACATTAGCCTTTCCACTACATTACTTACTGTTCATCTAGAATAAGTGTAAATTGCAACATATCCTGTAATAAAGGTATTTGATATTTTATGATCATCTCCCCACCCCTGCCGCCCTCCGGAACAAGCAACAATCTAGAGTTCTCAAATTGTTAAAAAGTTTCATTGCTAGATCTGTTTTACCAGGATTCATGGGACTGAACTTTCTGATGAACCTTGCAACTGTTTAAAGGGATAACAAATGTTTTGATACAATCCTTTACAATAGTTTCTTTATCCTGGAGGATCCTTTGCAACAGTTTCTAGCCAGGCATAAACAGAGATACTGAAACTTATTTGGTACTAAACCTATATATACTAGGAAGTGCATTTAGTTCTCTCATTCTGCATAAAAAACTTTCATTTAACTGATTTCATAAACCCTAACTGTTTGAACAGAGCTGCCTTGTCTTTATTAGGATCAGAACTGTACTATGTATAACTTTGATTAGTGCAGTTAAGTAATTAAAGGGTTTATCCATGCTCAACATTTTCTGAAGTTTTTCTACCGCAGATTCTACTGCTCCACTGGTATTAATTACAGAAAATTACAACACTTGTCTAGATTGGATATTGGTGCTCTTTTCACCACACTATACAAGATAAGACTATACAAGACACCCGTAGATTTTTGCCTTTAATCAGTACAGACAGATACTCACACAACCCCCAACCTCACTCAGCAGCAGGGGCAGATCCAAAAAGGGGTGCAGTGGTTCAGCA
>NW_005842008.1:1509009-1525504 GCF_000455745.1 Alligator sinensis
AGCAGCACTCCCCTTTTGGACTGGACCATGCTGCTGGACTATTAAAGTCCCCAAAACAGAAGAAAGTTCCCTCCCCTCCACGCTCAGCGGCATGTCCCCTCCTCCAGTCACTGCTGCCTTCTCCACTATCCCAGGGGGCAGAGCTGCTCCAACTGGGCCGCATGGGGGCTGGACTGACCTAAGGCAGCTACAGCACAGCTTCCCACACTTGCTCTTGGAGGGAGTGAGCAGTTTCAGGGAATCTACACCCTCCCCACTGTGGCTGCTACTGTTCCCAGCTGAGCCCAGCACCCACACAGCCCAGCTCAAGCTAGCACAAGCAGCTTTGAAGCTTCTCCCACCCCTCCTGGGACAGCATGGAAAGCAAGCAGCAGTGATTGGAGGAGGAGAGGATAGAAACAGAAGGGAGGACCCACCTCTGAGCACAAAAACAAAGCCCTTTTCTGTAGACTACATATGGGAATAGAAATAATTTTTAGTATGACAACTCTACTTTCAGTGTAGTACAGAAAAATATTTAAGTCTCCTTCATCACACTTGTTAAAGAAACTGATGCTGGCTAAGTTCTAGGAAAGTGATCTCAACTTGGGTGTCATAGCACCCTGGGGTGCCTTCAGATCCATTCAAAGATGCTACAGGATGTCAAGCAATGTTTGCACTGTTATTAACAAGATTCACAAGGTAAACCCTGCATCCATAGCATTAAAAACATTCTGACCTGCTGTGGTCCGAGCTCTTTGCAACAGGAGAATTGTTTTTTTATTTTCTGTAATCAAAAATGTGAGTGAAAACTAATATCTGCCATTTTCTAGGGGAGCCTCGAGTCTAAAAAGGTAGAGCAGCACTGTTTTAGAATAACCATATTTAAAATATTGTTCCTTTTCCAAAATGAACAGGTCTTC
The DNA here is from genome assembly GCF_000455745.1 of Alligator sinensis. Lineage (NCBI taxonomy): Eukaryota > Metazoa > Chordata > Crocodylia > Alligatoridae > Alligator > Alligator sinensis. The sequence continues at coordinate 1,509,912 of NW_005842008.1, forward strand.
TGGGATCCCACCAGTATTATAAATGCCACATGAAACCTAGCTAAAACTGCTCAAAATTGCAGCGCAAGCCTACCTTTTAAAGCTCCAAAAAATTAAAAATTTAAAACATGGGAAGGTGACACTCCTGCTTCCCTTTAGATACATCACTTCTTACTCTTCTTTTAGTTACCTCATGACTTTCTAAGACAAGCATCAGAGGCTACAATTTCTCTCTCATAGGATCATGGCTAAAATTTCTCTCTTACAGGATCATGTCAGTAGCCAACCATTGAAGCCTATAACAAAATTGAATTTTTTCCCCCAATCACAGAATGCAGTTGATTCTTTAAGTGAATATACTTTAATTTGCATCTGTGTTTAGATAATATGTTTTCATAACTGTATTATTTAGCATTTTATTTCTGTTCATATACTGTTACAAAACTACAGAGTTGTTGGAATTGAAACAAAAAGAAGGAAAGAATCAGGGAAAAAAGCATGAGTCTGGTGAGAACCAGCATCTATAAGTATTTTCTTTAGTAATACACTTACTTTAAAAAGACCATATACCATTTCTTTGAATTTCTGAACAGTAGTTCCTCTTGTTGGCTTATCAAACAGAACTATTTCCTTTCTTGGTTCCAGTTCAGTTCCAAGATCAAGGTGAGCAGCTTCTTCCATCTGGCATTTTATGACACCTTGCAGAATACCCCACATTCCTAAATACATCTAGAGGAAAAAAAAGGCAACATGATTCAAAAATCATAGAAGATTTTCCTCTAAACTCCTCCTCTGCTTCATAATTGCTTAAAAAGCGAGGTATATACATCCTTTAAAGCAGAGTGTAGGATTTGCTCATGGAAGTGTACTGACAGCTGTTGGACAGGCAGTGACAATTTCACATCCAATAATAGACTTTAAAAGTTAAGAGAGATATCACTATATTGAAAATCATAAAGAACAAAGGCTTCATCATCTATGGAAGCATACTTCATACATAGGAATCCACAAGTTATCCATTAAGGATAAGGCATACACTTTGCTTTGGCTTGAGGGAGCAGCCAAACAGAGAAGAAGCATGCTATATTTAAAAGCAACCAACTGTCCCAGATTTTGTGGGACAGCATCCCCAAAGAATCTCTAAAATTGAACTTTTTTCCCAAAACTCGAAATATTGGTCCTGAATTGACCAACTCTCCCTCCTCCTTGAATGTTTGCATGATGATAGCCCTGTCTCCAGACAGTGAGGAACCTGATGCTGCCTGGCACAAAGCTAAAGCAGTATACAGCTGTGGTCACTTGCCTGGGTGTAGCACCATATGGGAGTTTTGCTTCTCTACAGAGCTATTTAGCCCAGGTGCAGCATCACATTAAAGGCAGCTACAATATTCAGAACTAGAAGTAGTGTAGAGCACTTGTTCCAGGATCCTGTGAAACCTCTGGAACTGTCCCAGATTTTGTTCCCCAAATGTTGATTACTCTTCCTGTACTAGAACATAAGCATTCCATCAAAACCTTTAATACATATTGAGTCTCAGTTTTGGAAGTGATTGTGCTGTAGGTCCTAGTTGCTCAGACTGAGAGACCACAGCAATCAGTTTCACTGGGTGCATCTACACATTCATTAATGCGCAGTGCACATTCAGTTTAGTACTTGCTTAATGAAGTACTAAATTGCAGTAACTGCAGTTACTGCACAGTAGTGCCAGTGCATAGTTTTTTAGTGACACTTACTGTGCAGTACCCTAATACTACTGCACAGTAGCATATTACCATGGTTTTTGCCAGGCACATTATTGTGTAGTGTTATTAGGCTACTGTGCATTAAGCATCTCATGTAGACGTGCCCACTATGGTTTAAAGTTTTAGCATCTGATTTGTAAAATAAAGAGGGCACATGCATGTGCTTATATGTGCTGACATGTATATACACACATGCAGAGAATGTTAGAGAACACACATTTTTATAGTATGAAACCGCAAAAACAAGTACACAAGGAAATGCCAAATACACATGTTCGCTGGTTGACACTTCTTTCCCTCCCCCAAATTCTTCATAGATTTTTCCACACTCAAGTGTAGAAGATTTAAAAACATCTAGAGATATTTAAGTTATGAGTGATACCCTTCACCTTTAATAGTAACCAACAGCTGAATGAAATAAAAACTCAAAAAGAATCAGAGATTACTATCCTGAACTGATTGGCAGATCAGAATTCACTCTTGTGCAATAGAACTATACAAGTGCTGCATCTTGGAATCCTTAGTTTAAAATACCTACATTTGAAATGTTTTTGTTTGCTGAGATATTTAAACTTTGTTTGACTTATTGTTTAAGAGAGATCTGATACATTACAACAAGGCCTGCCTAAAAATTACAAAACCCCCTAAACAAGCTAGCTAACAAATAATGTAACTAGCTCAGATGAATAATGGCATACCTGATTATTGGGTTTTGTTGATAAACATTTTCCAAAATACAGAGTTTCTTTAGCACAAAGACTGCTGCATGCTGATCCATCAATAACTCCAGTCTTATACTTATCACACTGAAACAAATAAGTGAAACATTGTGTAGAGCAAAAAGAAGGGACAATAAAGTGTGTGTGTGTGTGTGTGTGTGTGTGTGTGAATATAGTCATATTGCCTTATTTATAAAAGTCACATGCTTCCAGGCTATGAAACTATCTATAAGTAAATTATCTGCAAGTAAACTGAATTATTTTTATTGAATATGGTTGATTTAATAAACAACACTTTAATAAAATTACTTGTGTAACTACTGAATGATTCAAACAAATCACAGGATGATAAAAAGCTGAAGAACAAGCGATAGAAGTATACTTACTATTATTTTCTTACAGTCATGCCCTCTGCATAGTTCTGTGTAAGTGGAGTACTGAACATATATAATCCAGCTGCCAACAAATACTACCAACCAGGAGATGAAGAGATATTTCATCCGCATGTATGAGAAGCGAGCCTAAGGATGAAAAACAAAAATAAAATGTAATTCATCCAGCCATAATATTGTCAGCTTCCACTGTCCTAATATGATTTGCCATTTAGGCTTTATATACAACCCAACCAATTTTTTACTGGTATGTAAAAAGTAGGGTGGGGGCACCTTAGAATAACTGGTTCAGAGAAGCATGAACTAGGAAAAATCCAAGATGTTACCATGCCCTGTCTTTTGCCTGATTTCAGACTAACAAGACTAGCAAAAAAAACCTGGTGCTGTATTGCAACTGGGGAGGAGGTGGGGAGGATGAGGGCAGGAATAGAAATGAAAACAGCAAGGCATAGAGGGAAGTTGGGCTGAGAACCAGTTTAATACAAATTTTGTACTTTCACATTCTTCCTCCTGTAAGAACCACTTCTTGCTGATTTAGCACTTCAAAATGACAGGCATAACAGCTTCAACAAAGCAGGAACTTGGTTGAAGATAGAACCTTACACAGATTTAAAAATTATCATCTAATAGTGTGTTTACAGAGAGGCTAATGTAGGAGGGAATAGTTTCCTTTGTGTTGAAGTCTCCCTCATCCTTGAAAATGCACAAGATAGCTATACTATTGGAAGTTTCCTGTGTGCCATTTTGGCCTAAAAGGGTCTGCTAGATTGCCGTATTTAATTTGACTGCTTCCACCCCATTCACTCATAGGAGACACATGGGGGAGCACAGGGGCCACATGCCCCCTGCCAGATTTCTGTTCCAATGGTGAGGCACAGGGCTGCAGCCTGGCTTGGAGCCAGGGCCCGACAGCAGCAAAGGCAGCAGTGGCAGTGCAATTTCTGCACTGACAGCAGGGCACGAGCCTGCAGCTCAGCCAGACCCAACAGCAGAGGGGTGGCGGCAGCACAGAGTTGTGCCCCCTTGCTGTCAACACTTACACATCATCTATGCACTCACTACATATTATCCTGTAATCCTATCGGTAGTTTTTTCTTTTTTATTCTATTAGTTTGGAGGGTTTGATGTTTGCGGGGGGAAGAGATGATCTCCGATTTCATAGACATTAGGGCTGGAAGGGACCTCATAAGATCATCAAGTCCAGCCCCCTGCCCCGATGTGTGGGGCTTCTTGAGAGTTGGGGTGGGAGAAGGATAGGAGGGAGGAAGTAGGATGGTGCTGCTATGGCCATTTTCTTTCTTTCTACTGACAAATCTGGAGTACTAGACCCAGGAACAGCAGACAGGATTTCCAGGGGGGGGGGGGGGGGGAGGAGGGAGAACGGGGGAAAAGAAAGAGAAAACAAAGAAGCAAAGACCAGTCTTAGCAATAGGAAAGCTAGATATGCAGTTTATTCTTTTCCAGCCCTGTAGAATCTCTTCTTTATATGGTAAAATACATTACTTGAGAACCATGTAGAAAGAAGCAATACTGGAAAGGCAAAAGTGGAAATGAGAGTTAGTAAAGTGAAAATGGACATAAAAGGTTCTATGACTGAAGATGCCAACTTTGAAGCAAAACCAAAACAGCCATTCATTTCAAATTTCATCTGAAACTGATGAATAACTATAGTTCCAAGAGAGATCTGTAACAGAGTTGCTGTAAATTAAAGCATCTTCCAAATTAAAACCCAATCAAAGAGAATAAGAGATGCTTAAAATAAAAAATTTTAGTTAGGGATGTTCCAATCTAACAAGTAAGGAATAAGATCACAAAGAGTTCAAAATGAATGCTTAGATTTTTAGAAAAATGCATACCCCCAAAACCCTCTGCCCTCAGCACTGATTTTACTTTTAAAAGTACTTTATCTTCCATAATTAGATTCACAAAACATGTTACCCCTTATTTCATGTACTTTCTAATTAATGGTTTATTATTTTTATAGCTCAAATATTTTGCCAGGTACTTACAAACAAGTATAAAATAGCAAAATCTTGCCCAAGAGACATTTTAAATGGTCCCTGTACAGATACTTTCTCTTGGGTATTGTGCCAGTAGTCCAGCATTATGTTGAAGAACGCAGGGTGCTAATGAATGCTTGCTATTTCAGGAGAGAGAACCCCCAACAGCTTGCTGCCATTAAAAGATCTGCTAGAACAAAGTGCAAGCAAGAAGGTATCTGAAACTTTTAGCTAAATTAGTTTGTGCTTAGTTCTCCCCAAAGTTTCATTCTGATACAGTCTTGTTTGCTTAATATCCTAAACAGTTGCATAAGTGCCAAGAAAACACATTTGAGAATTCTGTTCAGGCCTTCACATCTTACCACTGAAGCTGTTCAGCCAGTTTGATTAGTTACAACAGCCAAGAAACACTTGGTATACATAGGCAATCTGGATATCACGAGAGTGACGTTTTGCCCAAATCTGCCCGTTTTCCCTGTTTATGGAACAGAAGCGCCAGAGAAGCAACTCTGTAATTAGGTCTTCAAGACTCCATTCTAAGTTTCATGCTTGCTTATTTAGCTTGAACAGACATTTTCCCCTTCCCTCCTCTTACCACTAAGATACAGAATTTTCTAGGAAAAAAACCTAAATTAATATCAAAGAAGTAGACAGAAACACAAGCGAGGGGAAAGCATCCCAACTCCCCCCCCCCCCAAACCCAACCTCCCCATCCCTGCCCCACGTCACATTAAATAAAAAGTAATTTATGAACCCAAATTCCGTTTATAAAAGTGACTGCACTTTGGAAAATGCTACCCACTTGGGTAGCATTTTGGTGTTGCTTATACTATAAGATTGAGAAACCTTGGGCTACATTAAAAAAAAGAAAAGGATGCTGCGAAAGTTGGCACTGACTATTCTAATCATCCATGGCACGAGGATTTTTCAAATAGTGGACAAGTCAAATAGAAAAGTAGTAGTCTAATGGTAAGCTTTTTAGTAGCTCTGGTATCAAGAAGTAAAATTTAGAGCACTATCCCTCAAAGTACATTAACATTTCATGCCATCGCAGACTTCACAATTAATAAATTCATACCTGCAATCTCTATAAAATAAGGAGTTTGGTTGTTTTTTAAAAACAAAAACAAAAATAAACCACCTACTTTGCAGAAAACAACAACAAAGATTAGGAGATTTGTCCCAGGACTCAAAGGAAGTTTGAGACAAAGTAAGAATCTAAATCAGCAGTTCAAGTCTACTGCTTGAATTGCAATACTATCTTTCTCACTTTCACTGTCAAAATATTAAATACATTTTTAAATTGGTCTCATTATATAGTCCATTTAGACTTATTTTTTAGTCTCTCAGGAAAAAAAATGAATTTCACTTTGAAGCTATGGAATTTTTGAGCTGAGTAATGAAAAACAAGCAGTAGAACTCTCAGCATAAAAAATGACTTTTTTTGGTGGGGGGAGGGGAATAAACTTGCACTTGCACTTCTGAGCCCAGGTAGGTTATGTTGTAAAGAAATACTATTTATCAATCCGTGCTAAAGAGGCCATATGAAAAAAAAAAGATGTTTAGACTTCTTTAATAACATTAATAAGCAATATACTAACATATAAACATTTGAAATATTTCACTATTTGAAATATTGCACTTTGCAAACATCTTAGTCCTTTGCTTTTGCTCCTGAATGGTTAGTTTTACAAATCAAATTACTTCAACAAGATGCTCACTCAGGAAACATGCATCATTCAGTAGCAGAATTATTCAGTACCCTTGACATGCTTTTGGATTGTTGGAGAGAGAAAAATGAGTGCCTTTTCCATGAAGCAGTTCATTTGCCAAGAGAAAACACAAGACAAAAAAAACAAACAACACAAAACCCCCACAAAAGCTCTAGTTTTAAAGTCACAGCTATTAAAAAGATTTTTTCTTTCCTCAAATATTAGCTTCTCTAACCTTTCATGTAAATGGCTAAATGCTGCAGTTTAGAAATCAGAGAATTTGAAGTTTTTATGATGCTTGGGAAAAATACTGTAAAGTAATGAAGCTAGGATAAATGTGGCACTGACTTGAGAAGAGGTGCGGGGGCAGAAAAACAACAGCTGCAATTGCAGCCGCACAGCCATGCTGGCAGCACAGCAGCATAGGCAATGCTTAGGGGGAAATGGGGGGGCATGTGTCCCCCCCTGAGATTGGCCCTCGCCAACCAGAGATTGGGGGCAATGGCCAGTGCCTCCCCTGAGAATATGGGGGCACTAAGAAAAGCACCGGCAGTACTTCTGGGTTTGCCGCCAGACCCTTTTGCTGGCGGTGGCAATTAGTCGATGGGGACCCGACCCTTCCCCTCTGCTGGGGGTTCCCTAGGATCAGGAGGCGCCAGTCACCCATGCACTGCCACTGCCTGGATGCCCTACTATGCCTCTGGGAAAATATTAAAATATTTTAAAAACCCAGTGCCAAGAAGATGAGGTGGGGTGGGGGCAAGATGGATTGCCCATGCTGTGCAAGCAGTCAAGGGGGTGTACTGGGCAGCCCACATGATGGTGGGGAGCCAGTGGTGCCTGCCTGTGTGGCATGCAGCCCCTGGGTTTGTGGCCCCCAGATGCCTGGAAGTTGGGACAGCCCTAATTTAACATAATACTATACATCTTAATTTAATATAAAATATACTTGAGAAGAACATGAACTAAAAAACACATAATAATTCAGGTAGCCTAGAACAACAGCAATGTGTGAGGTACCTCTTATTTATACTCAGCTGTTTGGGGAAGGCCGAAAAATGTTTAGAAAAAAAGTGATTCTAAATCAGATCAATGGTCTGCCAAGTTCAGTAGTCAAATCACTGACAGTACTAGATATTTCAAAGGCAAGTGCAAAAAAACTCATAAAGGATTTTTTATCTAAACAATTTTTAGATTCTAGAATCTAAAACAATCACTAGATCATGAAGATTATGGTTCAGATCATATATTTTGCCTGAACTAAAAAAATCTATTTAATTCCAAGGTCCCAATAAAAGCTCAACACACACTATTCCAGGTAAACTCCTGCTCAGTCTCTGATGGAAGACCTATACATGAACTACCTGTAGAAAGGAGACTGAAGTGCCTCTTACCATTAAAGAAGGTGGTCCCTCCAAATCAAGGTTGAGGTCAGTGATGGGCCAGTGTAAGAAAGCTCACACTTGGCTGCCTGCATCATATCTGACCTGTGAATAAACAGAGGATTTAAGTTTCCAGGGCAGCCACTTCATTACCTTTCTAACATACATTAGAACTGATGACAAATTGAATGGGTCAGTGAACTACTGTTTTTTAAATAAATTATTTTAGTTTTTTAATAATATGATTAGGTGGCCTAGAGTTCCTGCTAAGGAAAAAAACTTGGGGTTTTAAGCCAGACTTGCATTTTTGTTATGATTTTAACATCTACACCTTCAGTGTAGCAAGGCATTGCTAAAGACACATTTGAGGAAAGGGAAACTCAATGGAACAATCAGTGGTTGCCATTACGTTGGTACAATTATCAGTATTTTATCCATTTTTGGATCTTTGTGTTGTCTCAATTTTGTGAGCTCCAAACCAAAAAGTGACCAATATTTTTAGTATGTAGGAGTGTAGTAAAATAATATTTCTTTGTAATGGAAAAACTTTAATTATAAATAATATAATACAGCAACATGTACAAACCAGCCAAAATAGCTGTGGAATGAAAGGTGAAATGTGATATGAAAACATGTAGATATTATAAGGGTTATCTTCACTTGTTCCAGATATTACTGAAAGTAATACTAGCAGAATATTATTATTTCCTGAAATAAAACTATGGAATTAAGTACTATGCCATTACCCAATGTAAGGGCCCCTGTTATGTTATAAAGTACTTGGTAATACAAGCTTCAGATTCCATTAAAAAGTTTTTTTGGATTGTTTTTAAAACTACAGGCACTTTAGAATGAGTATTCCAATTTCATGCTATCCTCCTGCCTCGCTACAGGCTAGCTGAATTTAAAATTCAGATAAACTATAGCATGAATCAACAAAAGACAAAAGCAAATCACAGTAGGAATATAACATCATTGCAGAAACTTGAGTGCCAAACAACTCTGAATGACAGGGTAAATCTTTAAGTGGTTCAAGTGAAACATCAGTTCTTAAACAGTTGAACTCAGTAATGTATTAAAATAAAGAACTACTGCCTCCAACTGCACCTTAAAAGAGCTCCTTATTTATATGTACAGGTTAAAAAATGCTCTTTTAGAATAATAAGCACTGGAAGCTCAAAAATCTGATATTTGGGATTTACCATTTAAAGAAGAATCTCTATTAAAAATATTGCTAAGGAAACTACACTCAGGTCTCTCTTTATGCAAATTCATTTTGTGCAAATTTGCTTATATGCAACAACCTTGTTTATGTCACAACCCAAGGGTGTGATTTTTGTTTTGTGTGTGCTTTGGCACCACTGAATTATGTTCCCACTAAATTGCAGCTTCTTTGCACAGTGGAGTTTTCTGCTGCAGAGGAAACCCCCGGTGTAAAAGAATTCCCGCCAATTTGTAGCTTCTTTGCAGGGTGCATTTCTTTGTTGCAGCACAGAAATGCTCGTTGCAAAGAGTTCCCGCCATTCGTATTCTAATTCGAGCCCCATTATTGGCTTGCGTGAAATTATTCACACGTGGCGGCTAGTGATTGGCTTGCTAGCCGTATAAAAAGCTTGAGTGGTTTCCGCCCAAGTTGGAGGACTCCATGAACACCAGGAGGAGGAGATTTCATGCTGTGTGAAGATCTCTAAGCGCTGTGGAGCCTATTGGACCCAGTGCATTTCAAGCAGGCAACAGGGGTCTGATCAGCCTCTAGCCTCTCCCCGTCACCGATCGCAATCCTCGATGTATCCCTCTTCTTGCGCGCAAAAGGATCCACGGAGCCTTGACAACTCCGTGGGAGTGATCCGAGTGTTGTCTGAGTCCTCAAACGAGGATTTAAGCAGAGCTGTGCCTGGGAAACTGTCCAGCCTACACCACGACCATCTTCGGTGTAAGTAAATAATCTTGAATCAACCATTACGCGTCCGTGCCTAATTCCAGCGTGTCGCCTGTTCTCTCTGACCCAGCTTGCCCGGGCTGCTGGCCACAGCCCGCGCGGTGCGAAAAAGGGCCCGGACCGCTCCCGGCCCGCACAGTTTATACCAGAAATTTGCTTTGTGGGAGAAAAATTCGATGTTATGCGAAGTCAGCCAGCAATGAGCTCCTTGCAGGCTGGCAGAGTTCCAGCCTGCAGGGAGCTGGGAGGAAGCTGAAGGCAGCGAGACAGGGGGCACCATGTGCATATAACAGCACATACATGTGGCCCCAAGTAGCCTTGAGGGCAGCTTTGGCAGGTAAGTGGGGGGGTAAGAGGAGGATAGAGGCCTCTGTAGGGAGGGAACTAGGCAGGGCTGGGCCTGCTATCCAGCCGGGGGGCTGCTTGGGGCTGTGTGCAGGCGCAGGGCCTTAACAGGGAGCAGGACAGAGCCTCTGGTGGCTCATTGTGGGAGGGCTGGCTCCCCACTGCCACGCACACTTCCAAGGGGAAAGGGCAGATGCACAAACGCAGTGGGCCCTGGCCCCAATCCTGGACCCGGCTCGACTCCTCTGCCTGCTGCCATGCACACTTTTAAGGGGAAAGGGCAGATGCACAGGCACAGTGGGTCCTGGCCCCGATCCTGGGCCCGGCTCGGCTCCTCTCCCTGCCTGGTCCCAGCATCCCTCATGCTGCTGCCCTGGCCATGCGCCTCCTGTGGCACAGGGCTGTGCCCCTCAAAGAGCATCAGGCACAGGAGGCGTGTCCCCAGGGTGGAACAAGACGAGCAGCTGCCATTCCCTGCTGCTCTGCTTCCCAACCCCAGTTGCCTCTCCAGCCTGGTGGGCATGACCCAGCATGGCTGGGAACAGCGGAGCTGCACAGAGAGGCTATGAGCTCCCTGCTGCACCAGGTCATGCCTGCTGGGCTGTGGAGGCTTGGGGGAAGGGAAGCAGGGAACAGTGGGACTGCATGGAGAAGGTGCTTGCCCTGTGCTGCCTTGGCGACGCACCCACTGCATGTTCCACTGCTTGCAGCATGGGGCAAGCACCTTCTCTGCGCAACCCCACTGTTCCTTGCTTCCCTGTGGCTCCGCAGCCCGGTAGGCATAAGCCGGTGTAGCAGGGATCTCATAGCTTCTCCACGCAGCCCTGCTGTTCCCAGCCAAGCCAGGTTGCGCCCACCAGGCTGGAGAGGCACCTGGGGAAAGGGAAGCAGGGTGGAGCCAGGAGCACCAAACAGCAAGTGTTCCCTGCCACACTTCTTCCCTGCCCAGGGTGCCTCTCCAGCCTGCCCCATGCTGCCCTGGCGACACACCCCCATGCATGCCACTGCTTGCAGCACAGACCTTGCAGCCTCTCCACGCAACAGTTACTATATTGTGCGATTACTGTTTGAGTTGGTCATGGTTTTGGGGGGGGGGGGGCAGTAGAGTGAGGCTGGTACATATCCCTATTAATTACATGTAATAATGGATTTGCTTTATGCGAATTAACTTTATGCAAGGTTTTTTTGGAATGCAACCCTTGCATAAAGAGAGACTTAGGTGTAGTTCTTTATTAACACATTATACAAAAAACATTCTGGATGTGTCTACACCAGATGCTTTATGTGCAGTAGACTAATTCTACTACACATTATGGCGGCGAGCAAAACCCGTGCTAATACGTAGTAGATTTAGTCTGCTGTGCATTAACATCACAAAAAAAGGCCTTTTGATTTAGCACGCAGTAGCTACAATTACAGAGCATTAAGTTAGTACCTGTCATTACAGGTACTAAACTTAATATGCTGTAATTACAGTGCATTAGCGTGTAGACACACCCACTGTTTAGCATGAAGACCGGCTGAAGGACTAATGCACTATCATTCAAGATCCACTCCAAGTTTTAGTGTGCTTGAACCACTGTTTTATTAAGTTTTACTTAAACAAAGCTTTCAAATTAGAAGCCATGGATGCATAACATTCTTCTAAGCAAACTAAGGAAATAAGATCTAGATGAAACCATGGCGGCAGGAGCTGCACAACTGATTCAGAGGTGGTAAAGCAGAATGAAGCCACACTCAAAGGAGTAACTATCAGCTACATGCCGCGGAGCGGGGGGAGAGAGAGTCATTTTCTGGGTCAGACCATAGGTCCATCTTGCCCAGTATCCTGTGTCTCACACAGGTAGATTGGATGCTGAACGGGAGAGTGAACTATGTATAACCAGGAGTTTTTTCCACTGTTCCTCTCTCACTTGTAGCCTCCAGCATTTAAGGTCTAGGAAGTTCCAATTCAGAGGCTGTGCCCCTCACTCCTGTGCTCAATAGCTACTGATGTCCCTTTCCTCCAATAAATCTGTCAAATCCCTTTTCAGATCTGGCTAAACTGTCAGCTTCCACAATATCTGGTGCAATAAGCTCCATACTTAAATTACAGTGTGAGAAAAAAAAAATTTGTTAGCTTTAAACTCACAACCTACTAGTTTCATTTTGTGACCCCTAGTTCTTGTATTGAGAGACAATAATACCCATTTACTTTCTATTCGCCATTTAGTATTTTGTAAACCCTTGTGCCTCCCCTGAAGCAGCTCTTTTCTAAACAGACCAGGCCTGGCACCATTAGTCTTTCCTCATATGGAAGCCCCACTGTACCACTAATCATCCTCATTGTCCTTCTCTGTACCTTCTCTAGTTCCTCTATATCCTTTTTGAGGGGTAGGGGCCAGAACTGGACACAGTATTCAAGGTGTAGACACACCATGAATTTATACAGGAGCAGTTTTGTCAAAAATTCCCTTCTTAATAATCCGTAATATTTTGTTTGCCTTTTTGATAGCTGCTTAGCACTGAGCTGATGTTTTTAGCCAACCATCCACGACTCCCAGATCTCTTTTCTGTGTGGTAACAGCTAAATAGTCTCGATTAGCAGGAGAAATATTTCAAAGTCAATTAGACAAATTAAGTGCACAAATACAAAATAGGAAATGGCCAGCTAAGCAGCCATAAATGCAAAATTTTTCTGCTGCAGTATGGGAGACCACAAACAAAACTGAACCAAACAATGCTGCTGTATCTCATTCTAAATACATTTAGAAGAGTGTTACCTTAATTATTCTTCTCAGTCTCAGCTGTGCCCAGTTTGGGGTACTGCAGTTTAAGAAATGTACACAAACTGGAGAGAGCCCAAACAAGTGCAACCATAATTTAAAGATTTAGAAAACATGACCTTTGAAGAAAGGTTGAAGAAACTAAGATTTACTTCTGTCCTAGTCAAATTCCCTGCAGTTAGCAGATTCACTATTCTTAAACCATCCCAGACAAATGCCTATGTAGGCAGGCAAGGTTCTCTGGGTAGTTATGATGATATATTTTATTAGACCAACTGAGTAGTTGGAAAAAAGTTCTTAGCAAGCTTTTGGGTGCAGCCACCCTTTGTCCAGCATAGGGAATCTCTGCTGTTCTGAAACTCCAATGAACGAGAGAAGCTGGAAGTGTGGTAGGATGTCAGTGAAAATGTAAATAGGTAGCACTGTTGAGGTTAGCTTCTTTTTTCTTCACGTTGTGAAGTTTCCATTGCAAACAGCAAAATTCAATCTCTTTCATGTTGCTAGGTTTTTTGTTGTAGCCATGTTGGTCTATGTAGGTAGCTTGTTCCACTCTCTTGCTGTTCCTACCATTAGGAAATTATACTTTTAAATCTAAATCTGCTTTCTTGTTGTAATTTTTTCAAATGCTTATTATTTGACCAAACTTGGATAGATCTTTAAAGCAAAGACACATGCCTCACAAAGGCTAGACCCCTTACAAATTTCAAGCCTTGCTCTAAATGTAGTGGTGCCAAAGCTTTCAAAAAGGCTCCAGGAGCCTTTTCTTTAACCATGGGTAAAAAACAATATATATTTTTCTTCCCTTAAGTTTGGAAATAGCCCCCCAAAATTAATTTTGGCTACATTTTTCCAAAATTCAGCCAGAGATGGATATTTGGAACAGAATATTCCAACACAAATGGTCAACTCTGACAAGTTATACCTGAAATAGGATCTTATATAAAAAGGTGTCAAGTATTCTTAATAAGCAAACCCAGGTTTACCGCTCCCTCTATGCTTTTGCCCAGTGGTTCTGCTCCAGGTCATGGGTTCTGAAAGTACGTAGCCCTAAGGCAGTCCAGCAGGCATGCAGTAAGGGTCCTTTTGGAGCCATGTTTTAGACGAGTTCACCAAACTTTTGGCCAAAGGTACTTCAAACAAAATATTTCATCACATTGAATGTGTGGCAGGATTAGGACTGTACCCAATCCTTAATCAGTTTTATAGCCAAAGTTTTCACACTTGGTTGTCTCAAGTTGGCTACCTAAATAAAACCAGCCTGAATTCTGAATACATTTCATATTTTCATAGTTGGTAGGGTCGGAAGGGACCTGAGCAGATCATCAAGTCCAACCCCCGTGGTTCCATGGCAGGAAAAAGTACTGGGGTCAAACAACCCCAGCAAGGTGTTCGTCTAACCTCCTCTTAAAGACCCCCAAGGTAGGAGCCAGCACCACTTTGCTTGGAAGTTGGTTCCAGGTCCTAGCCGCCCTGTGAAGTAGCACCTCCTGATGTCTAGTGTGATGTTGTGCACCCACATCTCCTACAGATTTAAGTGAGAGCTCAACACCTTTAAAACTCAGACTACTTCTTTAAGTGCCTCAATGTGGACTTGAGGGCCTAAAATTAAGTACTTAGTTATGCAATCTTCACCACACCTTCTTTGCATAGGAACAATACCATGGAAGGCTCTGCAGTGCAACTTCAGTAGGACCCACAACACCAATTTCTGCAACTATCTTCCTATATGATTCCTCATTTATCTCCTTTGGCCTAATTTTTCTGTAACTAGCTAGAGCAAACAAAGAATGACCTTGTTTGCCTTTGTAATTAAAATGAAAAAAGGTACAGCTGCCACTGAGATACAAAAGCTAAATATTATAAAGAAGTGCCTGTGCACTGCTGTGTTACTATGACATCTGTTGGGAGTAATTAAAGGCCTATGCAACCTTAACTCTACCCTTGTTCAGTGGTACTTTAATACACCTATAACACATTGTGCCCGCCTCTGCTCCAAAAGGCGTTCCTGGGCTACTTTTGCGCGGCTAGCCGACCGGGTCTGCCCCGGTCCCGCGGGAGGGTCCCTAGAGGGTGCCCTGGGTGACGGTGGCAGACCCCCAGAACTCGCCAGCGGCGGTCTTAACTGGACCCTCAGTGGTGGGGTCCCCCTCTCCGCGGCCTCCAGTGCCAACACGCCTTTGGCGGGCACTCACGGGGCTCCAACCTTCCCTAAGGGCTCCAACCTCCCCTACACCCCGGCCAACGCCACCTTCAGTCGTGGATCTTTCAGCCTCTTATCACCGGCCCCGCCTCGGCTCTTCCCCTGCCCCCGACCCGCTCGGCTCGGTGACTTGAGCTGGGTTCCTGTCTAAGGACTACGAGACCCGAGATTCTGTTGCCCCTGCGGGCTTCCTCCCCGACGTCCCCGCCTACTCTCCCACCAGTGTCCCTGCCGGCACTTTCACCGGTCCCTTCACCGGCGTCCCTGCCGGCACTTCTACCGGTTTCTTCACCGGCGTCCCTGCCAGCTCTCCCTCCGGCTCCCTCACCGGCGTCCCTGCCGGCTCTTCCACCGGTTCCTTCACTGGTGGTTCCCATCCCCGCTCTCCTACCGGCTCTTGCGTCCGCTCCCCCCCCG
>NW_005842008.1:1525535-1533249 GCF_000455745.1 Alligator sinensis
GGCTCCGCAGCTGGGATCCTTGTGGCTGCGGCTCTCGCCGCTCCCGACGCTGCTGCAGCTTACCCTGCCCAAGGCAGAGACATCCCGTGGGTGCCTGCTTCCGGCCTCGGGCTTCCCTCTGGGCTTCGCGTTCTCCTGCAGCGTGCCTCCTGTGTCCCCGGGGCTGCGCTTTATTCCCGCCGGGTGGCGCCTCTCACTGATGTCACCTGGCCTCAGCTGAATGTAAGCGCGGCTAATAAACCACGCGGGTGGTTTCCCGGCGTGCGCGCCTCTACTGCCCTCGACTCCTGCAGCGGGTAAGTATGCATTTTTGTTTCCTTTAGTTTTGGGCCGGGGTTTCCCTCTAGCCCCGGTGTCCCTGGGACACACATATTAATTTTGCCTTTGTAGATTTAATGAACAGGAGCTAGCTAGATCTAACTTATAGTCAAACACTTAGCCTATACCCTAGAAAGGGCCACTGTTTGCTCTTTTACAATCTCTTCAGCCTTGGCACATGGTGCCATCTAACAGTATACTTCCACTTAACCTCAAAAACACAGACAACAATCACCTCTCTATGAAAACTGTCAAAAGTTACTTAGAAGACGAACCCCTCTGCCCTGCAACTGACAGTCTAATTTACCACAGAAATGAGACATACTTGATTTCTCAAGGAATACATGCATCTTCTTCCTCTGATCACACACATGGAAGTCAGGGAGGCAGGTTCACTCTCCTGCAAAAGAACATGGCTCAGCCTAGATCATATCACATCAGTCACAGCTCCCCTACACCTAATGAAGCGGCTGTAGCTGGAGTGCTTGCAGTTGACTCACATTAGCTGTTGCCAGCATATCCATGTTGGTTTGAAAAGCAGTGAATTGGTCTGAACAGGGATGTTCCTATCTCTGGCAGGGAGCTGGACTAAATTACTTCTGGAGGTCCCTCCCAGCCCTACTTCTCTATAATTCTATTCGTTTCCTGATTTTGAGAAGTATAAAAGTTTTCCTGAACTTAAAATTCTGAGAAGACAGGAGGCAACACAAGGCAACTTGAATTCAGTTTCCTAAGACTTTTCCCATAAAATTCCCCTACCTCCTCCTCCTCTTAACACACTCCTCCCAGAAAGCATTCCACATTTTCTTTTAAAATTAAAAAAAGAGTGTAAGCACCTAATTTTCTTCTTTATTAAGATCACATCCCCCTTAAAAAAAGAGATAAACATACACGCACCCATAGTGAAAGCAGACTACAAGAAAATGCCTTCCTCTCTCAATTCTCTTCCAGATGTCTGCCAAGGTTGGATTCAAATGGACGCTTGCTAGGTCAGAGAAAACAGCTACTGCGTATCCTGAACTACCCAGACCCTGCAAGAACTGGCAGGCTAGAAAAACCTTCTAGATGATGGGGGACAGGGTTGCTAACTATGCTGGCTGTAGGCCAACATGCACCACTTGTGGCCAGTCCACGGCACATGGTGTATATGGTGCCCAGGCCAAACTGACCTTGTGCGCCACTTGTGGTTCCTGTGCATTGGCTCAGGCCCCACACAACACTTGCAGCCAGTCCAGGGCACATGTAGCATATGGGGTTTGTGCCAGACTGATCCTGCACACTAGATCTGGTGCACATGACCAGTCTGTGGGCCTGATCCATACTGGCCCTAAATTCAGCATTTAGGGCCAGTCCAGTGCAGGCACCACACGCAGTGCACATGCTAGACCTGCCTTGTGCAGCCCACACCCCAGACTGGGTCCGTGAACTACATGCAGAATGTGCACTGGCCTCAGTCCCTGTGCTATGTGCAGCCAGCCCACTTCAGGTGGGCTCCATACACCGCATTCAGTGGACAGGGCCAATCTACGACCCACAGGCAGCACTGTGGGCTGGATGACAGTGCTCCAGGGGCTGGATCTTTGACCCTCCTGCTTTAGGTATAAGGGAGATGGAAAACTCTGTTCTACTGCTTAAGTAAAACTCTCTTTCCTTGAATTTAAGAGTTAATCTTCTGCAATTAGGATTGATTACCCTACTTTTGATGCAAAATCTTTATACAATTTTGTAATACCTCCTTGGGGAAAAAATTGACTAAGTGTGATTCTCAGATTCTTTTAATCAGACAATTCTGAAAACTGCCTTCCTAGAACCCATTCTATTTATTAGTGCAATTACTGCAATTCTTTGATTCACTTTTCAGTGTGTGCCCCCCCCCCAACCCACACAATGTGGGAGAGAGGTTGGCACTACTGCTTAGAAATAAGAGTAAGTGAAAGCTAACAAACACCATGAAGAAAACCTCTGTGCCTTACCTTTTAAATCAAATGTATATTCTGGTAGGCAGATGCAGGTTTGTTATATTTTAACATCTGTCATAGTTATTTTGTTTCTGCTATATGGCTGATCAAGGCAGAATTTATATTAGAAAAATATGATAATGACTGAGAGAAAGAAACCCACAGATTGGGGGGGGGGGGGGGGGAAAGAGGGCAGAAAAAAAAACTGATTCAACTGTGGAAATGAGTTACACAAGTAGATTTCTTCTGGACTTCTGTTCAGCGTTTTCCAAATACATTCCTACTCAAAATATGATTAGCAGCATGGAAGGAGCAAGAATTTTAAAATGAACCAAAAAAAGAAGAAAGTAACATTTGGGATTAGCAGAAATAACTGTCTGGTTTTCCTGCTCTGCACACTCTCACCAAGTCCTTTGGACATGATCCAGAGAACAAAGGCATGAAGGAAGAAATTTATGACACCAAGTATCTACAAAGTCAAATATCTTACCACCGTTCTTCCATTCTACTGAATTATATGTACTGTAGGATAATTAGACATTCATCCCCTACAATTCAGTTATAGCAAGTTGTTTCTGGCAAAGTTCAAGCCTGGATGCATTCCAGAGAACAGATAGTAACAAATCTAAAGATAGCAAGATGGGCTGTTAGCCAGCTTTTCTGTAACCATACTTGAAGAGTATAAAGAATAGGTATGAAGTAAAAAACATTCCATTCGTTAATTCCACAAAGCAATTCACCATTATTATATATTCCTCTTTAAATGAGCCACAAAGAACACAAGTCACAATTTTGTACTATTTTAAAGTCACATTTCCTATGCTTCAATACAATTAATATTGTGGCTTAACTACATTGGGAATTCCTTTTTGTTCTGCATTCATTTCTAGTTTAATTGATTTTTAGCAAACAGTACATTCTTTCTGGGTCAGCATGAATGCACAGCACTTAGGGCTTATATATAGAATGAAGAACCTCCAATACATATGTAGTGAATGTATCCAGGGTATCATCATGGTATATTCACTAGTTTATTATGATGTCTTCAACAGTCACCAAATTTGACAACAGAATAAAGATGGACATTGTGCCATGTTATTTCAACAGTAAGATAGAAACCAAACACATAATTATAAACAGACAAAGAACTGCAAGAACTGTGGTAGTGTTGTGGTGATGTTCTAGCTGTGATAGTCCAGGAAAAGAGCAAGAAGCAAACACTTGTGTGGGTGATATCTTTTATTGGATAAATTGTAGAATTAAGAGGGATACAGACAAATTTTCCTGTACCACAGGAAGGGTACTTGGTACCAGAAAGCTTATCTATAGCCCTCCTAACTACTGTTGGTCCAATAAGATGACCACTCACAAGAACCTTTGCCCAAGGAACTATGTTGATTCCAACAATAGTAATTTTCTGCTGCCTGTGGCTTGCCTGCTCTCTTGCACTTGAGATCTCTGAAGATAGTGTAATAAATACGGTCTCATCCTACATTACCAAAGCCAAAAGGACCAGATTATGTGGCACCCAAATACCTTTCTAGGTACAAAGAAACTTCCAATCTTGAGAAACTCTTCTCTACAAATCTGACAACTATCATGATACTAGATTGTGAATCTCTTCAGCATCACAATACAGTTCATTATAATTACAAGATTTTCAGATATATTACCCATTCTCAGAGGAATCTTACACCAGTATTGCCCAAATTTTTGGAAGCTAAGCCCTTTTCAGAAGAGTTAAATCAATCACAGATATCCATGCTTCAAGCCTAGTCAAACAAAGTCTCACTGTAACATGAGACCTCTTTTCCACTATTACATGTTTTGAGGTAACAGTTAAATAATTCAAAGTGTGAAGCATCATTGGAATTTACATTTATACCCATATATGCTTTCAAATCTATTGTTTCAGGTTTTCAACATTCAGCCACATATTGTCTCATCAGATATACATATGTAGGTCATATTTTTAAGTTCCTTTGCCTCAGAACCACAACCAGAGATTTATTGTTAAATAATAAAATTTGCCCTGCCCCTACAATAACACAATCCCCTAGACTCTTAAGGAACAATCAGGAGGCCTGTCTGTGCCTCCTTTTGCTAGTTATTTACACCTCTCCAGTCTGCTGTATTTACTTGAATCCAAGACAAGGATTTTTCTCCCCATTCCAGGCCAAATAGGGAAAAATATTTACTCATCTTGGATTCAAGTAAATATGGTTCTGATCCAGAAGAGTACAAGCATACAAAGAGCACAAATATCTAGCCAAAAGAGGCACAGACAGTCCTCCTGATTGTTCCTTAGAGCCTATGGCAGGGGTGTCAGATTCATCTGACCCTGTGGCCTGAATGAGTGTTGAGAGGCTGGTCCTTGGGTTAAATCGAGCCTACAGACTCCCTGCCCCCACCCCACCCTGTCCAGGGTGTATAGAGCCAGTGCTACATGTAATATGGGTCAGCACTGACCCATGGGCAGCACCGGGGACCAGATGAGTGGGCTCTGTAGGGTAGATCCAGACCACCAGCTACATCTTTGACACCCCTGGTCTAAGGTTACAGTGCTCAACCTTTTGGCCATGAGTGGCACAGGGCCCATTTGTGGGCTGAATTAGGCTCTGCGGCTCAGCACTGCACCCTCCGACCTCCTTAACACTGGGATTGGGTCCCAGGGACTCAGTGCTGCCCCCCTCCCAGCCCTCCACACCAGCCCAGCACCACCTCCAGCAGGCCCTGCATGCAACTGAGTGCCAGATCCAGCACACAAGAGCCAGGTCTTCCCATGAATCTACTCCCAAGCCACCAAATTTCTGGATCCATGGGGAAGCCCACAGGCCAGCTGATACAACACCATAGGCTGGACCTGGCCTGCAGACCTGAGGCTGAGTGCCCCTGGTCAAGGGCAGCATTTCTCAACCATGGGTCGCAACCCAAAAGAGGGTTGCAAGAATATCTGAAAGGGTCATGAGTAGGTCCCCAGAAAAAAGGCAGCGTTCCAGCCTGCAAGGGGGCTATGGCTTGAGGGTGAGGGGCACCAGCAGGACCCAGGGGGGCAGGGAACTGTGGGTCAGAACAAGCCATTGATCTTGGCAAATGGGTCCCAGTACAAAAAAGGTTGAGAACCACTAGTCATGGGGATTGTTATTATTTTGGTGGGGTGAAACCCTGCCCTCTCCTGAGCAGGGGCCAGAGCTGCTGCTGTCACCACAAGTGCTTCTTCCTGCCTGGGTGAGGGCCAGAGCTGCCATGTGCTCCACTCTCCAGGCTGAAGCAGGGCCAGAGCTTTGATTGAGGGTAAGTGGCAGCAGCAGGGGGCAGTGGGAAGGGGGACGCAAGCCATAGGCAGAAGCAAACAGCAGGGATGGGGGAGGATTTAAAACATCCCCCAAGTAATTAGATTTTATACACAGAAAAAAAATATAACAAATGTATACATTTTTCACGTACAGAGTCTAATTAGTGGGCAGGGGAGGAAGTCATGTTAAATTCAGTTATCTTGGATTTAGGTAAATACTTTAGTAAATTTACATACAGGGAGAAACTAAGAACACAAAACAGTAAAACACATTCCGTTTTGAAACCACGCTCCAAATAGAAAGTATACAGTCACATTAGGAAGCTATAATTGCATCCCTGTGTGAAAGCTGGTCTGTGCTGACCCCAGTCTCAGAGTATACTTCAGAGAAGTCTCTAAACTATTATCCTTAAAAAAAAAGGGGAAAAGAAGAAAAGAAAAATCCTACATACTAGTAATCAGCGTAGGACAGGAAAGCCATACCATGCCACATTCCCAACCCTCTCATATTGGGTTTGGAAGTAGGTGGCTAATGCAGGAGCCCACACAGCTAGGTTTCCACTAGCAGATCACTAAGGGCTCCTATACACGTGGCAGGGAGACTTCTCTGACATGCTGTAATTACAGCATGTAGGAGAAGACTCAACTAATCAACTTCAGTGTATCAGTGTCCCCATGCTGAAAAATGTCAGCAGGGCACTTTAAACTAAAGCTGGTTCAATGAGCTTTAATTTAAAGTGCCTGGAGCATCACGTGTATCAGCATCCCCGTGCTAAAAAAATGTTGGCAGGGCACTTTGAATTAGCATGGCTCTCTGAACAGCAGTAAAGTGCCCCCCCATCCCCACCAGAGCATATCTATAAATGCCCTAAGCTGCCGCCTCCTCAGCCACAAGACAAATTAGATCTCAGGCTGTGCAGAGAGCTCGAGTCAAAAATGGGTTGAACATAAGAAAAAGTCTGGTTTAATCGATTGTTTATGAAAGACTCAGTAGAACTTTGCTTCTATAATGTACTTCAAAACAGAGCATTTAGTCACAATATAAGGCTGAATAAGACTCAAGCATTCCCAGACTAATGGATCTTTGAGCTCACATACCACAATTAGCTTCAGACCTTTTATTTTGTTAAAGACTGATAGATGAAAAAGTTTAGGGACTACTACCGATTGCTAGACAACAATATAAAACAGGGAGGCTTTCCCTTCCCTTTCTGGTTTTAACCTCTGCCTTACACTCCCATGCAGTGGTTAAAGTCTTCTAATCTCCATGCAAACATAGCTAGACATAGCTGCACAGTGGGTTAAATGAGCTATTAACATAAAGCATATTTGGGATCTTCAGAAGGAAAGGGCTGCACAAATACTGCTCTTCAAGTCAATGGTAGTTGAATTGTGAACATGGGTCATGTGTGTCAACAATTACACCTAATGACAAGGAAAGGCAGCATACTGTAGCCTCCTGCCAATTCTATGGACAGGGCAAGTAGGAAAAGTCTCACTCATGAGGGCCATATCATGAACCCTCATCAGATCCACAAAACAAAGGCACCACCAGTCCAATGTGAAAAAAACCCTGTAATGGTGAACAGCTACTTTGCCATACACCAGACTTAAGAGGTTTTATTTTTTTGGATTCTGTATTATCTCTATCTATTGTTCCAGAGATCACATCCAACCTCTGTCCATTCCAAAATAGCAACTTTGCCCAAACTGGTAAACCCAGCTTTTTCCCAGCTGGAGTCGGGGCTGGGGTCCGAAGAGAAGGAGCCAGGGGGCGGATTGTGGAACAGACCAAGTTCTGTTTGGGACAGAGAAAGGCGGGATGCTCCTGGCTCCCTGTTTGGCTGCGGTCTGTAGTGTTCGTCTCGCCGGCAGGGGACAGCCCTCAGCTCGGGGAAGAGAGAAAAGAAAAAGACCCTTTTTGTGAGAGGACTGAGGCCACTGCCGGTCTGGAAAGAAGCGTCACTGCCACAAGCCTGCAAGCCCCACGCCTCGTACGGTCCACTAGTAACCGCCCCAGGCCCCCGTGTGGACGGGGCGGCGGGAGCCCGGGACACGCGGGAGCGCGGCGGCGGTGTGAAGCGCTGGGGAGGCAGCCGGATGCACGGCGGGCGGCGCTTTCTTCCGCTCTCCAGCCACAGGC
>NW_005842008.1:1533687-1557134 GCF_000455745.1 Alligator sinensis
GCCGGCACCAAGGGGGCAGCCGCAGCCCTGGGGCGGCCCCTCCGGAAAGCAGAGGGGGCTGCGCTGGCGCAGCCGCGCTCCCCCTAGGCCTGGCCGGGGCGGCCGACAGCAGGAGCGAGGCAGGGTTTGCTACACTTGAGACTTTTATGCACGGAAGTGGACGGTGACATCACCTGCCGGCACAGCCCTGCGGAGACACCAAACGACTCCGGATGACCTAGGACAGGGCCCAGACTATGGCTCGCATTTCACTGACGAGTCCTTCAAGCCAAGGGTCCCAAGCCTTACCGCAGTGTGCTCGTCCCTCTGGCACTGTGGGCTGGACAGGTGTGATGTGCAGTCTGTCTCTGGGATGCACCCACATGCCTGGATCTGGCTGCCTACCAGTCCATAGGGCTCCCCAGGAGCCTGGGAATTTGGCATTAGGGGAGTGGCGGTTCATGCTGCCACTGCTCCCCCACTGCCAAATTTCCAGACCTGTGGGAAGTCTCTGGGGCTGGATGATGTGGGTCTGTGCGCCTGTATCACCACTGCACTGCACCGTTTTAGTAATTGAATGCAGACAAAAAGAGAAACGGTTAACGTGACATTCATGCTAAGAAGTCCAACACTTATAAAACAAGCAAAAAGCAAAAACAAAACAGGATCAAGAATCAATAAAATAATAGCACTTGGAACAGAGGCTCTCAAAAGATTTCATAAACTTTTGACAGGTCCTGGTCCCATTTAAATTCATGTGAATTTTGTTGCTGACTTCAAGAAAAATCACGCTTCCACTCGTAAGAAAGAAAGATTAATGTTGCTCTACTGCCTTCTGCTTAAATCTTACATTAAGCTTTCTCAGTTGTATCTTTAATCGTGATAAGACCTGAGTTTCCAGATCTAAATTGCTTATTGGTAGCCAACCTTTTTGGCAAGCATGGCACAAGCTAAGTCCAAAGTACAAGATAGCACCACTCTAATAAACAGCCACTGCATCACCCAGTGCTGCCAAATTCTGTTACTGCTCAGATATTGTAACACTGAATTGAGCAGCACCTACCAGGTCCCATGTGGCCAAAACCTTGAACAAATGCCAACTCCCAGCTTCCATCCTTTTCCTAGCGGCTACTGTAATCCCTACCCCTTCTCTGAGTGCCAGCCCATTCTACTTTCCTGTCCCAAGGGCTTCCCTGACTTGTATTGCCAGTGCCCCCTTTAATTCAGTGCCCAGGGCTGTCATGTTTGTGGTACACATGGTGCTAATTTGTTATCACTGATTTAGGTCATAATCTGGCAATGGAGGTTCCCCAGTTATAGAAGAGGCATAGAATCTTAGAAAATAAGTGTTGGAAGGGACCTGAGGAAGTCATTTGTAGTCCAACCCCTTGCTCTTCTTAAACCACCCATTGCATTTTAAAACACTGATATCTATGGAGGGAAATGCTCCATATGTACAAAGTATTATTATTTCTGATATGGGGGTAGCATAGACAGAAAGTAGTAGAGAGTTAAAAGTGGAAAGGTAAAAATTTTTCTGATAGAAATAGGAAAATAATTTAAAATCTAAACAATACACCTTTAATTTTTGTTCATGCTTTTAAGAAAATCAGCTCTCAGGTAAATGAAAGTCCAAACTGAGACTGAATAATAATTTTGTAGCAGGGCCTTTTCCTAAGCAAGTGAGTGAGTCTGAAAACCATATGTCATTATGAGGCCATTAAACAGTAAACCCTTTAGCAAAATTTAAAGTTACTTGCATTTTAAGACTCATGGACTGCAGGAACATTTTTCTGGAATAACAATGCCACTTCTGGACTTGCCCTGAAGCATAGCCATAGTAATTCATGAACAAGCTCTGAAATTTATTTTTAAAAAATCCAGGTTTTAACCAACAATAGTTAATACTCTTAACAGGTAAGATGTTTTCTTTTCTTCCTGTACCACAGGTCCACATGGCTCTGCTTTTTGCATCACTTTGACTCTTCTATTCACTTCCAAGTGTGGAACACAAAGGCACAGTCTGTTATTATCTTGTTTAATAACCTGGAGCAATTACTTCATTCAGTGCTTTGTGCCAACCTTTGGAATGACAGGCTAAGACTAGTAATAAAGTGTGGGCCTCCTATACGGCAGTCAAAGGTCTAAATGTTATGCCTGGGTCCAGTCAGAACCTAGCATATGTTTTTTCATTAGTCACAGCATTACCCAGGTGAGTAGGTGCTTTGTTTCAGAAATCAAGTGCTTAGTTCTAATGGTCAGACAAGGTTCCTTGGGTGAATCTGATATATTTTATTAGACCAACCCAAATGGTTGGAAAATAGTTATTAAGCAAGCTTTCGGGTTCAAAAACCCTTCGTCAGGCTAAGGAAGTTTCAGCAGTTGGTGTGTGCTCTTCCTGGATGGAATGAAAAGTAAAGAAGCCAGCGGCTGGGCTGGCATGCATACAAGACAGGTAGTCAGTGAAAATGTAGATTGAGGAGTCAATGGGTGAGAGACGGGGTGGGGGCGGCGGCGGGGACAGAGAGAGAGAAGGGGGATGAAAGTGGAGAGATACCTGGGGAGTCAGATGTCAGGCAGGTTATAATGTGTCATAAATCCAATGTCTGTATTTAGTCCATGATTTTTAGTATCCAGGAGGTTGATGTAGTGGAGTTCATAGGCTCGTCTCTGGGAAGTGTTGTGTAAGTTTCCTTTGAGGATCAGGACTGAGAGATTGGAGAGAGAGTGGCCCTCCTGTGAGAAATGTGCCCCCACAGGTAATTGGGTATTTCTGTATTTGATAGATTTCCGGTGTGCGTTCATGCTGGTGCGCAGTTGTTGTTTGGTCTCTCCTACATATTTTCCATCAGGGCATTTGGTGCACTGAATGAGATATATTACATTTCTGGAGGTGCAGCTGTAAGATCTAGGAATGCTGATGGCTCTGTTGTGGGGTGTAGTAATAGTGGGGGTGGTGGAGATGTGTTGGCAGTTTTTGCATTTTTTGTCATGGCACGGTCTGGATCCTTTTGGTGTGTTCTGGGCTTGGGGAAGTTTGCTTGTGGTGATGAGGCTAGCGAGGTTCGGTGCTTGTTTGAAGGCTAGGATGGGTGGCTCTGGGAAGATCTCTTTAAGAATAGGGTCTCTTTCTAGTATGGGTTGCAATTGTTTGAGGATTTTCCGTACAGGTTCAAGGGAAGAGTGATCTGTCATAACCAGCAGTGTGCGATTTTTGGTGGTTTTTCTTCTGTACTGCAGCAGTTCTTCACGTGGTATCCGGGTGGCTCTTCCAAATGTGCGATCTAGCTCTCTGGAGGAGTGTCCTTGCTGGGTGAAAGCCTTTTTAAGATTGGTGAGGTGACAATCCCGGGTGTTCTCTTCTGCACAAATGCGGTGGTATCTGAGGGCTTGACTGTATATCACAGCTTTTTTGGTGTGTTTAGGGTGATTGCTGGTTCTGTGCAGATATATATGTTGGTCTGTGGGTTTCTTGTATAACGTGGTCTGTATTTTATCATTCTGGATACTTATCATCGTGTCTAAAAAGGAGATGCTGGTGCTAGAGAAAGTTGGATGGAGGGATGGCATACTGTGGGGCCATTCTAATGGTAATGTGTTGTGCAGGTTCAGCGATGTACATGGTTCTTCAATCTTCTTAAGGTATCTTTTAAATGTAATGGGGACAAATTCTGCCTAGAGTAAGTGACTGCAATACCCATGGAAATCTAAAGAACAATTAATCAGTAATAACAGTAAAAGAGGTATAACTTTTCCTTACTTGACATTCTGTGGGTATGCAAAACAAATGAACTATTCTGAAGGAATGAAAAGAGGGGATGCAGCAGAAAAAACAGCAGAGGTGTGACATCAATAATGCACCCTCCCATGTATTTTACAGACTACCAAGAATTGTTTCTTCCAATATACTAATCCTTCTCCTTCTGTTCTACAGTTGATGCAAGTTACGTTCTTCATATATCGATGCCAAAGCATTAGTGTATATTAATGCCAAAGTAATACAAGTTAGGCTGATTTACTACTTACCTCTAATATGTAACTGTCTCCATTTATGTCAACATTGCATTTTATCAACTAACATTAGTATTCTTTCCAAATAGGCTTTCCATAATAAGCCAATACAACTGGATCTTTTGGTACCCTAAAACAGTGTTTATTATATAAGGTTGTGAGTAAAGGGAACTTCCTGCTACCTCCTCACATTCAACCTTGATTCTGGGGCCAGTTCAGAGCCGGTTAGGTACCAAATATGATTTAGAACCACATTATGCTTCCTGAGATGTCCAGAATGTAATGTGTTTGGCCAACAAACAGTGTGGAGGAGTATAATTTCTCTGGTACAATTTTTAGCATAATAAATACAGCAAATAAATAATTTGCATTACCCTGTATCTGAAAAAAATGTCAGTTGAGCAAGCTATATTGGTTTTATTTGATAAGAGATACACATGTGTTAACTCATTGCAGGGAGTCACAAGAACATAAGAAATGCTATACAGTATCACACCATGACTAAATACAGACAGTCAAAAAGCCCAAGGCTGAATCAATTCAATCTTCTCAGGTTAGTCTAAGCTGCGTAAATAGAACCAATAAGCAAATGAACGGACATTTACTTTTAATTCCAGAAATGCAGCCACCTGCCTGCAGTGGCCCAGGCCAAAACCTTGGGTGGGGGCACTAGAGCAGGGGTGAACAAAATGCGGCCCGGGGGCTGGATGCAGCCCACCAGGCCATTCTATCCAGCCCATGGGGCCCCTAAACAATTTTGAAAATTAATATTTATCTGCCCCTGCCTGCCTATCATGGGACCCTCGATGGCTTACCAAAACTCAGTAAGCCGCCCTCCGCCCAAAATAATTGCCCGCCCCTGTGCTAGAGCATGCCTCCCTGCTCTGCTGGAGTTGTCATTTTGAGGTTGCACCCTTAAATTATCATGTTTAGTCTATCTTCAATCAGTTTGTCCAATCCACTTCTGAACCTGGTTAAATTATCAGCCACCCAACATCCTGTAACAATGAATCTCACATGTTAACTATACCTGAATTAATTATCTAAATCTACCTAATGGATTTAGGTATTACAAACATAGAGATATTTGAATCAGTTACATTTGCAAAGTGATTAAAGTCCCTTGCACTGAAACAGTGATTATTCTGGTATCTAATTTAAAATACAGAAATTACCAGAAGTTAGAGCTAGATTAAGCGTTTTATAATTAAGTAGCCAGAAATTAAACTGTGGATATCTATATCAAAAATTCAGCATAGAAGAATTAGCATATTAGAATGTTCAGGATGTTGGCATTGTTCTGTTAAGAAGAAAAGGGTTGAATATAAAGATTAAGACATTATTCATGGTTTATTGTTGACAAAACTACCACCTGTATCTGTGTTCTCATTGTTTCAAGGTCTATAAAGACAACACAGTTGTATTCAGGTAGCCTGTTAAAAAATAACTTTTTTGCATGTACATATGCAGTCAAATATACCTCCTTTCAAGAATATTTTTTCTATTAATTACCATTTTCCTTAGGTTCAGGGTTTTTATTTAGGGTTGAAATGTTAAAGTGCTTGATGGGTATGCATGAGATCATTTGTTCTCTATATTCCCAGAGAGAGCAGGAAATAATGAGCTTAAACTGAAACAAGAGAATAGATCACTTAGATTGTAAAATCTTTGTTTCTGTAAAATTTGTAAGTGTGGGTTAGACAAATATTTGTCTTTGGTGATTTAGATATAAATGATCCTGCCTTAAACCAGGAGCTGGACTAGATGAGCTCCTGAGAACCCTTCCAGACCCATTTTATGTGTTATTAACATGGGACCTAATAAAGATGCTATAAAATACCCCACAATGTATTACCTCAATGTTTCTTTATTATCTGTTTGGATAAAGCATAATCATTTCCATAGATGCACAAAGGTAAAACTATTTTAAAACCAAGGTAGAAGGAGCTATTCAAGATTTTTAAAAATCAGTACATGGAAAGAAAATGCAAACTCTTTGCTGGTGTGTTTTGTAGATGATACAAAGATTGCTAGGTATACATCTCTTATATAGAACTATCTCCACCATTCGGTAAACTGTGTACAATCAGTGGATCTGCTTCTTAATATAACCAAACGCACCAACATGCTTGTAGGATCAAGACATGTCATACTTGAAAAAAGAAGGCGGGTATATCATGAAAAGCAGTGAAAATGATAGACCTAGAGCTGGAAACCCTTACTGGTCAAAGTGAATGTGGGAATGTTTTGTAATATTCCTATGAGCATTGTGTATGCCTCAGTTTACCCCATCTTTCTGTACACTGTTGTACATTGGAGTTGAGTGGGTTAACTTCTATCCTCGACTAGGATGTGGGGGAATATTGAGGATATTTGCAGGTAGCCCTGTGAAATAGGCCAATCAAGAAACATTCACCCAAGGAAGCAGCACATTAGTAAAGACAATTGGAAGACTTAACTACAGATTAACTTTTACCAACTGTCTCCCTAGAGTTTAAAACTGCCAGAGTATAAACTGATTTAAAAAAGGGGGAAGGCAACAGAGAAGAGAAACTTCAGGCCAGAAGAATACCCTATGGTTGTAAGAGTTCTGCGTTACTGGTGATCTCTCCTAAAGGAAGATAAAACAGAAAAACTTCCTCTATTAGCACCTGCTTGTACGATTAAGGACTCTGTTTGGTCCTGTATGCCCAACCCCATACCTGAACAGCAGCTGTTTCAGCTGGAAGAGATAGAAAAGACCCCAAGAAAATGCCACAGATATAAAAATCAACTTATCTACATCTTAAGACTGCTCTAAGCCAGGACAGCAAATGGTGAGTGGGGTATAACAGAGGGCAGAGGGTTATGTCCAGCAACCTCCTCAACTTGCAACTAGCACCCTGCGACTTAGAGGGTAACCTCACCTATTACTAATTTATCATTCTTTTTCCCACTCCACCCCAACATTGCGTGTGTAAAACTGTTTCTTTCATATTGCATTTTCCCTTCCCCTTTTAACAAAAGCCTGTTTTTAGTTAACGGACTCAAAGCTTGCTAATGGGAAGTTTAGTTCAGCATGAGTGCCCAGACAGTGTAGTTTGATTTTTTTCCTAAATTTTTAGGTGGGGCTGAAGCCAGAGCTTGTTTAATTTGTTAGCAGCAACCTCTAGAAAGTACATCTGGCCCTTGATTTTTGGCTGAACAGTACCTGGCAGAAGAACTACGCAGGTCATAACCAACCACACAAGTTCACAGGGTAAAGTTGCAGTAAAAATGTCTAACATGACTCATTGCCATATGAATGATGCAGGAGTGGAAAGTATTACTTTGTCTATGGTGTGAGAGAGGTCACTAATACAATACTGAATCCAGGTCTTGGGTCCTAATTTTTAAAGAGGATGAAAAACTGGAGAGTATTTTAAAAAAAGCTACAAGAATAATGTATGGTCTGAAAGCACATTACAATGAGACTAATTGAGTTTACTTTAATATAGTGTAGAGGAAGTTAAGAATTGACTTAATCAGTTTATAATTACATATAGAGAACACTTTGTTTACTTCTAGTCTACACTGGTCTATCAGTATCTAGTACTTCAAGCATGATATCTGCAAAGTACAAACTGGAAATAGGATTACTAAGAGAAAATGATAAATTCCTCATCATTCTGAGTTGTTAAATTAAGATTGCATGTATTTTTTTTAAATATGCTCTAGTTCCACCACAATTTATTGGGCTTGATTCATGAATCAAGAGGTGAATTTCTGTGGCCTTTGTTGCACAGGAAGTCAGA
The DNA here is from genome assembly GCF_000455745.1 of Alligator sinensis. Taxonomy (NCBI): domain Eukaryota; kingdom Metazoa; phylum Chordata; order Crocodylia; family Alligatoridae; genus Alligator; species Alligator sinensis. The sequence continues at coordinate 1,541,451 of NW_005842008.1, forward strand.
CTAGATTGTCTGAATGGTGCTTTCAAGTCTTCATCTGTGGCACAGCACCTCAGATGGTATAAATCTGCATGGCTCCAGTAATTTTTAAAAAACAAACAAAGATACAACTATTTATGCCAGGTAAGAATGCCAATATCATCATCTATTAATATCCTATGCACAAGCTCTTTATTTTATAAATGCAAGAGTTCTCAGAGGATATTTATCAGCAGCCTGCAAAAAACAGGAAAGATCAGGCAGAATGCTTAGGAAATAGTTAACTATTTTAATGATCATCTAAACTCAAGATTTAGACGTTTGAGTTCCTTTGAACAAATTCATCAGGACTTCTTTGATATCTTCTTGAAATCTGATAAATCTGAAGTTCTTTGTTTTATGTAAACTATCCTCAAAAGAAAAAACAAAACAAAAAACTACACCACATACTCTACAGGTACCAGAGACAGCCTCCTCAAATTCCAATCTGTTTAGCTATATTTACAATCAGTCAACTTTTATTTTCACTGTAGCTTCTACTAGATATAATCTTTACTTGCCCAATTAAATAAATAAATTATTAAGTATGTTTCTGGCACGGAACAAAGGCTGTATTTTCTCCCCGGAGGCAGATGCATTTCAATTATGAATTAATTAATTCCTTTATTCACTTTCTCTAAAGCACTTTGGAATCTTTTGTCATAAAAAAATCCAAGACACATGGAATATTAATAGAATTATTACAGGGTTATGAAGAACTGAATTGCTATATTATCTAGTAATATCTAATGTAATCAGTGCTAATACTAAAATAATTGAAACAAATGCAAGGACAATCTTGAATTGTATTTAATGTTTCTTTTAAAACACATATATGCGAAGCATTAAGCAAGACAGATGGACTGAAGGGGTCATTGTCATCGCTACTGGATAGTGTCACAGTGTGTACTCATGATGGCGATCAGTAGTATAAGGATGGGTGGGTGAGTGGGACACAAGTCCCAGGCAATGCCTAATGTGGGTGGGGGGTGGTGAGAACACCAGAGTAAAATGGAGGGTGCCTCACCCTTCTGTCCCCCTCCTCCCCTGCACTTTCCAGCTCCTGCCCTGGCAGTAAGCAGCAGTGGAAGCAAGTGTGGCAGCAAATGAAGAACACTGTAGGAGTCCTGTGGAATATCATCACATAAATCCTTTATACCTGTTTTTGTATGTGGTTTGAGCATGGGTTGGAATATATGTTAAAGCCCTGTTTCACTTTCAGGCAGGCTGTTGCTACTGCTGTTTACATTTGGAATTTCTACTTCGTGAGAAATTTACATTATAAAATGTGTTTTAATATAGAATCAGAACCAAAATGGAAGCCCTACCTCTTCCGTTACCTCCCAGCTTCTAGGACTCAAGACTGATCCAAACAGGGGGGAAAATTCCATATGTAACCCAACTAATTCTTACTACATTTGCACTGATTGCTAAGAGCACCTGGGATTACAGGCATAGCATATTGCATACACCGCTCTCTTTGTAATTAAAATCATACCAGTGGACTGATACAAAGTTAAATCTTAACTAGCATTAAAGCCTAGATAATAAATCCCAGAGTTTGCATTAAATTAGAAAGTCCTCTGGGGACATTCTACTTACTTTCTAGTCCTTTCTCTTTGGGACATGCCATCTGGATAGGGAAGTTCAGCTCTTCAATTGTTTGTATTCTAGTTCAGTATCCTGGTAATGATCAGCCAAAAAAATTCCTCACTCAAGGAAATTATGCTTAAGAGCTTTTCAGTCACAAGAAATTTGAGATGATCAGGGAAAACTGCCAACAACAACCTGCGGAGCCTGAAGGAGGATTAAGCTATTGCAAACTAAAGCCATTTTGGAAAAAATTATAGAGGAACATTTAGTGTGTTTTGCTTTATGTGCATTAATTTTACAGCTTTAAGTCTTAACTTTCCTGAGTGCCCCCATAAGGTCAAGCCCTATGAAAGTGACTGTTGGCACCCGGAAGTTCTACCACCACAACTAGTTGTCTCAGATCTACATCATTATTGTTTTTCAGCAGTCAGGGATAGTTGACCAAACTTAGAAAGGTACTTTACCAAGTAAAGCTGCTATAAGACAGACAACATCCTACGTAAGCAATGGTTTGTACATATGTCGCCATAGCATCACCGTGACTACCTCCCAACCCAATAAAAGCACCTGGCAGTAGGACAACCTATAAAGTATAGATTGTTAATATTAGCAATTGTCAGGATCATTGCACTCAACTGAGTTTTCTCCAGGTTGTCTGGCAGCATCTTAGAAACAAATTATGGGACGGCTCTGAGGATTCCTCTGATAGTATTTAGTTTGACCCCAAATTCCAAGATTCTTTTATGCATCCAGTAATGCATTGGATAATACATGAAAGATCTAAGAATACATTAAGCATAGCAGCAGAACTTTACACCATGGGATGCCCTTGTTGGTTGACTCTGTGCCCTTGTAACCAAGACAGCTAATAGCATACTGAGCTGCATGGGTAAGAGTGTTGCCAGCAGGTCAAGAGAAGTGATTATTTTCCTCAATTCAGCACTGGTGAGGCCATATCTGGAGTACTGTGTTCAGTTTTGGGCCCCACACTACAGAAAGGATGTGGACAACTTGGACAGAGTCCAGTGGAGGACAATGAAAATGGTTTGGGGGTTGAACCACATGAGCTGAGGGAAGTGGGCTTATTTAGTTTAGAGCAGAGAAGACTGAGAGGGGATATAATAGCAGCCTTCATCTACCTGAAGTGGGGTTCAAAAGAGGATGGAGCTAGACTGTTCTCCACGGTGGCAGATGACAAAACAAGGAGCAACAGTCTCAAGTTGTAGCAAGGGTAGTTTTAGGTTAGATATTAGGAAGAATTTTCTCACTAGGAGGGTAGTAATACACTGGACCAGGTTACCCAGAGAGGTTATGGACTCTCCAGCCTTGGAGGTATTTAAGACCTGGCTAGACAAAGTGTTGTCTGGGATGATCTAGTTGGGGATGGTTCTGCTTTGAGCAGGGGTTGGACTAGATGACCTCCTGAGGTTCCTTCCAACCCTAATTGTCTATGATTCACCCAGAACACAGTGCTGTTATTTCAAAAACAGCAGAATTATATAGTATAGATGTAGTGAAGCATTATGAAAGAAGCTTAGGTCAGCATAAACAAAATGTGTGGAATAATTATATAGTTAAAGAGTGGAACCACAACTCACAGTGCAAAAACATTCTGGTGAAAAATCCTTCTGTAAGCAAAACCTTACTTAAAGTTTCTGCAGAGAGATGTCTGTGCAGTTTGTTATTACTTGTTTAAAAATAAGAAAATATCATGGCAATTCATGTACATTTTAATAACATTAATTCCACTAGGCAACACCTTGATTGTATTGCAGATCTCTTCTCTAATAAGAAACTAACCTAAGGTGGCTCAAATTCTGAACTGGGGTAAACTTGCTTGTTTTTGTTGATGTCATTAGAGGTATGCCAAATTTACCCAGCCATAATATGACCCACTAAATTAAACTGAAAAAACTGCATGTACGTTTTGGTAACTGGTAATAGAATGCAGCCACTTAAGTAAATATAGACTCATTTTGTTGCATTGTGTTCGATTTGTTAGAACAAAAAATGTGGAGTAGCATTTTATAGCAATTTGTTCACTGTGGAAAGCCAGATCACTGGGAAAATAGGTGTAGAATATATATTGTTTAGATACTATTATGAATGAGATCTAGGAAAAACTGAGGGTTCAGTAGCACTTAAACCATGGCAGATTCTTAGTAGGAGATGGTGAAGACAGTAGTAAGTGAGGAGTAATTAACAGGGATTGGTATATCATATGCATCTTCTGATCAGATGTCTGAAGAGTATGGATTTGATTCATCACTCTGTACTTTATGTGGCAATACAACTGCAGTTCAGAAGGGTATGAAGCACTAGTAAATTGGAGCAACAAAAGACCAAGAAAATGGGAGAGTATGTGTGGGTGAATTTGCCCCTGGACTAAAGAGGACAACTTTCAGGAAGCAAAATACAGGATGTAGTCCTGGAAGTTCCACAAACTCTAGAACCAGAAGAAGTCTACAGAACTTTTGGTTCTGATTAGCATAGCTGTCTTAGTATAGTACAGCATCTAAACGAATGAGTTGTGCTGAGAGTAAGAGTGAATTTGATGTACAGCACCATGCAAATCTGGCTAATCTGTTTCCAGTTTGGAAAGAAACTGGGGCTACTTCTGAAATAGGAAGCTGTATAGCCTCATTTGTGCAGCTTTAGTGGTAATATTTGTGGGGGGTTGTTGTATTCAGGATCAGTGGTTCAAATTCAAGACAAAATCTTACATCAAGGACTCTTTAGGGACACCAAGATACAGCTCAGAAAATTACGTCTGTTGTGGAGAATTTGGGATGATTTGGGGCAGAACTTCTGGTGTAAATGTAGCTGTCCATAGAAGTTTTACTGCCACCAGAGTTATAATTAGGGTGACCCCATACTATTTTGAAGGAAAACTGGGCAGACATGCCCTCCCCCCCCAAAGTCAGCAGCGCTACTGCAGGCAGAAACAGAGGCAGGGGCAGGGACGCAGGCTGCAATCCAGTGGGGAGGTGGAGCAGCATGGTGCTTGCGCAGATCGGCTCCTCCTGAACAGCAGCTAGAGGTGGGGGTGGGCTGGGCTGGGCACAGCTCCAGTCTTCCCGCCTTGCTCCTACACAGCAGCAGCAGCAGCAGCAGCAGTTGGTACCTGCTTTCCCACCCACCTGAGCACCATGCTGCTCACCCTCCCCATTGGAGTGTGCCCTGTGCCCCTGTCCACCTGCCTCTGCCTCTGCTTCTGCTTCTGGGTCTTTTCACCAACCTGCCAGGACTGCCCTACAAAATCCAGGACTGTCCTGACCCAACTGGGGACATACGGGCTAGGGACAGAAATTACATGTAAACCAGCGTAAGTGATTGGAAGCTGGTTCAGATCTGTAACACAACAGAAGTTCAGTGAGTATAAACTGCTTTCAAAAGGACCAAAACTAGTTTAAGATAAACCTGGGTGGATATAGTATCAGACCTAACTGATTTTGGTTAAATCGATTTATTGAACTTCTGTCCCAGATCCCCTCCAGATTCAAGTTACCTAACAGTCCTGCAGCATCCCAGGATGCTTTGCACTTCCCCCACAAACTCCCCTTGCAGGTTGGGTGACCTAGGCTTGGCCCAAGATGTCTGCTCCAGTCAAGCATGGAGGCGTGCTCTAGCATCCCCCAGATTCTGGCCTGGGCCACTGCGGGCATGTGGCTGTATTTCCAGAATCAAAAGTGAATGTCTGTTCACTTGCTTATCAGTTCAATCTATGCAGGTTAGACTAACCTGCAAAGATTGAATGGATTCAGCCTTAGGCTTTTTTACTATCTGTACTTAGCCCTAGGTATAACAGATCCCTTGAGTGGTGGAAGCCAGCAGAGTTGCATCCATACTGGGGTTTTTATCAGTATGGGGTCTGATGTTACGTACATTCCATTGACCCATGCTAAAAATGCAAGGTAGGCCTTTCCACACCTGTACCATGTCTTGCATGGACTGTGGCTCAGTTTAGACCAGGGGATTATCTAGCTTTAAAAAAAACAAAAGGATAAGTATGTTATGCTTTTGCTCTTTAATTTTTTGATTAAAGAGTTATCTAAGAAAAATAAACAGTTTAAACATAATTTCAAGGATGTTATGAGCCTTACAATATTTGATATTTTTCTTGAAGCCACAACTATAGTGTAGCAGGGGCTTGGGCACAGGACACTTATCAGGCAGCACAGTGTCCAGAAAAGCCCCTCTCAGATTGTCTACCCAGGTTGCAAACCAGGAAGACAGCCAGCTCGGGCGAGGAATAGGGAACAGCCGGAGAACACAGCTTGTAACAGCCATGAGATAGTCACGGGGAAAAGGTGGAGCTCCCAGATTGGCTGGCAGGACCGCATGTAGCACATCTGAAACTGCTGGACACAGTGGGGAAGTACTGGAGAAGCTCCTAAGGAGGAGAGCTATGCCAGAAACCCCCTCCCTCACTGGACAGGAGGTGTGGCTGCTGGCAGGTGGCAAGCAGCTTGGCTAGAGGGATGTGAATAGCCAGGTGGGCCCCAGGTGGGCAGCTAAGCAACAACCAGGGATCTGGAAGGAGAATATCCAGAGTCTGGGAACAAGGAAGACTATTACATTTGTTGAACTGACTCATTGAACGAGCAAGGCAAGCCCAGGCTTTGTTTATTTGTTTGAACGGCTGACACTTAAAGGGGCAATGCCAAGGAATGGCATTGCCCCTTTGGAATGCCGCTTTGCAATGGAATCTTACCTCAGTCCTGGGAAAGCTTTTTGAGAAAATTGTCTTGGCGCATGTCCATGAGGGGCCAGCAGGGGAGACTGTGCTTAGGGGCAACCAGCATGAGTTCATTAGAGGCAAGTCCTGTCAGACCAACCTGGTGGCCTTCTATGACCAGGTCACCAAATCCCTGGATGCAGGTGTTGCTGTGGATATAGTCTTTCTGGACTTTAGGAAGGCCTTCGACACGGTCTCTCACCCCATTCTCATTAAAAAAACTAGGGGACTGTGGTGTCGATGCCTACACAGTCAGATGGGTCACTAACTGGCTGGAGGGTCGCACCCAGAGAGTGGTGGTGGACAGGTCTTATTCAACCTGGAGGGATATGGGCAGTGGGGTTCCGCAGGTCTCGGTCCTCGGGCCCGCACTGTTCAACATCTTCATCAGTGACTTGGACAAAGGGGTAAAATGCACCCTGTTCAAATTTGCAGATGACATTAAGATGTGGGGAGAAGTGGGCATGCTAGAAGGAAGGAATAGGCTGCAATCGGATCTGGACAGGCTACAGGGTTGGGCGGAAGAAAACAGGATAGGTTTCAACACTGACAAGTGCAGGGTACTGCACCTGGGGAGGAAGAACCAGCAGCATATCTACATGCTGGGGAACTCCCTTCTCGTTAGTGCAGAGGCAGAGAAGGATCTAGGAGTCATTATTGAGGCCAATATGAACATGGGCCGACAGTGTGGGGATGCGGTCAGGAAGGCCAACCATACGTTGTCATGCATCCACAGATGCATCTCAAGCAGGTCCAAGGAGGAGATCCTCCCCCTCTATGCGACACTGGTCAGGCCGCAGTCGGAGTACTGCATCCAGTTCTGGGCGCCGCACTTCAGGAGGGATGTGGACAAGATGGAGAGGGTCCAGAGGAGGGCCACCCGCATGATCAGGGGTCAGCAGGGCAGGCCCTACTAGGAGAGGCTACGGGACCTGAACCTGTTCAGCCTCCACAAGAGAAGACTGAGGGGGGATCTAGTGGCCGTTTCCAAACTAGTCAGAGGGGACCAGCAGGCATTTGGAGAGTCCCTGTTCCCCCCGAGCACTCCAAGGAGTGACAAGAAATAACGGTCACAAGCTACCAGAGGGTAGATTTAGGCTAGATATCAGGAGGCACTACTTCACTGTCAGGGCTGCTAGGATCTGAAACCAACTTCCAAGAGAGGTGGTGCTGACTCTTACCCTTGGGGTCTTTAAAAGGAGACTGGATGAACACCTGGCCAGGGTCATTTGACCCCAGTACTCTTTCCTGCCACGGCAGGGGGTCAGACTTGATGATCTGCTCAGGTCCCTTCCAACCCTACCTGCTATGAATGGGGTGTGGTATTCCTAAAAGGGGCAATGCTGGAAGAAAGGGAGAACCAGAAAGATGAATCTTGAAGAAAAAGCCATCAACGTCTGCTGCAAACAACTCTTCTAAAAATGTGTGGGTGGGATGTAGGAGAGGAGGAGATGAGCCCCGTGAATTAATCTGGCGGGACTCTCCTTAATCACATGACAGACTACATTGAAGACCAGGTATGCTCCCATTCACCCCATTCTATCACATAAGACTAAGGCATGGCAGGTGAACCTGAGGTGGTGAACCTGAACTGGGAATGGAGAGTGGGCCATTGGTTAACTTTTGCCCCTGGAAGGCCTTGCCCTGGCTACATATGGCATTTCTATATTTGTGAGAACTTGAGTTCTCGATGTTACTTTTTTACTCCTGCAGGTATATAAAAAACCTTGATGATAGGAATCTAGTGAATCTAGGGTTTGGAATGAAATCCTGACCCTTTTGCTTGGGGCCAGCAATACTTTTTTTCTGCAAAACCTTTAATGATAAGCCATTTTTGACTGGTAAATTGGATTTTAGCAAGGAGGATTGTATAGGAAAAATATCTATAGAATCACCAACATTTCTCAACCTTCCCCAGCATGGAACAGAGAAATCAGATAAGCAGCTGATTGCTTTAGTGTTTTCAGGAAGTGTATGTAAATGAATAAAGAATTCACATTTTGGTTTTTAAATAGTCATAAGTTCATTAAAACTCACATTTAGGAAATAAACATTTTTTTCTTAAAACAGGCACAAAATTAATTTTGATATGCATATGCAAATTAAATTAACTAATTGTGCAGTGTCTCTAAACTCACATTGCTGCAATCAGTTTGGTCTGACTACAAATTGTTTCTAATTCTCAAGATTTCTAAAAAACATTGCTAATTTATCTACACTAGAGCTATCACCCTTTCAATCACCAGTTGAGGTGCACCTGTGATTATCCTCTAATACTGGTTTTCAATCTTGCAAGAAGTCTTGGAGTAGATGTTCTATGACTGAACTCCAGATTTTGTAAGTAATAAAACCAGGAGTTATTTGATATAATAGTCTATAGCAAGATCTATTTATTTGACTTTTTTTTTTAGAATTCCTAGCAGGAAAAAGGAGGAGATGCAGGGACTAATTAGTGTTGTAATTACATTCCTTCCTATGTTTCAAAAATACTGGTAAAGTTAAATCTATCAATATATTCTGCACAGCTTCAGTAACAAAAAAGCTGCTTATAGAAAAGACTGCCTATATGGCAATATGAGAATTTTTCCTTTTGTCTGAATCAGCCCAAACCATAACTGGCATATTCATTCCTGATGCATCACCACAAATAAATAGAAGCAATTTGAATTGACCTCAGACTTGCTTACAGAACACTGAAGGCTCAAAAAAGATGCCTCGATAAAACTATGGAAATACAAATATTTTTGGAGACACAGATTGTTCAGAGTCTGCACATATCATTTTCTAATTTTAATTAGTCAAGCTCAGATAGCAGACAAGTGAAAAAGGAGACTCATCAATTTGGGTTATTTGTCTTTTGCACCAAGAGTCATTAGTTTTCACAAAAACTACTTTTATTATCATCTCAAGAATGGCAACCTTGATAATTGTGCAGTTTGGCAGCTGCAATCATGAATGAGAAGAGCTAGTTAGGATCCAGTCTGCTCATCCCTTATGGTCAGAGGGCTAGAAAGTGCCCTAAACAGTCTGTCTCATTTTACCTGACTGGAAAACCACATCCAATGGGTTCACTCTGTCTACAGTCCAAATCAAATAATGAAGTTTGCAACCTGGAACACCAATACCCTGATGGGCAACCCTAGCAGTGTCTGACTAGAGCAAGAAAACTTGCATCATTTGGAATTGGCATTATTGTACTGAGTGAAACCAGACATGCAGGAGAGGGGTAGCTCACAGGGCGTGGTAGTGGCTACACCCTTTTTTTGGAAAGAAAAAGGCAAAAAAGATAGACATATCCATTGTGTTTGTTTTGCTATCAAGACCAAGACTGTTACTGAGGTGCTGGGATGTCCAGCTGGCATCAACAAGTATCTCATCATCCTTTGTCTTCAACTGACCAACAGGGAATATGCAACAGACATCAGTGCATACACTCCAATCTTTGATGCAGATGACTAAACAAAACCAGAATTCTGTTCCAAACTTGACTGAATACTGTCATCTGTCCCCAAGGAAGATAAGATCAGTCTTGGTGTGTTCAATGCCAGAGCAGGCAGGGACACTGAGCTGTGGAAGGGAATGCTTGGAAAGGAATGGATGGAGAAACTCAGTTAAAATGGAATTCTTCTCCTGAGCTAGTGTTTAGAACATGCTGTCATTACAAACTCCTTATTGCACCACAGCAACTAATGGAAGACATCATGGATGTACCCTTGCTCAAAACACAGGCACCTGATTGACTACATCACAATGCATGCCTGGGACTATTGCAATGTCTGTATCACCAGAGCTATGAACAGTGCAGGCAACCAGTAGACAGATCATTGTTTTATATGTTCTGTCATGTCCATTCATATCACCCCAAAATGATGTAAACAAAAGAAGCAACCAAGAAAGAGGTTCAATATCAAGTGCTTGAAAGACCCTGCTAAAAGTAAGCATTTACAGCAGTGGCTCAGTGAGAAACTCTCTGACATCTCTGATGATCTTGGCATCATTGATCACTGGGAGAGCCTCAAGAAAGGCATTCATGAAGCATGCAAAGAATCTCTAGACTTCTCCACAAATAAACATCAAGACTGGTTTGATGAGAATGATAGGGAAATTCAAGCTCTCATTGACAGAAAAAGGAGAGATTTTAAAGCTTGGCAGAATGACATCAACTCCAAACAGAAGCAAGACGCTTTATTGACACATTGAAACCTGAGACCCAAAGGAGAATTTGAGAGGTAAAGAACAAGTGGTGGGAGGACATAGCAAAAGAGATTCAGAAGTTTGTTGACAGTCATGACATAAGTAGCTTCTTCAGTGCAACCAAAGCTATGTCAAGGCTAAGCAAACAAGGGGCCATCCCTCTGAGGTCCAAGGGTAGACCAACGCTCTTTAAAGACAGATCCACTTTCAAGAGCTCCTAAACTGAGATTCTAATATTGAAAATAATAACAGCATACCATTAAGGACTACCTTGCAGATCCACCAATTTATCAAGAGGTGTTGAGCTACTAAGAATGGTGCAGAACAACAACAAAGCATGGGTCCTGACAAAATATGAGCTGAAATTTTATAAGCAAAGTGGAAAAAAATTCTCACTAACTAGACATCGTTATTAAGAAAATCTGGAAACATGAACAGATTCCCACTGACTTGAGAGATGCCAGAATTGTTACTGTATTCAAGAAAGGAGATCAGTTTGATTACAGTAATTATCATGGTATTGCACTCCTGTCCATAGCTGGGAAGATCCTTGCCCACATTCTCTTCTAGAGACTCACTTTTTTTTTTTTACTGAGGAGATTCTACCTGAGTCCTAGTGTTGTTTCAGACCACTTCGAGCTACAACGGATATGATCTTTGGCTGGTTGCAGATGCGGGGAAAAAAAGCAAATGGCACTTTAGTTTAAACTCGGCGCACTCCCATGCCGAGCCCAGGACATGCCCAGAAGAGGCGTCACTTTAGTTGGACCTGGCCTTCCCAACATTTGTATAGATGAGCTGATATCTATTGAATCAGCTATAGATCAAAGCACCAAAAAGCCCCACTTAAGTGCCCAATCTATACAGATGCTGCAGAGCTGAGTCGAAGTAACATGCTGCTGCTTCCATTAAAGCACTTTTTTCCTCATCTGTCAGTGCCCTTTACTGCTAGACAGCTACAGGGGAAGTGCTGCAGGCAACACCTGGATCTTTACATGGCCTCCACTGGCCTAAGTCTTTTGAGTCTATCAACAGAGAGGCCCTATGGAAGATTCTGATGAGATTTGGATGCCTGCCAAAATGTGTTACCATGACAACATGACAGCAACCATCCTAAGCAATGGCACAGAAACAGATCCCTTCACTGTCAGAACTGGAATCAAGCAAGGGTCTGTGATTGTACCAACACACTTTTTCCATCTATATTGCTGCTATTCTGTGTCTCATTGCTGACAGACTTCCACCTGGAGTCAGCACCCAGTATCGTATGGATGGAAATCTCTTTAACATCAACCGCTTATGTTCCAAGTCCAAGATAACCAACACCTCCATTATTCATCTCCAATATTCTAAGAATTGTGTTGCGTGTGCCCACTCAACTGAAGAGCCCCAACTCTTGTCAACGTCAAAAAAAAAACCCAGTCATCTTTCCTTTTTGTTTTTGGGAAAGAGCTGTGACCTGACATCTTCAGGGTCTACTCTTTTCTTTTGGAACTTTTTGTCAGATCTTCAGTGAAACATGAGGATCTTGGATCAGTCTCCTCAGTCATCTATGGACTCACCAGTGACTTTCCGATTTACTGGAAGAGTGGCATACTCATATCAAGGGACTGCCAGTGCCAATGACTTTTATTATCCTAGGCACTAGCTCCAGAACAGTCAGTGGATCTGCAGAGAAACAAACTGCTGAAATACAGGAATATAACTTTACCACATGTGTTTTTACCATACATATCATATGTATATACATTCTTTGTAACTGAAGCATGAAGCACGTTATTTTAATTGGTAGTCAGGTCAATGAGAGACTACCTTGCCAAAATAGGAGTCTTTTTAAATCCTGCACAGTGATTAGTAGCTCCTGGCAACACACCACAAGCCTGCCAGGAAAATGAAAATGCACAGCCACATTATTACACAGTGCAACTATACTATTGAGAACTAAACAATATGTAGTCCAGCAAAAGCATGTGTAAAGGATAGGAGGGCGGTGAAGGAGGGCAGGGTGGTAAGGTTTGTGGTAAAAGAATGTTAAAGATTATTTGTTCAGGTATAAGAAATTTGAAAGGGATGAATAGAGGAGAATATTCTAGGGAGAAAGGCATGTCACGTCTTAAGGGCTTCAAAGCAAAAATTAATCATGTGCCAGTTTAGCTTGATGTTATGGAACTTTGAAAAGGATGTGCTGTTGGAGTACAGATTCCCAGAGAGGGGATCTGGAATGTCCCTTTTGTCCTTTTTTAAATCTGTTTTGGATCTGGAGAATGGAGCCACATGGAAACACTAGAAACATTTAATTATATAGGTGCCCTGGTTGGTAGCTAGGCAGCAACAGAATTGCTTGCTTCCAGAACTTTTATTAGAGGATGGGGCAGGGGTGAGCAGGGAACAGGGGCTGGAAGGAAGAAATGCATGCTGCAGACACTGTTGCCGTCCCTGGCCTAGCAGCCAGGCCCAACACTCACACAACTGCTCCCCACAGCTTCTGTCTGGAGGCCAGTAGGAGTGCCCCACCTTGCTCCTTACCCCAAGGACAGTGGTAGCAGTGTTGTTGGAGGCCGGTTCTGTCCCCCGCTTCCCTCCCTCACCTTTGTGTGCCTGCTCCCTGCCTGGTCTTCTGTATCCAGCCATGCCCCCCCATCCTCCCCTAGTCTGAGGGACAGTATGCTGTACCCCTCTTTAGTAAAGCCCACCTATGAACGCTGAAGGCTTAGAAGTCCACATGATGGTGCTGTTGTCATTTTAATTATAACTTAAATGTAGCTTGAACTAATGGAAGCCATAAGATAAGTGACAAATGCAAAAGCACTCCAGTCTAATATTTAGAGTTTAAACCCAAAAGCTTGCTAAGAAAATGTTTTCCAACTATATAAGTTGATCTAATAAAAGATATCAAATTCACCCAAAGAATCTTGTCTGCTTAATATTTAGAATGAATTTTGACAAGAACAGTTTTATCCTGAAAGGTGTTAATGTCATCAAGTGGGCTATTTACAGACAATCACAGAATGCATTGGTGTACTAAGTACCTCTCTTTCAGGCTAAATGGAAGGACCATTACAATTCTTGATGCAGAGAGTAGGAAACAATACAGTGGGCTGCCTGGCAAACAGACTGGGACATGCAAATGCAAGGGACAGGTGACTGCTTGGAATGTGCACCCTACAAGCAGAAAAACTCTTGAAAGGCAACAGAAAGCAAGAGAAGCAGTCAGAGGAACAGCTCTGAGACTGAACAGAGGAACATAGCTCCGTGAGGTCTCAACTAGAGGCAGACTTTCCAACTTTGAGCAAGAAAACTGCCTGATATTATTTCCTGTGTTGAGAAGAACAAGATTTTGTATACATTTTTGTGGTTTATAACACCAAGTTCTCCTTCTGACAAAAACAACCTGGCAAGACCTGAAATACTGGCCAACTGCACAGGCCATTAAAGGGTCAGTGGCAGTTTCTTGAGAAATATTACATTTCCTGGCCTCACTGGGAAAAAAACAAACAAACCCCCCACACACAGTCAATTAGCACCACTGCTTCTTTTTTTTCTAAGCACCAGTATGAGTAGAATTACTGAAGGACAGTTCCAGTCACCCTAGCAACCCATGCTAGTGACCAACTCAGTGATTCTCAATGTTTTCAGACTTGGGACACCCCTTGAAAAATGCCAGCTCTTGGTTTTCACTCTTTTTTACTATAGAAGAATAATAGAGCAATTTTTATGATGCAGAGAACTCAGAAAGACTCCAGCTATGGATTGCTATTTGAAATCTCTGGATTTATCTTGTGAATCATGTTTGTAAAGTGAACAGTGCTAATATTATGTGGCATCACCTAGCACTCTTGAAAGGATCTTAACTATGGAAAATCACTCAACTAAAGCAACAACCTGTCTCTAGTGGGTTATGGAATAGAGAAAATCCCACACAATTTACTGATTTGTTTTGATGCACTGACTGGGGGAGTAGTTAGCTGATTGCACGATTTCACAATGATTACACACTTAATTTATACAACACAATTTTATTTTAAAACTCTTTGCTACGTATATAACACTGCTTAGCTTTAAGAAACACCACAAACATTAAAAACACAATAATTGCATATATCAGAAACAATGCTCCAAATGCACTTCCTTCCCAAACAATGCTATAAGAATTAGTGTTACAAAAACAACTACAATTACAACTAAAAGTTAAATTTGAATCAATACTGTTATTTTTCATAATATACTTACAATCCTAGAATTCCGAGAAGCCAAATACCAAAATATGGTTTCATTCCTCAGTAGTACAATTTAATGGGTTGGCCTCAGTAGTACGGTTCAATAGGCTGGCCTCAGCAATACGATTCAATGAGCTGGGCTCACCAGTGATAGGACTACGTCCCCTTCCTTCAGTCCCTTTCGGGCGCTCCGCGGCTTCAGCGTGAACTAAGAGATTCGTGTTCACGGAGAGGCTTTGTTTTGCGGGTAATCTAATCTGAACTTATACTTGCGATTCTTCCTTCGTTGTTCTGCAAGTGAAGTCACCTCCAAATTGGGACAGTAAGTTACAGGTTTTTATTGAGTGAGCTGCCGTCATTGGGCTCCTCCTACTCAATTCATCATAACTCCCAAATTTGGGCTCGGATCTTACTCAACAGAAATTACCTTTGTTGAGCATTTTTAAATTATTCTTGGGGAGACTTCCATATCACTGTAAATACTCTTTTCTTTTTACCAGTCTGGTTAAAAGGCCCCAGGCTTTGATTTCTCGGAATTTAGGTGGCTAACGGGCAATCTTTACAAACATTCAAACTATTTCATTCAATATGACACAACCCTGAGTGTCAACGTTTTTAAATTAAAATCGAAAATAGTACATTTTATTCATTCACTCTTATACTCATTCTTGTGGCACGGATCAGCTTCACATATTTTAATTATTACTTTAATTACAATTTCTATTATGCTGCTTTGAATTAGGGACTTGCATGGTAATGTCTTGGAGACAATGCATCATGCTGCTATTGGCAAACAATCATATGCAGCATTTCCAGCTCTTGTACATAAAACACACCTGCACATATATCTTTTAAACATTTTTTACTTCTGGTTAGAAGTTAACATTCCCTTAGGACAGAGTTGTGTGGTAGAAAATTGCTGTTTCA
>NW_005842008.1:1557165-1558399 GCF_000455745.1 Alligator sinensis
AATCTCTTCTGAACATTACTGTGGTTGGAGGGAAAAATAATACAACATTCCTTCTCTACTTCCACCACCTGGAATGCAGCACAGGCCAATTCCTGTTCATCTGGGAAGTCCCACATTTTTCATTATTTTTTATAGCTTCTTTGTCTTCTGAGGATGGAGGCAAAAGGGTCTTTTGATTAAGACAAAAATTACACAATCTTGGAAATGCTTAAGCACTGTGGCATTTATACACGTACATTTTCATGCTCTGATGTGCTGGAGATCTGGCATGTTGTGAGCTGATACGCACTGCGCTGCATTACGTGCAGTTGTATAAGCGATGAAATGCACAATGGCAGCAGTGCGCTTTTGAACTAAAACACCTTAGATGTGTTTTAGTTCAACAGCATACCACCACCATTTTCTCAGAACTGACATGCATTTCACTGCTTATATAACTGCGTGTGCTGCAGCACCGGGCGCTGTGACAGAACCATGTGTACAAATGCCCATTAGTAGCACCACTAAGTGGAACAACTTATGTGTAAGTGCTTGCATGATCAGAACTTTAGACTGCAACTTTGCTATTCTTTATACAAGTTATTGT
Organism: Alligator sinensis; assembly: GCF_000455745.1. Taxonomy (NCBI): domain Eukaryota; kingdom Metazoa; phylum Chordata; order Crocodylia; family Alligatoridae; genus Alligator; species Alligator sinensis. The sequence continues at coordinate 1,557,752 of NW_005842008.1, forward strand.
AAAAGAACCACCAGATACTACTGTAAACTGTCTAACTGGATTGTAAAATGTTCAGGATATAAACTGACTTCATTTGTACTCTGCACAGCAGTAATTCTATTTGCTAATGCCTACAAAGTGAATTATTAAACAACACAAAAATTGGAATTAGGAATTCTGGCTTTTCATCCCAGATTTTACAATGACTGATTGTTATCTTTGTCCAGTCACTTTATCTTTCTGGGCAATTTTACATAAGCTCTGGGTGTGGGAGGGTGGTGCTTTAATTAGAGCGGCTCCAAGAGCTGCTCTAATTAAAGTGCTGCTGCGTCTCCTGTATCAGTGTCACTGTGCTTAAAAATGGTGGCAGAGGTGCTTGAACATAAGCTCATTTGATGATCTTGGCTAGGGACAGACATTCAAAAAGCCTAAGCCTAAATTGATTCAATCTTTGCAGGTTAGTCTAAACTGGCTAGGCTGAATCAGTTTGTAACTGTACAGATATCCCCTTTGGGTTGAAAAAATGCAGGCACATGCCTTCAGTGGCTCAGGCCAGAAACCAGAGGGCACTACAGCAGCCCTCCCCTCCCTTCCACAGAGCTGAGCAGGGGTAGGGTGGGGTGGGGTGTGGCCAGCCCCCTCCCCCCCTTGCTCTGATTAGGGAGGGTT
>NW_005842008.1:1558763-1560046 GCF_000455745.1 Alligator sinensis
CTGCCTTTTCACAATGCTGAGCTGAAGGGGCATGGCCAGGCGCAGGATGCTCTCATTAGGAAGAGTTTCGCCACCCCCACTCCCTTGATAACAGAGCATTTATCAGCTTTGTTATCAGCATTTAACACCCTATCAGAAAACAAAGCCTCTCATTAGTTCAAGCTCTTCTTAAACAACTTTTTCCAAGGAAGGGAACATTCCAAGGAGGGCCATTACCAGCTACCTGTTGATTTAGCTCCAAAAAGGTTCCTGTCTGCCTTTGATCTGACTACCACAGCACGGACCATAGCCAGCATATGTTATGTAGCTAATGCTGAGAGGTGTCTGTGTAAGGTAGAGGGGAGGGGGGAATCCCTGCTTAGTGGGGAGTGATGAGGGGGGGGAGGGAAGCAGAAGGAAACCAGGCAGGCACCTGCAGTCTCTGCTGGAGCTCCAGCCAAGGAGCAGAGGGGATGGACCAGCTCTGCTGTGGAGCAGAGAGCCCTGCCCAGCCCAGAGAGCATGTCTGGATGCTGGGGGAGTCTGATTTAACTTGAACCAGCAAGGGGTCTGGGACAGACATTGCATAAACTGGTTTGACCCAAATCAGTTAAGTCTGATACTACGTTCAACTAGGTTTATCTCAAACCGGATTCAGCCATTTTGGCTAGAGACAGACATTACACATAAACCGGTTTAAATGATCAGAAACTTGTTTAAACCTGTAACAGAACAGATGTTCAATGCACATAAACCAGTTTGAAAATGGTTGAAACTGGTTTGAGATAAACCTGGTTAAATGTAATATCAAACTTAACTGATTTGGGTCAAACCAGTTTATGCAATGTCTGTCCCAGACCCCTTGCTGGTTTAAAATAAACCAGACTCCCCCAACATCCTAGCATGCTCTCTGGGCTGGGCGGGGCTCTGTGCTCCATAGCAGGGGTAGCCCCTCCCCTCTGCTCCCTGGCTGCAGCTCTGGCAAAGACTTGCAGGCACAAAGTGTTTGCCTGGCTTCTCCCTGCTAAGCCCCATTCCCCTCTGCCTTATGCAGACACCTCAGCATTAGCTAGCAGACCACATGCTGGCTACCATCTGTGCTGTGGGAGACAACAAAGGCAGATAGGCTTTTTGGAGCTAACCAATAGGGCTGGGTGAAGCTTTGGTAGCTGATTCAATTTGGAGAAGATTCAGCCCGATTCAGTGGCCGAATCTCCAAATCCAAATTGAATCAGGAGACCCATTAATCTCTTCAAATCAAATCGGAAGGCTTTGAATTGATTCAGAGAGATTTGGAGAGATTC
>NW_005842008.1:1560090-1574874 GCF_000455745.1 Alligator sinensis
GGCGGGGGAACCATCTGCACAAGCCCCGGCTTGAGCCAGCAGCCCCAAGAGAACCCTCAGCTCCCCCAACTGCTCCCCTGGCTGCCCCCTCCCCTCCCCTCCTCCCCTCCCCCCCCGGGGTGAGGCAGACAGTGCTGGTAGCCCCGGGAGAAGCTACAGGGGCTGGGGGGAATGATTGGGAGCTGGGGAAAGATCAGGGAGCTGGGGGATCCAACCAGATCCCCCAGCTCCTCGAACTGGGGAATCAAACTGGGAGCTGGGGGGAATGATTTGGTAGCAAGGGGAATGAACAGGGGCTTCCCCCCAGCTCCCAATTTGATTTCCCCAGGTCCTACTTCTAACCCCCAGCCCTGTGGCTTCTCCCGAGGTTGCTGGCTCAATCCGTGGCTTATCCAGCTGCTCCCCTGGGGTAAGGCAGGTAGTGCTGGCAGCCTCAGAAAAAGCCACTGGGGCTGGGGGGAATGATCGGGGAGCTGGGGAAATGTTTGGGAGCTAGGGGATTGAACCAGGAACTGGGGAATCGAACTGGGAGCTGGGGGGAATGAACAGGAGCTTCCCCCCAGCTCCTGGTTTGACACCCCCATGGCTTCTCCCAGGGCTGCCAGCACTACCTGCCTCACCCCGGCGGGGGCGTGGGGGGGTATCCAGGGGAGCAGCCGGATGAGCTGTGGCTTAAGCAGGCAGTCCTAGGAGCAGCCATGGGGGCTGTGGGGAATGATTGGGAGCTGGGGAATCGAATCAGGAACTGGGGAGAAGCCCCTGATCATTCCGCCAGTTTCTGGTTCGATTCCTCCAGCTCCCCGATCACTCTCCCCAGTCCCCATGGCTTCTCTCGGGGCTAGCAGCACCTGCCTCGCCCCGGCAGGGGGGTAGCTGGATGAGCAGCCAGACAAACTGTGGCTTTTCCCAGGGCTGCTGATTCAAGCAGTGGCTCATCTGGCTGCTCCCCTAGCTGCTCCCACTGGCACTGCCTGCCTGTATAGTATATGGCCGAATAAGATTTGGTGCCGAACAGCTTCAGATTCGGATTTGGCTGAATCAAATCAAATTAAATCAAATTGAGATAGTGATTTGAATAACCAAATCGAATCACTGTGCCTCTGAATTGCCAAATTCGAATCTGAAGTGAAAACTTTCCATTTTGCACAGGCCTACTAATCAACAGGTACCTCAATGTGCTTTCTTGGAAGAGCTGTTTAAGAAGAGCTCCATTAGTTAATGGAGAGAGGCTTTGTTTTCTTAATGGGTTGATAAACACTGAGTTAGGGGTGATAAACATCCTCTGCTGGGCTGCTCAGGAGGTGGGGAATAATAAGAGTGTCCTGCCAGGGCTTGGCCATGCCCTACTCAGCTCAGCCCTGTGGAAGGGAAGGGAGGACTGCTCTAGTGCTCCTTGGCTTCTTGCCTGAGCCACTGCAGGCATGTGCCTGAATTTCCTCTGTCCAGAGATAATGTCTGTCCAGTTACCAACCAGTTCAGCCTAGCCAGGTTAGACTAACCTGCAAAGATTGAATCAATTTAGGCTCAGGCTTTTTGAATGTCTGTCCCTAGCCTTGCAAACTGGTTTATGTGCACTGAACATCTGTTCTGTTACAGGCTTAAACCAGTTTCTGATCACTTAAACTGATTTATATGTCCCTAGCCCTTAAGCTACTGACATTTTTAAGGGTGGGGATGCTGATGCACAAGCCACAGGAGGCTGTGGAGCATGGCAATTGCGATGTTGCAGCAGATTCGATTAATCGAGCCTGCTCTGATGCACCAGAATTCCAGCACATCAGAGCAGCATTGATGCTCTTGTAATGGTGCCCTCCGTGCCTCATTTTGTACCCACCTGTAAAATGGGTGCAAATATGATGGTTGTGAACTCTTTGAGAATCATAGATAGAAAGTACAGCCTAATCATCTGTATTTTGTCTCATTAAAATACAATATCAAAAACTTCATTCATTCTTTGAGATGTCTTCACATTCATACCGTATTCCCGTTGCAAAAGCAATATTTATTTTTCATTTTTGACAGCTTTCCTATGAACACAGGTATCCCCAATCAGAGATTCCTGGCTCTGTCCCTCAAGTCTGGGGCTCCACTTTATTTTATTATTCAACTTCAATATGTCCCAGGGCAAGCAGTATCTTATGAGTGCTCCATGCCTTTGTGATCAGTTAAAAATGCATTACCAGACCAAAGCAGCAGCACATTCCCATATATATAACATCATCAAGTCACAAAAACATGTTACTGGCCAAACATAAATGTTCTTAACACTCAAAATCCAAAATGAAATCCTAGTCACTTCATCCCTCCCTAAATGCCTGTGCAAGAGGGAGATGACTGTATAACTTGTACTAAAGATTAAAAAATGTATGGAAGAAAAATTAGTTTAAAACTCGAGGGTCAGCAGCATCTTCTATATACCAAATGTGCCCCAACTCTAGAACTTCTGCTGTCTTCAACATAACACACAGAGGAGAGGCAATCTATTCCTAGTTATTTTAAATTTCATAGATCAAATCCAACATTTCTTGGAAATCAACAGACAGCCAGTGTACTGACATAACATGTTAATCGTAGCAAGCACGCTAAATTCTATGCTAGCTTCAGTTTCTGGATGAATCCTAGTGTCCCCATTCCAAGCTGACAAAGGGATTAAGTAGCATGTCTTCTACAACTTAAAATTAGCCTCACTAAACACATTCAAAGACTGTTAATAGGTGATAAAAGAGAACAAGTTACCATACTGACATACAAAATATGTACTAGTTTAAGTAGACTGAAAAAGATAAAGTAGTATGGTCTTGTGTGGACCGTAATATCAACAGCCTTACAACTAGTGTAGATATAACCTACAGGGCTGTCGTAAGGTGCATTTTTACAAAATGGTTCTACCAGTGCAGGACTTCATGCAGACAATCACACAAGATAAAAGGGCATACCTCTAAATCAAACATCTTTACTTGTAAAACATATATGTGTGGAGCAGGCCTTTTGACTTTGTCAGACTAAGAGACTATTAAAACCTAAGAGACTAAGTCTTAGCCTTAGACTAAATCTAAGGGACAACTAAAGAAATTGCTCTTGGGTGAGATTTGAATATTGTCACAGATCAGAGACAGTAGGAATAAATGGTAAATTTTCATAATGGCAGAGGTTAGTGTCTAGGTATCATGAGGTTAAATACTTGATCATATTATTTTTAATTTATTATCTGTCTTGAAAACTGGATGAGTAGGGACATGACAGAATTTGCAGATGACACAATTGCTTAGGATACATACATACTACAGGTTTCTGCTGGTATGGCTGTGTCATTCAGGGACATAGAAGAGAGATGCCTGACCACATACTGCATTGTAGATGTAGTTGTGGTGACAAAAGTGTGTTTTTACCACTACAGCTGGTTTAATTTAACTAAAACTGTGTGAAATGCAGCCTTATCATTGTAGTTACATTCTTTCTTGGAGCACTGTTTAAGTACTACTAGAATGGACATGGCCCTAGATCAAGGGTGGGCAAAATATGGCTAGTGGGCAAAATCTAAACCACCAAGGGATTTTATCGGGCCCAAAGCATGTGTCCCTTGGCCCTGTCTGACCCAGGCTTGGGGAGCAGCCCAGGCTGTGTGTGTAGCCGATCCCATTGCCTCCAGGTGCACAGCAGGGCTGGGGTGGCATGACAGCTGGACTCTGCTTCCTGGTAGCCCTGGCGGTAGCGGCAGCAGCAGCTTCTTCCAGCTGCCACAGCTAGGGTCACCACCACCACTGAACCTGGACCTCCTGCCTTAGCACCCCAGCCTGTCTGCCCTTCACCCACCACCAGAGGCATTGGATGGAGCGGGTGAGCAGGGTCTCCATGGAGACCAGCCTGGGACCCCCACGGGCAACAAACTCCCAGCTGGGTGGATGGGATGGGGCCACAGGCAGGTGGGGAGCAACATCTGGGACTGGGACAGGAGGGTAGGGAGTAGTGTCTGGGAGTGGGACAAGCGGGCAAGGCTAGGGCCAGAGCTGGGGCTGGGATAAAGATCATGGTGTAGTGACAGTGCAGGGCCAGGGCCTGGGGCAGACCTGCAACCTGCTCCCCACACAATTGATTGTGACTGGCCTGACCCAGGTTGGGGTCAGACTGTACACCAATGACCCATCCCCAGCTGCCCCCAACCTAGCACAGGTACATATGGGCAGCCCCAGTACAGTGTGGCTGCGGAGCAGCATGGCCCAGCAGCACAGGGCGGCCTAATCCAGTCACCATCTATGGGAGCTGTCCCATGCTGCCAGGCTGTGCCACCCCATAGCCGCACTGTACTGGGGCTGCCTGCATGTATCTGTGCTGGGGCAAGGACTGAGTCATGGGTGTATAATCCACTCCCCTCTTGAGTCAGGTTGGTCATAATCCATCATGTAGGGAGCAGATTGTGGTTCTGCCCTGGGCCTCAGCCCTGCACTGTCACTGCCCTGTGATCCAGATCTCGGCCACCCATCCCGCTCCTGGACACTGCTTCCTGCCCACCTGCAGCCCTATCCCACCTGCCTGGCCAAGTGCACCCTGCTCACAAGGGCCACTTAGGGAGTTTTAGTGGGGGTAAGGGGAGTTCTGACCTGGCCCACAACAGCTCACCAAAATTCCCTAAGTGGTCTTCTATCCCAAATAACTGTCCACCCATGGCCTTGTGGCAGTACGCTGTTTGTGCCTGCCACTTTAAAAACATCAGACAGGCTGTGGAAAAGTTGGCAGATGGGTTCAGGTCCAATTAGATGGTCACCTGACCACAAGGGACTGCCTAATTGGAGGAGGGCTGGGCGGGAAGAGTATAAGCCCAGACCCTGGGAGCGGGGCAGGCAGTTAAGTCTGGAGAGTGAAAGGAATAACATTGTGCAGCCTGAAGACTGCAGCTCCTATAACACCTGGAGGTTAGGGTAGGAACTACAGGGATCGAGGAGGTTCCTGTTGGTCCTGGGTAAGAGGTGAAACTACACCCTGCTGGGGTTGGATGGTGTGGTGGGACTGCCTGTGGTGGGGCAGCCCCTAGGAAATGCCACACCTGTACCTCCCCAGGAAAAGGCGAGGATGGGGCACCATAAAGCCTCAGCCCCCACTGCCTTGTGGGTCACCCCATAGAGGGGAAAAGCTAGGAGCCAAAGTCCACGTAGAGGGACCTGAGGCCTAAGGGGCAAAAGGTGCAGAGAGCGAGTGTGTGGCCCAGAGACGGGGATGAGTGCAGTCCAGTGTGGGGCCAGGAGAGTGGTCCAGTGAGGAGCCAACGTCCATCTAGAGGGACCTGAGACCTGCACGGGGCCAGAGGTCAATGGTGGCCCAGTAAGGTGCTGGAGGAGTAGTAGTAGATTTGGATGCCATCTGTGAGGCATGGGATATGGTATAGGATTGGTTCGGAGACATGTAATTGGCCCAGAATACCAGTGCTGCAAATGGGCAGCCTTCCACATTTTTATATCAATTCATTTGACATCAAAGGCATGTCAAGCGAGAGCAGGTCAGACTGCCCTAAAAGGCAGCTTTGATCACTTTAGGTGCCTGGGGACCCTCCACCCCCTGTTACAGGCCTAGATTGTGCCCTAGTCGCACAATCATGACCCCAATCAAGATTGGGGAACACTGTAAAGCACTTGAGGAATATACCCAAGTTAAGTGAATGGGCAACAGAACAGCAAATAAAATTCAATGCCGATAATTGGAAAGTTATACACAATTTGAACTACTCAGATAGCTTAGTGTTCCCAGTTAACTGTATTGACTCTGGAAAGATACCAGGGCTTCACCATGGGTGACTCAGTGTCGCAATAATGAAATAGGAAAAAAATATATTAGATGGGATAAGGAATGGGATAGAGAATGATGCAGAAAATGCTGTATTACCACTATATAAATAAATAGTTTGCCCTTTGGTAACCAAATTCAATATCTGAATAAAATAAGAGTTGGCTGCAGCCAAAGTGAGGCAACCCTACATTTTCTCTGATTACCGGGAATCCTGTTTTTTTCTTTTTAAGAATAGCAAATTCTCTAACCACAACCCCTGCAAATTCTCTGATTTAAACCCCCCAAAATCAAAATTTTTTTTATGATTAAAATGAAATGCCACTATATATAGATATCAGTTGAACACAATATTTTATTGATATATTTACAATTTTAAAGGAATTTGGAAGGCTACCAGTGCCTCAATCAGTACAATAAAATAAATTCTAAGTACCTATAAATATTGGTATTTGATTTTGGGTTTTTATCATGGAAAATCAGAGCTCACTCTGCCCCCTTTGCTCATGAGGACGCGAGTCCAGCTGCGGCTGATTCCAGCCCCAGCCAACACTTTGCGGCACTCAGCAGCCCTGATATGCCGGTGCCCTGTCCATGCCATTGCCCTTCACTCTCCACCCACAGCCTTGCCAACCCTGCTGGTGCCCCTTCACTCCCCACCTACAGGCCCCTGCCACCCCCTCCTCCCCCAGCCCTGCTGGAGGAGGCCCCCAGCTGCCAGAGCTACAGAGCCAAGGACCTAGGTCCCCAGCCCCATCCCCCCTCTACAGCAGCACCTGAGCCCCAGCTGCCACCCATGGGAGGTGGTGGCTATTGTGGCAAAGTGGAGCATGGAGGCTGCCTCCTCCTCCCCCATGGGTGGCACGGCCAGAGTGGAGCCCATGGAGTGGGGCGTGGATCCAGGCTGCCCACTGCAGGCTCAGGGTCCCCGCCCTGCTGCCCTCCCCCTGGGGTCTCTGCAGCCAAGTGGACAAGACCCAGCATGGCAGGGCAGAGTGAGGCTGGGCAGGGAAGCTTATTGCCACAGCTGGGTGGCACCTCAATGACAAGGCAACCCCTGCCTGCCTGGCAGCAGTGAGGGGCATAACTCCATGCTACCATCCCCACTGCTGCCGGGTGGGCAAGGGGTGACTTGTCATGATGGCGTGGAACTCCCAGCAGCAGTAATGAGCTTCCCTGCCCAGCCCCACTCTGCCTGCTACTCTGGGTCCTGCCCCCTGGGCCATGGAGGCCCCGAGGGGAAGGCAGTAGAGCAGGGAGCTTGATCCCACAGCCTGCACCCACCCTGCACACATTTCTCCTTGAAATGAAACAATCCGGGTCTTACTGCATTTTTCTGTGGCAAACAGAAAACCCAGATCCCTGCTGATTATCAGAAAAGGTGGGAAATGGCCACTCAAAGTGCTGATAATCCCCCAATAGTTTCCTTCTATGTGCCCAGGCAGATGGACACATTCTTCCACAATTTGCTGGGAAAGACTCAGAGCAGTTTATCTTACTGCAGCAGTAAAAACTCTGATATACCCCCCCAGAAAATCTGATAACATGAACCAGTGGCATACTTAGAGCGGAGTAACCATGACAGTGATCCTGGCTACTGACTTAGAGGTGGAAGGCAGTGGAAAAACATGGTGGCTGCTGAAGTCACACAATCATAATCACAGCAGCAATGGCAATTGGAAGTCACCATTGCCCCTGTGTATGGGAGCTGCCATGGGTGCCCAGGTGTGTTGTTATGCCTCTGCCATGGATGAGAAGGCAACTACAAAACAAATCTTGGAATGAGAAGAAATAATGTTATGATGGTCCAAATGATCAAAAGTACTTGTGACTAGTCTAAGCATGTAGTATTGGTGCAATCCCCCTAGGTTAAAACACTGCACTGATTTAATGGTTGCACCAGTATAACTCAGCCCAGTTTCAAATTTGTGATGAGTTTAAGATTGACTATGACAGCTAACCCATTTGTAAATATGGCAAATCCTGGGTAATCCAGTGTTTAAAAATGTCATATTTAGATTAGCAGATATATTAGATGGAGCCTATAAATACCAATCCATAAAATGCCTACAGGCACTAGGATTTGGGAGAACATGAAACAGATTTTTCCACAATGCACTAATAAAATACAAGCCTGGCTCACAGTAGAGAGCACGGGAAAGGCTAGGACAGGGGTAACAAAGTATTACTGTACAAAGACCATTGCACACCTGATTAGGGTTACTATATGTCCAGGTTTTCCCAGACATGTCCTCTTTTTTGGCCCCCTGTGCTGTCGGGGTTTTTTAAATGCAAACACAATGTCCGGGATTCCCCCCACCCTACCCCCCTGGGTCTGTTTTCAATGTGGCTGCCACTAGGTAGAACTACAGTTCCTAGAATACCTAGCGCGGCGCATGCCCAATTGGGGGCTGAGTTCAAGATTTTGCTTTGCTCCACTGGTGGGAGCAGGGGGAGAGTGATCCGAGGCAGCAGGGAGCACAGAGGGTCAGGAGTGAGGGGCACCAGCAGGGCTGGGGGGTGTAGGAGGCAGTGAGTCGGGAGTAAGGGGCACCAGCAGGACTGGGGGGCAGGGTCTATGCATCAGGATTGAGGGGCATGAGGGGGGTGACTGTGGGTTGCGTGTGTGGGGCACTGGCAGTGCCAGGGGGCTGCAGTCAGGAGTGAGGGGCACCAGCAGGGAGGGGATAGACAGGGTACTGCTTGTTGGGAGTGAGGGGCAGCAGCAGGGCTGGGGGTGGAGCTGTGGCTTGCCAGTGAGGGGCAACAGAATGAGCAGTTATATTTCTTCATGTCTCACATGAGAGCTGAAACAAGCAGAAACACAAACTTTGTAAAAGTTACAAAAATATATTATCTCTTTACTGTAACTACCTTAAGAAATATACAGATCTGTGAAAAAATAAGTATCTACATATATTTCCCTGCTTCAGTTTCCTCATGTCTCTTGCACGCTCTCAGGGTTTAGGTCAGAATACCCTTAGAAGTCCAGGCTTCTCCAAATCACCCTTCTCTTACAGCTAGTCCCATGGTTAAAAAGGACCTATTTGTTCTGTACAAGCGTCCTTTGCCTGTGTTAGTCCTTCTGAGTTCCTCTTAAGTCTTCTAGGCCCTGTGCTTTATAACACCAAGAATTTATGCCTGATACCTTTGTCCACCTGCTTGAGGATTTTCTATTCCTCAAATCCCAGACTCAGCCCTCATACTTGTTCCCTCAACACAGACATTTGAAAAAACTAGTCCTCAGTAGTATGTAGCCATTCCAAAGTGATCCCTTTGCACATTACATGGAAGTCATTGAGGTTTAAAACAACTGTATATTGGCCCAGGCCTGGAAGATACATAGCATAGCCCTGATGGACTGTGACTGATTTTGTAATTTGATTTTAGCTTGAACAACTATCTATTTAGGAAGAGTTAATACTGCATTTAAGACAGAGGTCAGCAACATGTGGATTGTAGGCTGGACGTGGCCCACAGAACCTTGGATCCAAGGTGTGGAACATTCAGTGGTGGGGGATGCCTGCTGTGGGTGCTCTCCTTACGCCATTGCAGGGACCAATGTGTGCTTTCCCTGGTATGGCCAGGGAGACAAGCGGTGGCAACAGGAGGGCCCACCCTTCTGCCTTGGATCCAAGTTGTATCATTCTGGCCTGCAGCTGGAAAAGGTTGCCTACCCCTGATTTACAATGTTAAATTTCTATCCCTTTACTAACATTAATTTTAAAAGTGTGGTATAAAGTTATGAGTTTCATGTACTGCCATGTGGTGATCAAGTTTGGTAACAGTGATAAAAAAATGTATACTACATTCTTTATATCATGTGACTTCTCCCACACCTGCTCAATTAAATTTTAAAATTGAGGATTATTTTCTGAACCTCTATTAGGAGAAGCACCAGGAGTACATTTTCCCCTTGATTATTATGTTAATCCATAAAGAGATGTGTCATATTGAACTTCTTGATAAGAATATTACAAGTGGGCCTCCTGACTGTTCCCAAGCTTAAACAATATAGAGAAAGTGGTCTACAGTCTAAGTTGTCCTCCTTGTTGAATTGTGGTTATACTGACCATCTGTACATGGATAAACTTTACATTATAGTCTTATTCAAGAGTATCATTCTGACACCATGTCTGGCAACACAATAAGGTAACAGAAATTAGTACTCCACAACAGTTGGGCCCTGAACTTTCATCTATGTATCCTGTCTGGTTAAACAGGTTTTTGTTTGTTTTTTATTTTAATTCCATTTGTGGACTGTTCTGCTAGTACTGGGGAGGCAAAACATTGCCAAAATGCTTTCCACACTCATTTTAGAATAGATCATCCCTTTGTCAAGATTTCTGCCCCAATTCCAAGCAATACTAAACACAGCAGCAAATTATGCAGTCATATCTTAATCCTTTCCTATATGCAAAATACATTGAATTTTGAAGATAGGGTCTAGTTTTCCTTTGCTGCTCTCAGGTACAATAAAGAAACCAAAACAAAGACTTTGTACCTCAAACCAGTTTGTATGGAGAATATAAATATTAGTTCAGAAATGTTTAATATACAGATAACATACAATATAATCAATGAAAGTGACATGTAGCACATGTAGCTGAGATACAGTCAGCTCTACTTTAGTTGAAGTGATTGCTGAACCAGTTTCCTAAACTAGACAGGGGAAAGTTGAATGTATATACTATATTAAGCAGAGCCTGGATTTTTACATGACACATAATCCAAATATACTTTCTCCCAAACTTTTTCACAAGAAAAAGCTTAACTGAGGTTTCAGCAAAAAATGCTTCAGCTGTCATTAGCTAGTGTATGTATATACTTAATATGTCTGAAAGTGAAAACACAAACCTCTGAAATAAAATCTTCAAAAACGTCAAAAACTATTACAAATCAAGAGAAAATAAGGCTGAGATGTTAACATGAGAAGTACATAGTTTTGACCTATGTTAATCTAAACCTTGAGGCTTGAGTATACTCAAGGTGGGGCTAGTTGATTATTATGGCTGGTCAGAAAACAGGTGAAAAGCTTCAGTTCACTCAGAACCAGATTAGTTATACCTCTCACATTACAATAATCACAATGGCATAAAGAGTACCCAGGATAGATCAAGTTACTCTAGTGAACTCTTGGCTCTATGGCTGCTGCTAGTGATGGGAATCCTTTTTCCATTTGCAGCCACAAATCCATGCATATATTTGTTTCAGTGATATGAACTGACAAATTTTAAAGCTGTCGTGACTATAATGTAATGTAATTAGTAATGGTATCCATTGTTCATTCTTACTAGAGAAAAGGGCTAAAGTGGTTTGAAGGAACCTGTTTACAATATGGGTTGGTCTTTTAAAGGGAGTTCAGCTCAGCCTCACCGATGCTTATTATTCCAATTGCAAGGTTTTGAAATAGTTTTGGTATTGTTATTCCTTATCATTACTTCCTCAAGTCATCTGTGTCTAGTTATCCACTTTGCAGGTGATGAATCTGGGATTGGACTAGTGGTTGGGTCAAGGAATTAAGTAGGCATCTCATGATAAGAGCCCTGAGATGGAGCTTCCTATAGCATACAATCCTTGATCCTTCTGGATCCTGGTGACCTCTCACATATACCTGGATCTTTGATACATATGTCTAGGCAAGAGCATGGAGGAGTGGAGGCTGCCCAGACCTTCCATTCCCACTTTAGCTATTGAGACAGTATCCAAAGGTCAGACTGAGTCCAGACACTCGGTGCCTCAATGGCTATAGTTATATGTGTGTCTGGGGTGGCAGATGCAGATTCTGCCACTGAACCACAAGAGCAGGCTTCCTATAAGAGGGAGACAAAGGACACTAATGTGGTTTTGAATTAAAATGATTAAGCAGCAACTGAGAGATCAAGAGTATGACAGACAATTGAAGGAGGGTGGGAAATTGTAGCTTCTGCTTAACAGTTTTTACAGAAATAAGCCAGTTCCAAAAAGGGAGAGTAGGTCCAAAGCATTGGTATTATAGTGTCCTATTTCCTTGTGAATAGACAGAAACTATCTTTGGAAAAGGTAAGATCTATAGGGCTCCACATGTTCTGTAACCAACTAAAGGAATGTTAATAAGGCTTCTTCAGATGTCCCTGTCTCCTACAAGATACAAACCCACAACCCCTTACAACTTGTAGAAATGTTGTGATAAACTTACTGAGTGTACGGGTCACATCATGGAATGGTTTTGGTGGCTCTGCAGCTACTGTGAGCTGTTAAATACTTCAAGGATGCTGCCACAGTTTATTTTTCCAGAACTACAAAACTTATGCTCCAAGCTGCTTCAGGACTTGAGTGAGAGGATACAAAGGTAGCTTAAAGCTATGTTGTTCATGCTCTGCTAGAGAGCTCTGCTCTTTACTTCTCAGAGGTGCTGATATACCAAAGATAGTATAGTAGCAGTTAGCTACTTTTTAAAGTTCCTTATATATATTGTGGGCTACTGGTATTGATTTGACCAAGCTTATTCTGATACAAATTAAGAACTCACTCTACTTTCTTAATCTTTAGTTAATTGTTAGTGTTTGCATTATTGTGACTAATATAGTTTGCAATTAACCAAGCAAAAACCAGCAAGCTGGTGTATTTTAGGGCTGTATTCTTTCAGGATTTAGTTATACTTTGTACTGATAAAGGCTTTAGCTACGCTGACTTTGTTAGATCTGGTTTGAGGGAAGCAAACACTGATGAAACTGGCTTGTTGCAAGCAAAGGTTAAGAGAACTTTGTGTAGATTGGCCTTTGAACTCCCATGTTGTGCAGATCTGTTCTGAGCAGGGTTAGGATGACATGAGGGGAGAGACTGTTAGTTGGTTAATGCTAGTGCTTCCACTGTTGTTAGCACTAGTGGCAAATCAAGATAGATACCTATATCCCCTAACATTCTCATTATGCAAACAACATAAGGGATATCAGCTACGGATGACAGAAATTTTGATATTGCCTACCTTCTAAGTGTGAAGTGAACAGGGCCAAACAGATGTCCTCCTGAATTTAAAAAAATATGTTGTAATCTTGGCTAAAGTTCTCTTTTTCTTCCTTCGTTGTTCCCTCCCTTAAAGGTGACTTTTGAGTGGGGAGGGGAAAATGTTGCCTCTCCATGATCTGAGATTGCTGTAATGTGTGGATAATACCAGATAGAGGAACTGATTAGGAGAAAAGAGAAGGAAACTTTCAAATACCTTATGAAAGGCCTGGAAGCTGTCACATGCAGTGGCAAAAGTACAAGGTGTGCACTGACTCTCTAAAGGTGATATAGTACAGGCACAACCCAGCCTGATGCTGTCAAGAACTTACAGGAACTTGTCCAGAGGGTTTGATGACATAAAAAAGGATGATTTGAGATCAGATTTTTTTTTTAATGCAGCCGGTGAAACACAAGGAGAAAACAGATCCTGTGAGTGACTGGAGAGGCAGCTACTAGAAGCTGCAACACCCCCCCAAAACAAACAAACAAACCCCAACCCCCTTCCCGCCCCCCACCCCCCAAAACCAAAACCATAAAAAAAACCTCCTAAAAAGGAATGTGGGGTGAAGGGGAAGAGGGGTCAAGTAAGGAAAAGGAAATGCCTGTGACAAGACGGCAATGCTTGGGAGGGGTCTCATGTTAGGTTCTAATCGGTTTAGGTGCTAAAACTTCCAGCTGGAGTGGAAAGAAGCCTCCATTCATTCCTCTTTGACTGGGCAGTTGGTGAAATCATGGTTCCAAGAGATCTGATGAAGCGCTAAATCTCATGGAGGTGGTGGAGATACCCTGCTCATGAAGGAGTAAGACTGTGCCAGGGAAGTGCTATTCAAGGACTAGGGAGTCCAGAGAACTGGAAAACTCCTGTGGTGCAACTTGTTTCTACCAAGGGGCGTGAACGATTTGTGCCTCCCAGGGCTGGGAGGCGCCCCCCACTCCCGCAGGTGGCTGCAGCTGTGTTCGGGGCATGGCAGTGGTGAGTGGGGACTGCCTGCAGGGGGCTGTGACAGTGTCCGCGGCAGGGGGGGGATGACAAGTGGCGACTGCCTGCAGGTGTGGGTGGCAGCATTAGCAGTGGCCAACCTTGGGGGGGCACGTGCTGCCGCTATGTGTCGCCGATGCCAAGGGGGGAATCCAAATGTTTAATCTTGCGGCCAAAGCACAAGTGCCTTCTGACAAAAGCCAGAAAGCTTGCAGAAAAATATAATTTTTCTTTTTCTGGCAATTTCCAAATGAGTCCTAGAGTGCTTTTTTTCCCCCTTTTTTTGCGTGGCTTGTAACTTATCCTGTCAAGAGATTTGGATCCTTTCGCAGTCAAGTGCCAGAGCCCGCCGTGCAGCAAGGGGCCTTCCGGTGACTACGGGACCCGGCGCCGCTTGCCAGGGCCTGGGACTGCCGAGCCCTGAGGGCTCCGCCGGCCGAGGGGAGGGGGGCCGGGACGTATGTGCCGCCTCAGCAGCCGCCGAAACCAGCCCTGCTGCTGGCGGCGCTGTGCAGACCGGCCCACTGGTGGGCTCCGCGCTGCGAGCCGGCGAGGGAGGGAGGAGAAGGGCGGCTCACAGCAGGTGCAACAGGGCCGGGAATAATGCGTTGCCGGGCCGGGGTAGCCCCGGGCGCTCCGTGCCGCCGCAAGTACTCCCGGGCGTGGGAGGAAGGATTCGCGCTCTGCAGCCACGAACGAAATAGTCCCTCTTTGTTCACGCGCGACGGAAGCGGCTTGGTTGGAAATGTCCTTCCGCCGCCACCCGGCCCCTCCCCCTAGCCGGGAGCGGCCATTCGGCGCAGGCGGGGCTCCGCCGGGGCGGGGATGGGGCTGGGGCTCTTTGTGGTTCCCACAATGCACCAGCCTCTCCTCCGCGGGAAACAAAAATGGCGAAGGGCCGCAGCGGAGCCGGGCTGTCCGTGAGGCGGGTGTGACCCCCTCCCCCGCGCGGAGGGCCCGGCCGCGGCGCGGCCCTGGGGAGGGCGCTGAGCCCGTTGATTTCCCTGCATGCGGCGGTTGGCACCACTGGAGAGACTGAAGGA
>NW_005842008.1:1575120-1580515 GCF_000455745.1 Alligator sinensis
CCCCCCCCGCCGCCCCCTCCCGTCAGCCTTGCCGTTTGAATTGCAAAAGAGAAGGGTTGATACTGGTCTTGCACTGGGGGGAGGGACTCGGATGCCTCCTGGACGGGGGTCATTTTGGGAATATGAAGGATTAAGGGACTGCATAGTATTGGGTGCATGAAATACTCAACCCCAAGAGCCTGTTTGTTCCTTGAGTTGCTGATAAGATGGCCCCTCTATCTTTTTGAATTTTGCAGTTAAAAAAATCGGCTGTTAGCGATATTTGAAAGGATGTTTAAACGCCATATGTTTTCCCATGTAAACAGGAAAAGCAGCCAGTCTGCACATCTCTGTTGGCTCCCCAGCACAATGAGCTAAACTGTCAAAAGCAGAGTAATCAACAGAAGAAAATACTTCCTTTAATGAACTATTGCAGTTGAAAGTGTTGGCCCCTTACTAAATGTTTTGTCTCTTCAAGAAAAAATATCTCAAGTTACAGTTCAAAGAATTTGAGGATCAAAGTTTAAAGCCTGAGTGTTTCAGTAGTGAAGCATAAATTAATACATTTTACATCTTAATTCCCTTGAAAAGAACTGAAAAGGGAGAAGGGGAAACAAAGAGATTGAGACAGGGGAGGAAAGGGAAATGAGGAGTGAAGCAGTGAAATGGGGGAGGGGATTTCTGCTAGGAGCTACAAGCATAGGAGATGTAAGACGGTTCCTGGAGAAGCTTTATGATTTTAGGGATGCTTTGTACAGCTATCCAGGTTTGGGTGGACTGAGCTGGCTTGCTTCTGGCAAAAGTGTTTTTTCACCACAAGGGGAAACTAGTCTGTTTCTATAAGGGTGGCTTCATGTGGCTGGTGTGCAATTGAATGCCTGATGTTTGTGTATATAGAGGTTGGATGAAGATGCAGCAGGCTGTAGGCTACACCAGTTAATTCTGATTTTCATCCCAGAAGATCAAGTTCTTTTCAAGTGTGCATGTGTGTGTGCTTTCTCTCTGTCAAACATGAACAGTAAGTAGTATCTAATAAAGCAGGAGACAAATTTGAAGAAGGAAGTAATTATTGTTTTTGATGCATTTAAAAATGGCTTTTAAAGCAGGGGTGGGCAGTTATTTTGGGCGGAGGGCCACTTACTGAGTTTTGGCAGGCCATGGAGGGCCACATGATAGGCAGCCAGGGGCAGATAAATATGAATTTTCTAATTTTTTTTTTTATGGGCCCCACAGGCCGGATAGAATGGCCTGGCAGGCCACATTTTGTCGACCTGTTTTAAAGAGTGTTTTAATTAATCTCTGCCTAGTACTTTAAATGTTAGATAACTTTACATTGTATTTTGTAACTGGAAGGTTATATGAAATTTAACTTGTGCATTTAATAGCAGTAATTGCATATGTAAAAAAAAAATTGGTTTTATACTGACAGATCTACATTTTTGTGGGTCTTCCCTCCCTTTCTTGTGCAGAGTGCAAAAAAAATTAAATTGTACTTCTGGTACAAGTTGCACACATTGCTGAAGAGCTACAGGGGCAGTATAGTACCCCAGACTATTTCTAACTAGCCTTTTGAAAATAACTACATTAAGCATCTTTGTAGAAAGTGATACTTTGGTTGTAGGGTGGTGGTAAAGAACTTGTATTTGTCAGAAATGTTGAATTTAATTTTGAGAGCAAATAATTGTTTATCAATTCCTGATAAGCTTGGATATGCTTTTAATACTGAATGACTTCTCTCACCTTCTCAGGTGCACAAGGGAATTATTCCATAGAAAGAGAATTAAGGAGTACAAGTTATTTTTTTTAAAGAAAAGTGAAGATTGAGTTGTCTTTGGACTCATACTACTGAGAGAGTAGATTATTTTCTGTTTGTGGCAGTTTCAGTGTGGTAGGTACTAACACAAGGAGGTCCCTGTGCAGAGGACATAAAGACTTACCGTATTTCCCTTTTCTAAACCATTTGCCCCTCTCTAGCCTTTTAAGTCATTGTGTTACTGGTACCTTAACTTTTACCTTTCTGGTTTGTTCTCTTGTGTATACAGTAACACAGGGATGGCCACCCTATAGTACAAGTGCCACAAGTAGCAGCTTTATGGCATCCATCAGATCAGTGAGGGGGCAGGCAGCATGGCAGTAGACAAGGCAGTAAACAGAGCAGCAAAGTGAGCAGAGCGCACAGGAAAGAAACAGTAAATTGTGCAGGGAGCAGAAGCCTGTGCAGTAGATTGGGTAAGGGCAGAGGATCAGAGTGACACTTGGGCAGGTGTGCCACACAGTAGCCCTGTACTCTTCCCAAATGTTTGGCATCCAGTGTGTATTGCCATGTGATCACTCCAAAGTTAACCTACAACCCTAATTTTAAAGTAAATGGGTTCACATAGGCTAAATGACACTAGGCTTTATGTAAAGTTATGCTCATTCCATACCCATTACTAAATTGAGAAGGTTTAGACTTTCATTTTGGGTATCTTGAGGGAGAACATAACCAGAAAAGGACAGTTGGAGTGTAGGGCAGTACTTATTCATCAGGGTTTTAATTCTTTGTGAGCCGTTTCCTCATTGCTTGCTTCACATTCAAATCTGTAGGATAAGTTGCATCTGTTAAGGGTAGTTATTATGTCTCTTTCAGGTGTGGAGTGAAGGAAATTTCTAGGTATCTTAGTTACTAAAATAAAGGTAGAGAGTTCCCCATGTCCTATTCAGGACAGTCAGTTGCATCTAGCTGATATCAGTACTTGGTGGGATCAAGCTCTTTTACCATCCAAAAAACAAACAACTAAAGAAATGTGCTTTGTGATTCATAAGAGCTCTAGGTGTCTACATAGAAAAGAGGAATTTAGAACAAAAAATAGCTGGCAACATTTAAAGCAGGCAGGGTTGTTTGGGTAGATGTGATATCTTTTATTAGACCAACTAAATAGTTGGAAAAGAGTTCTTTGCAAGCTTTCAGGCACAAACACCTTTCATCAGTCATAGGGAGATTTTGCTTGTGTTATCTTGGCAACATTTAAAGCTTTTAAAAATAATTTCTAAGATGTTATATGGCATGATAGTTGGTTATGATCACAATTAGGACTAGAGCAAATATAACAGTGCAACAAGTGAGCCTTCCTGGGGCCGGCCAGTCCATATATTGGCATGACCACTTGCCCTGCCTGCCACACTTTTGATCTTGCTAATTAGAATTAGTTGTATATCACGCGGGAGTCTGCCCATTTAATTGCCCCGATGCCAAGGGTGTATACAGTGCTCCAAACCTTCCCTTACACCGTGTCCCATGCCTCTCAGCTAGCATTTGTGTCCCCAAACTCCCCCAGCCCCTTAACTGGGCCACACTTTGCCTTACCTGGCCTAAACTTGGCCTCAGGAGTCCTCAGACTCACCTGGGTGCTGCGTACCACCCCTACTGGGGGCTCAATTCCCTCAGAATCTGGGCTCCTATCCCTTCACTCACTCTTAAGCTCCCTGTTCTACCCCAGACCCTCTTGGTCCCCCATGCTGGGGCTCTCAGTCCCACCCTCCTAGAGCCTCAGCACCTGGCTCCTTCTGGGGCTCTCAATCCCACCATCTTGGAGCCTCAGCACCTGGCTCCTTTATGAGCCTCAGGTTTCACTCTGTGGACCTGGGCCCTGTCTCTGGCCTCTCATGGCCTGGACCCTGCCTCAGACTTCATTCAGTGGGCCTTGGCCCTGTGTTTTTCTGTCAGGGTGTGCTCCCTAGCCTTTTCCCTGCATAAGGTCACCCACAGGGCAGCAGGGGCTGAGGTTTTCTGGTACCCCATACTCACCCTTCACTGGGGAGGCATAAGTGTAGCATTTCCTGGAAGCTATCCTGCCATAAGTAGCCCCACCACACCGTCCAACCCCAGCAGGGTGTAGTTTTAGATTATGCCCTAGGACCAGGAACCTTCTCCATCCCCATAGTTCCCGCCCTTTATCGCCAAGATGTCCTGGAAGAAGCAGCCCTAGCAGGATGATGTCATCTATCTGGCTTCATGCAGCAACAACCAGCTCACCACTGAGGGCCTGGGTTTATATGGAGGCTGCTCAGCCCACATCCTCCAATCCAGGAGCCTTCCCTCAGTCATGTGACTGGCTTGTCAGGCAGCACTGCACCTGTGGGCTGCTCCACAACTTGCTTAGACCTCTTAAAGTGACAGGCACAACCTATGCTCTGTCACAAACAGCAAGAGGAAATTACTGCTATTGCAATTTGTTGTAAAAATCTCTTTAAAGCAAGATGTATGTTCAGCCCATTGCTGTTATAGTCAAGTCTCAAACAATCAGACACTCGTTTTCTCACTTTAGGAAAAAAAATCCCAGTTGTACAAGAATACTACATTTATATAATACAAGCAAAAGTGACTAATGTACAGGGATCTGGGTTTTCCATTTCCTGCAGGAAATGGAGAAAAACACTGATTTCTCCCTTTGCTGCAGGAAAACAGGGATTTTTCATTTTAGTAGAGAAACCTGTGGATTTTGCAGTTTTGCAAAGAGCTCTCTGCAGACTGGCAGAGTTCCAGTCTACGGGGGGCTGGGAGGAGGGCCATTAGGCAGGGGGCACCATGTGCATGTATATGCACATGGCTGGCAGGCAGCCTGGAGAGCAGCTCTGACAGGTAAGGGCAGGAGGAGGGATTGAGGCCTCCAGAGGAGGGAGTTAGGTGGGGCTGGGGTGCATGGGTCCTGGGGCTCGGATCTGCAATAAGTGGCCACAGGGCCCCAGCAGAGAGTGGGATGGGGCTGCAGGCAGCTCATCTAGGGGAGGAAGAGGGGCTGCTCCCTGCTGCTGCATACACTCCTGGGGGGCCAGCAGGGGCTCATGCTCCAGACATGTGCTCAGGGCAAGGGTGGGCTACCTGCTGCGGGCTCAAGCTTCTGCCCTGCTGCCCTCCCCTGGGGCCTCTGCAGCCCAGTGGGTGCGACCCAGTGGTGCAGGGCAGAGCGGGGCCATGCAGGAAAACTGCTTGCTGCTGCAAGCTCTGCACTGCCCTGGCAAGGCATCCCTTGTATGCACAGCAGTAGTGGGGGTGCTGGGGAGGGGTTGTGCCCCTCACTGGTTGTGCCCCTCACTGGTTGCACTCACTGGGCTATGGAGACCCCAGGGGAGGGCAGCAGGGTGGGAACCTGAGCCTGCAGTGGGTAGCCTGCCCCCACCCTCGCCCTGTACACAGATCTGGGGGCATGGGTCCCCCATGCCCTTCCCCAGGAGTGCATGCAGCTGGGGCTGGGATCTGCTCTGCTGCCTTCTGTCAGGTGGAAGAAGACTGTACTGGGGTCCCTGGCCTTATAACCCTGGTAGCTGGGTGTCCCTTCGAGCAGGGCTGGATGGGGGAGGGGGTTGTGGGGGAGTGAGGGACATGAGGAGGGCCAGGGTGGGATGTTGTGGGGTGGGGGGAAGAATTGAGGGGCCT
>NW_005842008.1:1580589-1603807 GCF_000455745.1 Alligator sinensis
GGAATTGAGGGGCATGAGGATGTGGGGGGGGAAGTGAGGGGCATGAGCAGGGCTGGGAGGGTGGGGTGGGGAATGTGTGTGTTTGGGGGTGAGGGACATGAGCAGGGCTGGGTGGGGAGTGAGGGGCTTTTCATTTTAATCACAGATTTGGGGGGGGTTTATCAGGGAATTTACTTTTTTTTTTTTTTTTAAATCAGATAATTGAGTTTGGGGTTTTTTGTCAGGGAAAACCAAAATCCCTGCTAATGTACTAATTGTGAACTAGTTGCATTAATTGTCTGCAGTCAATGAAATAATTGATCTGATTAAATTAAGATGGACTTGCCTCTGGTTGAAAGAGCTAACCTATGTGAATGTGTGCTCTATTTTCCCCTGAACTTAGTAAGTTCTGGTTTCCTTAGCTGTTACATTATTTTGAGTCACTGCCAGAAATAATAATAAATCATTAACTTTTTTATTCACTGTGTAACTATTTCATCAACTGTGAACTGAAGTGACTTCTCCCAATATTAATTTCTGCTACTTGTATTAAGAAGGATTACTCTCAAGAACTGACTATGAGGATACTTAAATCTTTCGTTATTGATTTTTTTTTTTTTTTTTTTTGGGAGGGGGGTGGTAATGTCTAGAGATCTGATGCACACATGTATTGCAGTATTCATCCTACATATTGTTCATATAATGCTTCAGCATAACATGTTCTTGACCACTAAAT
Organism: Alligator sinensis; assembly: GCF_000455745.1. NCBI lineage: Eukaryota > Metazoa > Chordata > Crocodylia > Alligatoridae > Alligator > Alligator sinensis. Next base: position 1,581,305 of record NW_005842008.1, read on the forward strand.
GCCACTTAACCCAAGAAGATCCAAGAAAAAGGTGATCTTTTTGCACCTGTGTGCATAGTAGAACTGTATGTAATTTCAGAACTTGGTTCTTGGGAGGCATTTTTCCACCTTAACACTTGAGAAATATATGTAATAGAGAATGATGGATTAATCATGTATATTATTTTGCTTTACTGTCCCGGGTGTTTGTACACACTTGTCTTGAGAAACTTAAAAAGAAAAAAAAAAAAATATAGGAATTGACTAAAAGTCTTAACTTGTCTCAGTTGCTGTTTTAATTAGCCTCATCTTGCTAACAAGGATGAACAATCTTCCTGAACTGATCCATAAGGCCATAATTCCTCCTTCATGACATACCTCAAGACTTGCTTCTGCTGTGATGCCTAGAAGAAATCCATCAATGATGGCTTGAGTAATAGATGGGAGATGGACTGCTCTGCACTTTCACATTGCCTTGGTTATATACATAAATTAATTCTTAGATGCATACATTTATCTCCCATTTTACTTCTCTAGGTTGTAAAATCTTTTGGTTGGGTCCACAGTAGGTATGGTTAACTCTGTATAGTTTCCAACTAGCACAGCTTGTTCCAGTTGTGCTCAAAGGCCTGTAAAATTGTGTGAAGGATGGATGCAAGTATACCAGGTGTAGTAGTTTGCAAACTGTTCTGCAGAACCCTGGGGTTCTGTCATAGGTTGTCAGGGGTTCATTTCGCAAAGAGACTGGGGGTAATGGCTGAGTCAGCCGGGAGGCGTTATGCTGCCATTGCCGGACTTGGTCCCCTGGCTTTCTGGCAGTTCACACAGCCCACAGAGCTAGGGGGTATGGATTCTGCAGCAGAAGTAGTAATATGAAAGGGGTTCTGTGACATTTGGAAGTTTCTGAAAACCACTGATCTAGCATATGGGCTGATACAGAAGATAAAAATCAGTATTTATGTAATGTATTTAGCCTATATAGAGTTCATAGCATGGTGGAAAATAATCAAATATATACTGGAATCTGTGTTCAGATGAACCATGCTGTGACTTAAGACGCTATTATGATGAAAATGAACTAAATGTCTTGCTAAGTAACACAGTAATACCTTAAAATATTTCTTACAGTGACATTTCATACACTTGCCTTTTATTTTGCAATATGCTTAAAATTTAGCTTTTATTTTTTTCCTTAAAAAATAGGTCCTTGTGTAAGAGAGACTTGTGACTTCATTCCATAAAACATCTGCTTGCTTTAAATATAGAGTGCCATGTTTGTTCACCCTTGTGTTGCCAGGGGGTGGGGGTAGGCTTTGAGTTCTGAGGTGTCAGACCTTAGGGGCTTGTCTAAACAGACACCATTTTTTGTACTGCTTCATTATGCTTGTACCCTGGCTGGGATCCTGTTGATTTAAGGCTTCTGTTTTTGCTGCGCATTGTTCCAGTACAGAACAGAATGACTGCTAATCATTCAGTCTAATCTAGATGATAGTTAAGTAAATACAAACCCCCAACTATTGACATGGTTTACGTACTTGTAGAGCTGTTTGCACTTGTATACCTTAATTGAGCAAAAAGACTGTCTTGGTCTTAATTACAATAAGCAATCAAACTGCATCCAGGGAAGCAAATTGTACCACTTTGTCTTCACTATAAAATTGCATATCTCCCTTAAAATAGTCACAAGTGTTTTACAAAACCATGCATAGACTTTAGTCTTGGTTGAAGGATTAGGGGTGTTAGCTTACTTTTTCTTCTTTGTCCCCCCAAAGAGAGTAGTTGTTAAAGTTAGTTAATTTAAAGCCAGGCTGTTCAACTTCTGAGTATATGGGGGCTGTGGGGCCATCCTCTCCCCCATACTGCATTGATGCTCCTGCACTGCGTAGGGTCCCCAGCTTCCCTTGAGGCCACTGACCATAGCTGCTCCCAGGGGCAAGGGTAGAATGTAGAAGCAGAAGGAGGAACCCAGTGACAGCAGCAGTAGAACAATAAGAAGAGCAGTCCCTGGACCAGGAGCCTAGGAGGAAATGGGCCAGCCCCATGGGACTGAATGTGGCCCAGGGGTCACCAGGTGGACAGCTGTGAGTTGAGCTGAAGGACTAAGCTGTTTGTAGGCCACTTTTTACCTTCCCTTTGTTACTGCCAACTTTGTGGTTACCCTGTGCTCTTTTACTTTGGCCTTTCCCTTTCTACCCCTATTATCAGTCTGTCTCTCCTTTATGTTTTTCCCCTCCAAATCTAGACTTTATTACCAGTTGGTGGTGTAGTGCCCCTAAGATTGTGCAGGTGTTCAGAACATGATTGTGCATGCTGTCAGGGATCCTTTGAGCTTCCTCTCACTAGTGTTCAAATGCTCTTGGGGATGCTGATGGTCTGCTAGACTATTTGACCTTGTAGTTCCCATGTTCCAGGCTGATGGAGAATAATGGTGGTATTCTCTGGTCTACCTACTTGTGATTCCTTTGCCTGGAGCAGATGACAGTATTTTCTTTCTGTGCTTTTGAACAATGTAATTAAGTGCTGACATTTTAAAATGTAATTGGCATCTTAGTTGATATCTGACATGAGTAGCGTGTGACGGGGGCAAACTCCAGGCCTGGTCACAGTGCTGGCCTGCTCACTTATCTTTAGGCAAGTTGCCTGCCTTACTTTCCTGCCACACCTTGTTAAATAATTAGGATGTTAATTAGGCAGGAGGCTACCCTTCATGTGCCCTGATGTTGAAGGGCAGTACGTGTGTATCGCCTTACTCCTTTGAGCAGTTCCCCATAGGCCATCAGGCTTATCCTTTTACTCCTCGAGTGGCCCTGGCTCAGCCTCTTGGGTCCCTTCCTTGACCCTCATCCAAGCAGTGGCCCCTCAACTAGCCAAACTCCGGGCTGACTCTACCCTAGCCCCTCACTGGGCAACTCATGATTCTTGCCCCTCTTGGGGCCCACACTCCACCCTCTCACTAGGGCCTGGGGTCTTGCACCCCTTAGGACTCAAGTGTTTCACTCCTGGCATGCCTGGCCCACAACACCAGGGTCCTACACCTCTATAGGGCTCAGATGCTTCTTTATAAGCATGCCTGCCCTCCCCTCCCCCTGTTCTCTCACTGGATGGTGGGGGCTGGGGTTACCAGGTACCCTTACCCACCTTTCACTGGGGAGGTAACTGGTTTGGCATTTCTGGGATACTATTCTGCCACTGATAACCCCACCAGACCACCCTTCTCTGGCAGGGTGCAGTTTCCAGTCATGTCCAGGACCAAGCAGGTCTACCAGCCCTGGTCTTATCCCTGCTGGGTCTGAGATGTTCCTGGGCTGCTCTACCTCAATTGGGCCCTTGGCAGCAGCCAGCAGAAGTTGGCTGCAATAATCATGGTAGCATGTATGCTGGCTAATGCCTACCCTCTTCGTAGCAGTGATGTCCTCCCCCTCAAGAGGACCTTTGACTTAGGCTGGCCTGGAAGCAGGGCCAGGGCTTCAAATAAGTGCCAGCTACCTCCATTGAGCCCTGGCTGGCCTCTTGTGGGGAACCGAAGAGCCCTTCAGCCTTTTGGCCCTGGTCCCTTTACATTGACCAGTCCAGGGGTCAAAAGTTAACTTAGCAGCTGCTGCTCTCCATGGACAACAGATTCCCTTCTGGGCCCCATTAGAGAGTGCCCCGGGCTTCACCCCTGCCAGATCTACTCAGGGGCTTGCCTACAAACACTAAGCCCCTTCCCAGGCTATGCTTTATTGTCTCCAGGCCCACAGCCTTCTCCCTGGGGTTGGGACCTCACTGGGTCCCTAGGAACCTTCATCCCCATAATTCCTCCCTTACCTCCAAGATGTTCCTTGAGCAGCAGCGCAGCTTGATGTTGCTGCTTCCTCGGCTGCTGGCAGTAAACTGGTGCTCCAGCTATGAGAACCGGGATCTTAAAATGGCTGCCTTATCAGAGCTGGCCTGCACCTGTCTGCTGCCTGCTCTCCTCCTTAAAGTGGCAGACCTCAAAGGTGCTCTGCCATCCACCTTCCCCTTAAAATGGTTCTTGGGGGAGGCTTTCCCTGTCGCTCACAAAGCAGTCTCCTTCACCGCCTGCAACAGCCCTTAAGTGGTGAGCACCCTATTGGTGGTCCTTCAGAAAAGAAACTAATGTCTCTCAGCTGTTGTTTCAGCCTTGGCTAATGCTGGCACATACCTTTGTGTGGCCATTGCTTGGATCCAGTTTTAAAACTTTTCTTTGCAACATACTTATTGAACTGCCTCTTGTTCATCTAGCTCTTTTGGTCATTGCCCAACTTTTCATTTTTCTTATAAGGTAGTCTTATGGGAAAGTGGAATCCAAAGTCTTTTTCATTTATTTTTTTTTCCTTCAATGTCTGCCCTTAGAGTGAATGCTTAACCTGTTTTGAAATTAAGTCACTTTACATCTTTGTGTTGTCCAGAAATTATTTTCTCATTAATGTATTTAGGTGAGATCTTTTATTGGATCAACCATATAGTTAATATAGTTAGAATAGATTTAGGCAAGCTTTCGGGTATCTCAGTACCCTTCCTCAGGTTTCTTTTTTACTTCTTTCCTCTAAAGAGCTACATGATTGTTTCCTGTTAGTGCACAATTAGCTGGGGTATGCTGGTTATTTGAATGCTGTATTCAAATATTGTGCATAAACCTTGGGTATATTTTTGGTGGTTCTTGCCAACATTCTTAAGGGCAAAATCATGGGGTTTAGAGTTAGGAAGGAATTTTTTTTTCCCTGGGTCAGATTAGCAAGGACCCTTGAGAGTTTTTGTTTTTTTTTTTTTGCTTTCCTTTGTAGCATGGGCATTGTATTCTTCCTTGGTCATCTGGATATATTTTAATCCAACAGATTCCTTGCCATTGCTGAGGCTAAAACACTGGCAGTATTCCTTCTTCTTTGCCACAGGAAAAGGAGCACATTTATAGCGTTTTTGTATTGGGGTTGGTTTTTAAATATAGGATGCTTTAAGGCTGTGGTTTCAAGAGTAGCCAGAGTGAACATTCTTTTGTACAAAGAGTTGCCTGTGAATGTAAGGGACTGTACTAAATGGCCTGGGAGGTCCCTTCTGGTACTATGGTCCTGAAAGAGCTGCTAAATAAACTAAACATCCAGCATACTGGCTTTCATGACTTCCTTGCTCTCCATGTACAACCTCCCAAGGATATTACAAATAATTTTAAAACTATGAGGCCTTTCTATTTCAGGCTTATATAATTCTACTGCCCTAGTGTCACTTAAGGCCTATGTTACATTTAGGACACAATTAAGGTGTTAATCACAGCATATATAGTAACCTACCCAAGTGTTAAAGCTAATTTATGGTATGATAATGTAGCAAACATGACACAAAGTTATTTCACATATAACATGTAACATCTTTTGTGGCTCATTTGTCATGCTTTAAACTGAACATTTGGTATGTCTAGGATGACCCAGGACAGATCCTGATGCTCACCTGAGCACAACAGGGGGGTCTTGACTTGGGCAGCCCTTGGATCGAGGACACAGCTATCTCTCACCCAAGCTGCAGAATTGGGCTGGGGGGAGCACCAGTTCCTGGATCTAGCACCCTTGCCCAGTCCCTGGAAGAAGATAGAGTGGATGCTATGAGCCCAACATTAGGGAGCATCTCATTGATGCTGGGCTCACTGTGCTTGCTGGGAGCTCCAGCGATACACCTGCTTTTCTAAGCATCTAGGGCACCCATGGAAGGGGCACCTGGGAGCTCCTAGCTGCTTTTGCCCCTCCCCCACATGGTGGGTCCTGGAGTCTGGGGACTTTTAAAGAGTGCGTCTACAATTGTGCTTTTTAAAACTGAGTGCTTGGACCCCAGAAGCTTACCTGGTCTCTGGCTCTCGGGAACCTTTGAAAAGCATGCTGAGGCAGCTTCCCTGTTGGGGAATTTTAAACTGTGCACCCAGTAGCTCTAGCCACACTGCTGTGAATTGGAGGCTCCCAGCAGGTTTTGAAGTCCCCAGCAGGGTAAGTCCTTTGGGGTGGGGGGGTGCTTTTCTTCTCTTGCTGGCAGCCCAGACAGAGCTGCTAGGCATGTGGCTTTGACAGTCAGCTGATTGTTGACCTGGCCCCACAGACCCAGTCTTGAACTGGACCTTGGGCTGTTTCAGCCAGAGCGGACTATTAGCTGACCACTGAAGTGGAGACTTGAACCCACACCAGTGTGGTCAGGGTTGGGATGACAGTCATCTGATTTGAGTCCCTAGTATGGTCTTGGAGGTCAGATAAATGATCATGATTGTTGGCCCTAGTTTGACCTGCAGGCACTCCTGTTTCAAATTGCTGATGCAGGGGGAGCCCAGGATTATGATTAGTAGGAGCAATTGTTGGGATTAGGAATCGGATCTTGTTGTGCCAGGAATAGAATCATGTGGGGCTCAAGCCTTGCTGCCATATTGTACCAGGAGCTGGCCCTTTGATAAACCAACACTGTGCTTCACTCCTTTCTCTAAAGACACAGACTGATTATAAGTAATTAAGATCAAAGGTTTTATAAAAAGGGGAAAATAAGCATCAGCTTGTCATTGAGAGAGGTTGATTCTTAATGGTGGTAAAAATTTAGATGATACTCCTTGCTAACCAGGAGACTACTTTTCATATACTATATTTACTCAATTCCAAGATGAGGTTTCCTGCCATCATTCACATGATTCAGGATGAGGGCTGGCTTTCCTTAAGTCTTTAGCTGAGATCTGCTTTAGCTGAGATCTGTGGGGAGTGGCTGTGCAGGGAGCCTGGCTTGGCTGGGGACAGTAGTGATGGCATCTGGGTTCCTCCTTCCCTCCCCTGCCTGGCTCCCTTCTCCCCAGCCCCCACAACTCCTCTATCGCCTGGGAGCAGGCTGGAAGGAAGAACCTGCATGCTGCCACAGCTGCTCCTTGCAGTGTGGGTCAGGAGCAGTTTCGGGGCTCCCCCTGTGCCTGTGTCCACTAGATGTTGGACCACTTCAGTTGGGAGTTGTGGGGAGTGGTTGTGAAGGGAGCCCAGCTTGTCCAGGGATAGTAGCAGTGGTGTGTAGATTCCTCCTTCCCTATGCAACTCCCTGCCACTGAGGGGGGAGGAGGAAACTGGTCAGAAAGAGCTGCTTCTGTCCCAGTGCAAGGAGCAGCTGTGGTACCATGCAGGTTCCTCCCTCCAGCCTGCTCTCAACCAGTGGGGGAGATGGGAGGGGAAATGGACAGGGAAAAAGAAACCTGCACGCCACTACTACTGTCCTCAGCCAAGCTGGGCTCTCTGCAGTGCCAAGCAAGAGCAGCTTTGGGGTTCCCTAAATGCCTGTCAGCCTGGGACAACAGAAGCATCATGTACATTCCTCCTCCTATCTCCTGCTTCTCACAAGTGAGAGAGATCAGAGGGTTGGGGGAGGTGCAGGGAAGGGAAGGGGGACAGGACAGGAGCAGGATTTGGAGGGAGGAATCTACACTGCCCCTGCTGCCCTTGGCCAAGCTAGGCTGTCTGCACAGTTGTTCCCTGCGGTGAAGGGGAGGAGTTGCTTGGGATCCCCGTGCACCTAGATTAGTTGACAGAATTGGTGCAGAGGCAGATGCTGGGGGCTGCAGGCAGCTGGGACGAGGTATAGGTAGGGGTGGTACCAAGTGGTGGGGTTCAGGCTGCCTGCTCCCCATGCTGCTGGCCTCCCTGCCTCCATTCCAGAGCCTCTGTTTGCCTCGTCATTTGTACCTGCAACAGTGGGTTGGGGGGGAAGAACAAAATTAAAGATGGCCCTCCAACAGTTGGATTCTAGTTATGAAAAATTATAACAAATATATAATTACATGTCTAAAATCTAATTATTGGAGGGTTGTCTTGGATTTGCATAAATATGGCATTTAAGTATGATCACTCTTATCAACACTATCATTTAGTTTTTAAAATCTTTATATTTAAAAAAAAAAAAATTAAAAGGTGAAAGTGCAAAAATGTGGCTTCACCAGGGGCCACATGAAACGCTCATCATTAAGAAAATACCCATATCAACACAGTTTGAACCCCTGCCAATACTCTTCATGAGGTTATACATTTAGAGCTAGCCATCTGTCTTCCCACTTTGCAGAATACCCACTTGTGGACCAGTTTATGATGCACTGGATCATCATTTTGTTGTAAGATGAAGTGTCTACATTTGAAGGACACTTATGTCTGGATAAGGAACCAGTAGAGTTGGAGGGTATCAGAGTTGTGCTGCCTTCTGCAGTTTTTCCGGGTTGCCATCTTGGCCTGGTCCTGCAGGAAATTGGCCAGGTAGATAATGCTCCCCTTGGCTGCTTGGTATAGGACAGAGAAAATGTATGCAGTCCCAGAGAAGTTTTAAGTCGGGTGAAAGCTCGCGGAGCCCCCCGCCGACCCCCAGCACAGCTGGGGTAAACGGGGCCCGTGGAGAGAGGGGGCTAACCCCTTAGTGTGTGTGTGTGTGTGTGTGTGTGTGTGTGTGTGTGTGTGTGTGTGTGTGTGTGGGGGGGGGCCAGCAATACAAAGACTCTCTCTGTGTGTGGCCACATGTTGCTGATAAGTGATGTGACAGCTGATAAATAATGTGTCACAGTAACACATAATCATTTAGACCACTTAAATGGTTATAAAATTACTCACAATAATGGTGTTCCCTGCAGTTTGTGATTATAATAAGTATTATTCTTCTAAGATGGACATCTAGTTTATTTGCAACTAGCAACAACTGTTGTGTAAGTAGATTCTGCTCATATTTGTTTAATGTAGGGAAGACCCAAGGTATTTCTACCCTGAGGCTTTAATGCCTTAAAGCGTCCTGGCTCGTTTGCTCAGATATCTTGGTCACTCTTGATTTTACTTTAATACTTGGTTTGATCTTTGTTTGTCAATAGGTAGTATAAGATAATGTGTCCATTTCTGTTACCGAGTCTATTAAACAGTGCTCCCAACTCTTGTGACTTTACTGGGAGACTTGTGATTTTTTTTTCATGCTTTCCCTAAGTCCCTAGCTGCTGAAATAATGAGATTTCAGAACTAAAGCTGATGTTCTCATGCAACACATGATGTTCCTTGTTTTGGATAAAAGCTTGCAAAAGACAATGTGAGTGATCCTAAATACTCAAAAGCCAACAGAAAACTAAAATGAGTCCAAGATTAAGGTGGGGAAAGCCTCTTAAGATTTTTAAACTAATCTTATTTTGGGAATCTGAGCTATACTTTGTTTAAAGTTTAGGGTTGACAGCGCAGATTATGGTTTGAAAAATTCCACAATGTGAGGTTTATTTCCCTGACTCTCTTCCTTCGTGAATGCAATCATAAGATACTAATCTCCTTTTTATATTCACATTCACCATGGCCTCCAATGTGTCCTTAGCTAAAATAAATGCACTTTGGCCTTTATTACTAGTACCTCATCAGGTCATTATTTCTTCACAGATAGTTTATTTTCAGGACATGTATTAGTCTAGCTGAAACGTAATAAAATATATTTTAAAATATATAATCTGTTACAAGAAGTAATTGTTGTTAGACATACCTTGGTATCCTGAATTTCTCTTTGTTTCTTTACATTCAGTGATAATACAGTTCTTGTCATTAAAGTGAAGGTTTAGTCAGTGTTACCACATGGTAGTGCCTGAATGTGCTATTAAAATTATTTCTCTATGTTTAGAACAAAAATAAAATGTGATTCACTTTGGTTACCCTTAGGTAACAGTGAGTAAATGATGGTTTATTATGGTTTAGGGCAGGAATTGCTAGGTAAAATTCTCTGGGCTATGTTATGTGGAGCACAAGAAAATAAGAGAATAAAGAGATAAGACTGAATTGTTGTAAAAGTCCTTTCTGATCTTGAAGTCTATGAATACGTGGCATTCAAATTGCAAACGCTGCATACAAATAGAAAGCTGAAAGGAAAGAATATATGTTCATTCAGGAACAAGGCAAACGGTCTGACTTAAACTGAACCTCCATCCTAAATCAGCTAAGTAATGTATAATGGGCGTATCTACATGTTACCCTATGGCGACACAGCGATGCACTACATCGGGGTATGGTGCACTGTAGTGACATAGCGATCATGCGTGTCTACATGTCATTGCCAGCCACGTTGCCATAGTGGTCCACTCCCCAGGTATAGTGTGCTGCTAAGGCGATGTAGCAGTGAAATCTAACCGTGCACTGCAGGTACACAACCCAACAAGCACTTGTACTGCACTGCAAGAGGAAGTACTAAAGCATGGTGTCATAGCAGTGTCACTGTATAGCAACGTGTAGATGCGACCAAGGTTGACTTTTGCAACGGGTCCCATTATAGTCTTTCTTGCCTTCCCACCATATATTGCTCCTGTAACTTTGGACCTTATTTGTGCTCTCTCTTGTGTGTCGTTATCAGCAACTGAGAAGACCTCATTGGCTGTATGAAAGAGAGAGTGTACAGCTGGCTTTGAGCTATCTTTGCATGTCCTTGATTGTACTTCGTACTGTTCTGCAGTAGTCAGCTGAGGGGCAGGTGACCAAGGTGGCATCCTTGGAGGCTGGGTTAGGGTGCACAAAGATAGCCATTGTTTCAGCTGGAATCTGGCCCTGCAGCTGCTGCCAGCAGCATGGCACCTAGCACAGCTCTGTGTGCTGCCACTGTCCAGGGCGCAGAGCTGCCATGTCATGCTCTGCTTCTCTGGTCCCTGAAAAGTTTTACAGCAAGCTAAAATCCTATCCAATGTCATTGGCTCTACAGGGGCTTTTTAAAGCAGCCAGGGATTCCCAGGGCAGAGGATCAGTCCTACCTCCCACCTATTTTTACTATCCACTTCCACTGCTCTAGTCATAGGAGGGTGGACCAGCTGTATCCATCAATCAGTGGAAGATCCTGATTCATTCACATGAATCAGAGTCAAAACAGTTTGGGGTTAATAAAATAAAATTTAAGGCAGACTAAAGCTGCCTTAATACCTATGCATCTCACAAACGAGTGCCTAAAAGTGTGTTGCAACGTTGAACTGACCTTACATGCAGGGAATGAAAAAGCTGTTGATTCAGGAAACATAAGCACTGAAGAAGTCCTTCTTGCACTGCAAATAACTTCAGATACCCCGTCCTTCTTCCCTCTTTATGATATAAATATTTTTCAACAATAGAAATAAAGGAACATTTCAGTTGTGTGGATTGTATGTAATTGCAGGCCTAACATGAGTAGCCTTCCTTCAGGTGACTACTGTTTAATATGTATTTAATGCAGGAAAGGATCAGTTCTTTCTATTTTCAGAGCACTAACTAAATCCAATGGCCTCTATCTATCTCCCTGGGGCATCTTTAATTGCTCTCCTCTTTATAGCTTCTTATTTGTACTAATAACAAGACTTAGTTTTGTCTCTTAAAACTCAAGTGCCATTAATGATCAAAGGTTTATTGCTAATTCCAAATGGGAATTTAGCAGATATTTTCAGCTGTATTTTGTGTGATTCATTTCTCTGCCTTTCATACTGAAAACAAGATCTTTACAGGAATCAGTCTCAAGCTGCATATTCCTAGTAAATGCTGACTTCTGTTTTTTATTCTTATCTTATCTTCCACCAAGAGGCACTATTATTGTTACTAATACCTAGCCCTTAACAGAAAGCAATGAAGTCCTGCAGACTTACATCCTCAGAGGGTTTGTTCCATAAACTCCAGTGTGTTAATGTTTCCAAAGCATGTTGAAAATATAGTCCTGCTGTTTTTACAGAATGATGGATAAAGCCAATTTGAAATTGGGGGATGGGAAATACAAGACTTCTTCCATATGCCATTTACAACTTTGTTTTTGGGGGGTTTTTTACCCAGTAAATGAGAAGAGTGGTGATTCCTCAAAATTCTTGAGTAATGTCAGAAGTATTACTAACAACCATATATTAAAGTGTTGTTGTGGTTCCCCCGCCATTCCTGCGTATGGAGAGTTGGGGCTATCTTTAAAACGAAATTTGACAACTTAAAGGCTTGTCTATACTGCAACCTAAAGCGACCAAAACGCTGGCTTGCATCCATAGATGCTTCTCAAGCAAATCCCGGGACGTCATTCTCCCCCTGTACTCGGCCTTAGTTAGACCGCAGCTGGAGTACTGCGTCCAGTTTTGGGCTCCACAATTCAAAAAGGATGTGGAGAAGCTTGAGAGAGTCCAGAGAAGAGCCATGCGCATGATCAGAGGTCAGGGAAGCAGACCCTACGATGACAGGCTGAGAGCCCTGGGGCTCTTTAGCCTGAAAAAGCGCAGGCTCAGGGGTGATCTGATGGCCACCTACAAGTTTATCAGGGGTGACCACCAGCATCTGGGGGAACGTTTGTTCACCAGAGCGCCCCAAGGGATGACGAGGTCCAATGGTCACAAACTACTTCAAGATCGTTTCAGGCTGGACATAAGGAAGAACTTCTTTACTGTCCGAACCCCCAAGGTCTGGAACCACCTTCCACTGGAGGTGGTTCGAGCGCCTTCATTGAACACCTTCAAAATGAAACTGGATGCTTATCTTGCTGGGATCCTATGACCCCAGCTGACTTCCTGCCCTTTGGGTGGGGGGCTGGACTCGATGATCTTCTGAGGTCCCTTCCAGCCCTGATGTCTATGAAGTCCAGCTCTAAGATAGGTGAACATACATTTATTCAGATAACTTGTAGTTTGTTAGAATACGGTGAATGATGCATTTCTCATTTTTCTTTGTGGTTTGTTAGGCTGAATTTGGACAGCAGCTTGAAATGCACAAATATTGCAGTTTTAAGATTGTTAAGGTTTTCTCTAATCAGTTAAAAACATTGTCCCATATACAAGTTTATCAAAATAGTTCTGATTTTAAAACTTGATTTATTAAACAACTGAAATATGACTGTAGTGAGTGAATTGTTTTTGGTTACTCTTGTCTCAGGGGCTTAAAATTACTGAAGTCGTATCCTTTTGCTTTATTTTTTGTATCCTTCTTGCTTTATGTCCTCTTGCTTTGTTCTTATTCACGGGGCAAAACCATCTTTCCAGCTCTGTCAGCACCCCCCACCCCTCGCAATGAATTTCTCAACCTCAGATCTGCTGCTGGTTGAGGGCTGTCTCTCACTGGTGAGGGTTTAGCATGTGGCCCATGGGCTCCTGCCCTGCCACCTTTTCCCATTGCTTCTGCTGTGGCTTTGGCTGGGGTCTCTGTGTTCCCCATCCCTCCCTCCCTCCTGTTTCCACTTCTTTACCCCATTCCTGGAAGTGGGATGGAGCAGTGGGAGGGGCTCCAGGGTGCTTGTGCTGTGTATGTGGCAAGGAAAGGAGCCAGGCTACATGTGTGGGGTGCCTGATGGGGGTGGGGAGTAGCACATGCAGTGGGATGGGGAGCCAGGCTGCCCATGTGTTGGGAGGAGGGACTGGGTTGGGGCATGTCACAATGAACAGCCTGTGTGGCTCCTGTGTCTGTGGCATGCCTGGTGTGCAGCCCTTGGTGGCCCAGAAACTGGACAGCTCTGGACTAGTTATTTGAAGTGTCCCATTTTGAATAAACTGAAATACAGAAAATGTCTCTTTTGAAGTTGCAGAGAGAACAACTGCTGTAAAAAAAATTGGTTTAACTCTTAAGAAACTGGTTCCAGGTGGTTGGCCTCTACCAGCTGTGGTGCTTGGCTGCCTTTTGGTAGCATAAATAGTCATTTCAAATTTTTTTATTTTAAATATTTAGAAATACTTCGTTTTAATTAAGTTTAAAGCATTTTGCACATCCCCAAACATTAGAGCAAATGCTAGAAGAATGGTTGAAAAGAAATAGTTCTTGTAGTTAGCTTTTGTTGAATTTTTTTCTTTATGCTGTTTGTCAGATATTGATTTGTCATAAGATTAAAAAATTTTGCTTTCTGACTTACTGTTTGCAGTTTTGATACACTCTATAGAGTGGATTTTCCCTCTTAGTTGAATTGTCCTGTTTCATTTGGGATACTGAAAGTATTAATATCCTTTAGGGGAGAAGACTTAGCTTGGTGTTTGACTTAGCTTTTTTGGGGTTTTTAGTACAACTTTGACACAGCTTGATTTAATTACTCATTCATTTTAATTCTGTGGGTCATTGGTATTCTTACTGCTTTTTAAATGTTTATACATTTCAGTTCATTCAGATGACACTACACCACTAACATAACTGACTTGCTGTGAGCTGCAACTTTTTGATCTTTCAAGAAATTGCATTATTCCATTTTATTCTTTGTTCTGTGGTGGTAACTTAGTAGCAGTCACCCACATAGATTCATTTCTAAAGAAAACTTCTATGTAGAATGTAGAAGAGGTTGTTTTTACCTATGTTAATCTCAGATCCTGTATTTCAATTTTGAAGGTTCCTTTTTGTGGAGAGTTGACCCTACTTTATGACTTCCCACTCCTTTTCATTCTTTTTGTCCTAGGCATACAATGTAATCATCACCTCCTGTGAAACTGAAATATGTATTAATTGTTGGTTAATCTTATTTTTGTTTGTGTTTTATGAAATACAGAAAATGTCTCTTTTTTGCACTTGCAGAGAGAACAACTTCTGTCAAAATTTAGTTTAACTCTTAAGAAACTGATTCCAGGCACTTAGCCAGTGGCCTCTACCTGCTGTGGTGCTTGGCTGTCTTTTGGGTAGCATAAATAGTTATAATTTGCTCTGTTTCAGTTCTGCTCTAGTTTCTCCTGTGTGCTCTTTAAATTAATTTCCTGTCTGCATTTTAAGATTTAAAAATGAGAAAAATTTGGGCCTTGTACCTTTTTGCTGCATTATTGGTGGTTATGGTAGCAGTGGGGGTGTAGCCCTCTAGAAAGCCCCTAGGCAAGAACTATATTATGTTGTAGCACTCTAGAAAGCCCCTAGGCAAGAACTATATTATGTGTTATACTACTCAACACAAAATACTCTATCGCAAAAGAGTATAACAGGGGGCTGAAAGGCTTACTTTCCCCAAATTATTTTTGTGTGTATATTATACTTTCATGTTGTTTCTAACCTGGAAGATGCCATAGGTATATTCTCCATGGACTAATGCAGTACTGGGTAGAAATACCCAAGCTATATCAGAAGAACCTCAGTTGGGTACTGTAAGTTTTGTATAGCTTGATTAGCCCAGGTAGATTGCACTCACACAGTTATGCTGCTTCTAGTACCCAAGTTGGCTTATACCAATGATTTTCAACATTGTTAGATTCAAGGCACCCTCCATAATTTTGGCAGGGAGATCCTAAATTGGCTGTTATTTGTTTAGCTTCTCACACCTTGTCCATTCCCTCCCATTTTCTTTGGTACCCTTTGGAGGATCTCATGGCACCCTGGTTGAGAATCACTGGCTTGTACAGACCTCATGCCAGTTCTCTTTGTATGCTACTGCATTGTGCTTTGCAGACCTACTGTAAACTGGATAGAAAACTATAGATTTGGTGACAAGAATTATGAATGAAAAGGAGGAAATGAGAAGAGAAAGAAGGTAATTATTTGGGGCTTTGGGTCTTCTTTTGTTTTTGTCTAAAAGTTCCAGACAAAGCCTTGCAAAACAAGCATTCCTAAAACCAGATACTTAGTAAAACTGAAGAAGGCCAAACCTGACATTCTTGTTTATTTTTAATGTTTGGTTGTTTACTAGCCAGTTGCCTATCAAGAGTGATAGGGGGTGGGGTGCAGGGAGCAGGCAGGGTTGGAGCCCCAGGGCTGCTCCCCCTGTCTGGGCTGGCTCCCCCTTCCCTCCTGTTGCTTGGGGTTCAGGCCGCCCCCCCCCCCCCCCGGTTGCCTCAGCAGCGCGGGAAAAGAGGGAGTGGGCCTGGGCCTGATGCAGGGAAGGACTGGGCTGATTGGTGGGGAAGGGGAGCAGTGCAGGCCTGGGCCGACCTGGGGGGGGGGAATGGGAGGAGCAGGCTTGCAGCCAACGCGGTGGGGAGGAGTGGGCCTGGGCCCAGCAGGTGGAGGAGGCTTGCTTGTTTCCCCCCTCCTCCCACAGCTGCTGTGATGGGCCCCACCAACACCACGGTGTACCTGCTCTCCTCCCCGCCCCCCTCCCCGCCCCCCAATCAGGCACAGTCGGGGACAGGAGGAATGGACTTGGGGCCGATGTGGGGAAGAGTGGGCCTGAGCGGGGGAGGAGGCCTGCTCCTTCCCTCCCCCAGCCGCTGCTGTGTCAAGTCAGGCCCTCGGTCCTCCCACCTGCCCCGCCATGGCGGGCCAGCTTTTCCCCCTCACTGCTTTACCTGAAAGGGGGGGGTGTGCAAGGCTAGCCCTGCTGGCCTTGCCCCCGCTTCTATCCACTCTGCTGCTCTGTCCCCTGTTTCCCCACTGTCATGGCAGTGGGCTGCCTTCTGTCAGAATGCTTCTTCGTGTTCTGATTGGCTGTTTGTCAGCCAATCAGGGCGCAAATAAAGCGTTACAGACAGACTTAGGCTTTTACAATACTAGAATTGGAAGGCTGGCGTGAACTTTGCATTCCAAGTAAGCAAAAAGAACACAAGTACAATTAAAAAAAAAAAAAATCTTTTTCCAACCTTTTGCAGACTTTTAATTCTTTAAGTTTAGTGTGGCTGCTGTATCTTTTATCGGGTTAGGAAAAAATCTTAATGTTTGGCAGCCTGTAGCCACCAAAACCCCTGTTCTCATGAGTGGAATATAAATAGTTCCTCCTGGACCAGCTGCTGTCCTGTTTAAATTGTGGATATCTGCATTATCCAACCTTACATGAAAAATGAAACTTGCTTCTTATGACTTCCTTCACAAATGACTCTGAATGACAGTTGTATCCCATAGTGCTTCTTGGGGACAGCATAACCAACCACGTTTATTTTCCCTTGTGTGTAGTTTGTGGCTCAACTTGTTTGAGCCAAGTCAGAAAAGAAATTTAGTAGAGAGGTGCTGCATGACCAGGACATCATTCTTTCTGCTTTTCAGTATACATGGAAGCTGAGATGGAAGGAAAGGGGTTTTTTTTTATTATAGTGAAGCTAGATATATGTTGGTTATTCATAGCATCCTGGTGTGAAGGGTAGCGAGAATTTGCTTAAAGATAGATCAGATCATCAGCTTGTCCCACAAGAAGACATTGTATGTGGGATTTGGGGTTTTTTCTTTGCTTTAAGACCCAAGTTGTAATTGTTTAGGATTCCCAAAATATCAGTGTGATCATTTCATATATAGACCTAGATTGTCTATAGATAAACTACCTTTTATATTTGCTTTTCTAGCTTTATGTTCAACCAGATTTTGTGCATCTCTTCTTTTTAAATAATGGATTCCTTCGGGTGTGGATTTTTTTGCTTTTTTTGGGGTTTTTTTGGTTTTTTTTGTGTGTATGGGGGGGAGGGGAGAACTTCCTTGGCAAAGAATACAAGCAGATCTGAAGTATAAGAAACCAGACAGATTGGTATCACAACTTGGACACCTGGAGCTAAGCAGGGTGAGGGTTTAGTCTTGGATGCTCTTAATGTAGACAAACCTACCACTAACTTCTCACAACTTGATTTTCTTTCTCTTGGCTTCTTGTTTTAGAGACTCTACAGGGGTGGGTAATTCATTGGTCCACAAGCGGTCTCCTTTACGCCGAAACCAAAAGACCCCAACATCCTTGACCAAGCTGTCCATACATGATGGACAGAAAGCCAAAAAGCCCGTGTGTAAATTTGAAGAAGGTCAGGATGTCCTAGCTAGATGGTCAGATGGCTTGTTTTATCTTGGAACCATCAAAAAGGTAATTAATTTTAATATGCTTATAGTATGTCTTGTTGATGCTGTGGGACAGCGGTTCCCAAACCGTGGGTCACAACCCCAAATGGGATCACAACATCAGCAGATGGGGTCATGGTGCAGTGCTCTCCTGCACCAGGTCCTGCCCACTGGGCTGTAGTGGCCCTGGGGGAATGGCAGCAGGGGAGACCCAAGCCCTCAGTGGGCAGCCCCATCTCTTGTCCCTGCACCCCCCTTCCCCCCCTGGGCTCTGGTCTGCCCATGGGGGAGGGGTCAGGGGGACACTCCGGCTTCAAAAGCTGCTGCTTCTGCGGACAGTAGCCAGGGCTTAGGTGCTGCTGGGGTTGGGGAGCAGGGGGCTATGGGCTGTGGGGCACTTGGGAAGAGTGGGGGGCTGCAGACTTGGAGTGAGGGGCACTAGCAGGACCAGGAGGCTGGGTCAGGAGTGAGGGGCACCTGGGCAGGGTTGGGGGCTGTGACTTGGGAGTGAGCGGCCATGCTGTGGATATAGGGTCATGTTGAAGAAAAGTTGTGGAAGCGCTGCTGTAAGACATGTATAAATTGCTTCAACTTGGCCACAGTATTAAGTGTATATTTAGTTAAATATACCTGACTTATTTTTCTTTTACTGCTCATTGTCTCCAGTGTATATTTTTCTTTTTCTTTTCAGATAAACAAACTGAAACAGAGCTGCTTCATTATATTTGAAGACAGCTCCAAATCCTGGGTTCTGTGGAAGGACATACAAACAGGCAAGAACTTCAGTAAAACTACCATTGTTCAGCCTTTTATTTAATGCATTTTAAAGGCTAAAATGAGTTGTCAGCTGACTCCTTCTTTTGAAATGACCTAAAAGTTCACTCAGAGTGCAGCTGTATGGTTTATCATGAACCTGTACCAGTAAACCAGACTTATTAAACTCCTGTTCCCAGAGACAATCTGAGCAGGGTGCGGGGCCATAAATTGGCATGTGCGGGGCCCTGCCCCCGGATGCGAGAGAGCCCATGGCAGATTCGGCGGGCGGCCGGGTGGGGGTTGGCAAGTGGCTGGACGTGAAGCTGGCGGCAGTGTAGAGTCACCGCTCTGCCGGGCTCTGCGGGGCCCCCCAAAGTGTGGGGCCTGGGGCAGTTGCCCTGATTTCCACACCACCCCCGGCCAGGCCCTGCTTGTTTCTCCAAATTTGAAAACAGGACCCCATAACAACTTATGAGCAGTAGCCACTAATCATTTACAGTAAGGGGTATGGGCATTTGACACTTATCACAGAGTAAATTACTATGCAGTAAAGTGAAGAGGATGCACAATATACAGCTTTATACCAGTGTCAGTCATTCCACTCCCAGATAAAGCTGCCTCTCAAAGTGAGGGGTACATGTATACTGTTTTAAGTTGTAGCGGCTTATTGACTTGTATCCATTTCCCTAGCAGATTTTATCTCTGTGCCAATTCTTGCTATCAGGTAGGCAGCTGCCTGCTATAGATGCTGTTACAGCTAGCTGGAGAGAGCTGTGTGTGTGTCTGGGATAACTTACCATGGCAGCTGGGAGCGGGCAGTTTGTGTAAGTCATTTGGGGCTTGGCTGATCAAGAAGATGATGGAACTTTGCCCAAAAATCTCCACTTGGTAGCTAATGAAGACTGGAGTGTTGATTATTTTATATACCTGTGATGTGATGATCCATTTAGTGAGTAAACAGCATTTCACATTTGTTTTAATCTTCAGTGTTTCTTAAGGAATAGACTGGGTTGGAGTCCTCTGATGTTGAGGTAGTGCAGGCCTGGGTGATCATTACAAGTTCTTCATCAAAAAGGAGGGGACACAGTTTTCTAACCATAAGTAAAAGATGGAAAACTGACCAGATTTGCTAGAGCTAGCTAATACTTTAGACTGAATGTGTTCTCTGATACTATATCAAATAAATGCATTTCTTCCATCTAGTTTCCAAGAAGGTTTTAGAAAGTCACTTGTAGCTTTGGCTCTGCATAGTGTTTGTGCCTTATCTTCTTGCAATTTATGTATAGCAAAGAGGTAAATATGTTGTATTTACCTGAATCCAAGATGACTTCAAAATTTTAAGACAACCCTTTAGTAATTTGATTTTATACATAGATTCATAGATTGTATGGGGCTGGAAGGGACTTTACAGATCATCGGGTCCCACCCTCCAGCTCCAAGTAGGAAGACAACTGGTGTTTGGTGACCCCTGCAAGGTGACTGTCTAGTCTCCTCTTGAAAACCTCCAGGGTATGCGATTTGCATTGCCTCTGGAGGGAGTTTATTCCACAGTCTGGACCCCCTGACTGTGAAGGAGTTTTTCCTGGTATTAAGCCTGAAGCGGCCTTCCAGGAGTTTGTATCCATTGGTCCTGGTCTTCCCTGGGAATGCCCTAGTGAACAGTTGTTCACCGAGCTCCTGATGTGCTCCTCTGATATAGCAGTAAGCTGTTATCAAGTCCCCTCTCGACCCTCTTTTCCTTAGCCTAAAGAGGCCCAGGTCCCTCAGCCTTTCCTCAGATGACTTGCCTTGCAAGTCCCTGATCACACGGGTGGCTCTTTTCTGGACCCTCTCAAGTTTTTCCATGTCTTTATTGAAGTGCGGCGCCCAGAACTGGATGCAGTGCTCCAGCTGCAGTCTCACCAGTGCTGAGTACAGCTTGAGTATCACTTCCGTAGTTTTACACAAGATGCATCGGTTGATGCATGCCAGCATGTTGTTTGCCCTGCTGACGACTGCCTCGCATTGACGGCTCATATTCATACGATGGTCAGTCATTACCCCTACGTCCCTTTCGGCCATGGTGCAAGTCAAGCTGTCATCACCAAGCCTGTGTGTATGTTGAGGGTCGTTTGCCCCCAGATAGAGCACCTTTAACACTTGCAAGTGTTAAACTTCATCTGGTTCTGGTCTGCCCAACTCTTGAGCCTGTCCAGGTCTGCCTGTATCTGCAGTCTATCTTCTGATGTGACCACGCTGCCCCATAACTTGGTCTCATCGTTGAACTTGGCTAGTGAGCTTGTCACTCCTCCATCTAAATCACTGATAAAGATGTTGATTGATAAAGCACCAGCCCAAGTGCAGACTACTGAGGGACACCACTGGGCACTTTGCACCAGGACCTCACAGATTCTTTCATGAGAACTCTCTGGGTCCTACCCTGTACTTAATTTCCCACTCACTGAACCGTTGAGCAGCTGAGCCCACAATCTTCCAGTTTTCCCACAAAAATATTGTGGGATACTAGATCAAAAGCCTTTTGGAAGTCTAGATATATAATGTCTCCCATGTCCAGGTGACGAGAGATCTGGTCATAGAAGGAGATGAGATTGGTAAGATAAGGCCTATCTGTGACAAATCCACGCTGGCTGTCGTTTAGAATCTTAGCTTCTGCGAGCGTATTGCTCATAGATTCTTTAATGAGTCTTTCCAGGGTTTTCCCTGGGATGGGGGTTAGGCTGATTGGCCTATAGTTACCTGGGTCCTCCCTCTTCCCCTTCTTGAAGATGGGCACAATGTTGGCCCTCTTCCAATCCTCAGGGATTTCCCCTGTGCACCATGAGTTCTGAAAGAGTTTGCCAGGGGTTCCGCGATGACCTCAGCCAGCTCCATCAGCACTCTCAAATGGGTCCTACTGACTGATAAATGTCTAGCTTTTCTAATTGGTATATTACACCCACTCAACATCCACAGTGGGGAGGCTGTCAGTCCTGGCATGTCCCCTATGAGCCTTATTTCGCTTGACTTTCCCCTTGGTTCGGTGAAATACCGAAGCAAAGTGAGCATTCAGGAGTTCAGTTTTCTTGAACGTTGGTTACCAGCTGTCCCGTGATATTAAGCATGGGTCCCACACTTCCATTTGGTTTCGTTCTACTGCCTACATACCTAAAGAAGGACTTCTTATTGTCCTGGACTCCCATGGCTAACCTAAACTCTGTCGCTGCCTTGGCTTTCCTGATCATTTTCCTATAGGTGCTGGCCACTATTGTATAGTCCTCCTTGAGGACCATCCTTAGCTTCCACTGTGTGTACACTTTTTTTAAAAAAAAAAAAAAAAAAAAAAAAAGTGTCCCTATTAAGCCAGGGGGGCTTGCCAGCCCTTCTGCTACCTTTCTTCTTTGTAGGAACGATTTTCTTCTGTGCTTCGAGGATTGTATCCTGAGCAATGACCACTCATGCACCCCATTTGCCTTGCCTTCCTGATCCCACGTCGCCTCCCATACTAATGCTCTGAGCCTGTCAAAAAGTCAGCATTTTTGAAGTCCACGACTTTAATTCTGCTGGTTGATTTGTCGGCCTTGTGGCGGATGGTGAACCTGATAAACTTCATGGTCACTGTTGCCCAGGTTACTATATATGGAAAGTTATAACTTTGTTATAATTTTCCATGTATAGTATCAAATTATTGGAGGGTCATCTTTTAAATTCTTCCTTCCCCAGCACTGTGCTGGGGAAAGCAGCTGCAGGAGGCAAGGCCCCCCACCCCATGCCTGTATCTACCTCCGTTCTCCCCTTCCACTTGCCACCTGTCAGGTGCCACCCTCCTCCTGCCCAGGTGTTCTGTTGCAGCTCTGTTCTGGTGCAGTCAGCAAGGAGATCTCAAGCCTAACCAGGCAGAAATAGCAGCTCCAGGCCTGGCCTGAGTTGGATCTGAAGGAATGGGCTGAGAATGGGGTGGGGAAGCAAGTATCTGTGGAAAGGGACAGATGGTATTATCATCCCCCGTGCTCCCCCAGCAAACGTCAGACTGCATAGTCTCCCCTGTGCTCTTCTTGCCTTGCCCCCTGTCACAGGCGGGGTCCTACAGGAGGGCCGTGATCTCCTCAAGGCCCCGTTCCTGTGCCAAGTTGGCCCAAGGGCACCCTCAAATTCCTCGCCCGCCACGTCTTTGATG
>NW_005842008.1:1603817-1635650 GCF_000455745.1 Alligator sinensis
GCCCCAAGGGCCCCCCCAAATCCCTCGCCCGCCACGTCTTTGATGTTCCAATATTTATTAGAGAGGCTGCCTTACATCTCCTTGGACATGGTTACGTCTGGCCCCGTGAACTCCCGGACTCTTTGTGGGTCCCACTCTACAATGGGTGCTTCAGGGGCACCCTAGCCTTGGGGGCTGTGTGGCTCCAACCACCCCTTATACCACGCCCCAAGCCTCGCATCTGAAATAAATGTTGTTCGGTCTCTCTCTGTCTCCATGCCCTCTCTCTGGGGCCTTCAGTCAAGCTGTCCCCTTCTCTGGGGCTCACCCCCGCCCACACTGGGGCTTCTCTGCAATGCCCCCTTCTCTGGGGCTTCTCAACTGCCCCTCTCTGGGGCTGGGGTCTACGTACCCTGAATGCTGCGCCCTCACACTCCGCCGTGAGTCCCCTATGAAGCCTCCTCCAACCCCTAATAGCCTCACGCAAACCACCAGTGTAACAAACAATAACAGAAACACAAGCCCTTTGGTTATGTTCCTGGCCAATACACCACTTTGTCATGGGCGGGGTCCTACAGGAGGGCCGTGATCTCCTCAAGGCCCCGTTCCCATGCCAAGTTGGCCCAAGGGCACCCTCAAATTCTTGCCCGCCACGTCTTTGATGTTCCAATATTTATTAGGGAGGCTGCCTTACATCTCCTTGGACACGGTTACTTCTGGCCCCGTGAACTCCCAGACCCTTTGTGGGTCCCACTCTACAATGGGTGCTTCAGGGGCACCCTAGCCTTGGGGGCTATGCGTGGCTCCAACCGCCCCTTTTATACCACGTCCCAAGCCTTGCAGCTGGAATAGACGTTGTTCAGTCTCTCTCTCTCTGTCTCCACGCCCTCTCTCTGGGGCCTTCTTCAGTCACGCTGCCCTCTCTCTGGGGCTCACCACCCCCGCACTGGGGCTTCTCCGCAATGCCCCCTTCTCTGGGGCTTCTCAACTGCCCCCTGAATGCTGCGCCTTCACTAGCGCTGGGGTCCTCACACTCTGCCGTGAGTCCCCTATGAGGCCGCCTCCAACCCCTAATAGCCTCACCCAAACCACCGGTGTAACAAACAGTAACAGAAACGCAAGCCCTTTGGCTATAACTGAAACAGAAGCTGCCCGGCTATAACAACGCTTTGCCTACCGGGGTTCTCCATCCCACAGCCGTATCATGTGCTGCTCTTTCAGCAGGCTTCTCCTCTCTTCTTCAGCAGAGAGCTGCTGCTTCTTGGACTGCTCTCAGGGAACTGCCTCTGGCTTCCTGCCTGTGATTTATATAGGAGCCAGGCCCTGCCGCTTTGTCAGCTGACCTTCTGGTTGCCCTGGCAACCCACAGCTGGGCTCCTTATTCCCTGCTAGGGCTCTTTCCCAGGCAGCTTCCCCTCTTTAGGAGCAGGGCACCTTAGTGCCCTGTGACACACCTCCCCCCTTAAGATCCCGACTCACCGAGGCGGATCTTCATTCTTGTCAGAGGTTGCTGCACTCTGTGGCTCTTTTCGGCCTTTCTTCAGGCACCCGGTGACTCAAATTCAGGAGGCGGAGATTTTCAGGCGCCTCCTTCTCGCCTTTTACCCAGGGCGCACCATGTAGGATTTTTCAGGAGTTATCCCGCCACAGGTAGTCCCCCCACATTAGCCATCCCTGGTAGGATGCAATCCAGGCCTCTCTTTTCCTCCTTTACCACCCCATCAATATGAAGACAAAGTCTCCTCTCTCTTCCTGGGAGAGCTGCCTCCTACTACTTGGGGTGTCTTGTCCCTTTCCATGTGTCCCAGACCTCCTCTTCTTCGTGCCCCTTGTAACAAATCCCTCCTCTCCTTGGTTTCCTGCCAATCCATGAGCTTTCCCCAAAGCTCCCACTGCACCCTAAGTGCTCGCCAGGCATCTTCCACCCTCCAAAATTCTATTTTTCCCTGGCCAGTGGATCTTCTGCCAGGCCCTGTATATACCTTTACAAAAGCTACTCCCCCAACTCTGGCTTCAACTATTTTCTTCAGGGTCCACCATCTGACTTGCCCTGGGAGATTATTAACATAAATGCATGGCCGCCTTCCTCCCCTTTGTTCTTTCTCTAATCGAATTATCTTTGTTGTTGAGGAACCTTCTGCCTCCTTAGTTTGGCCTGCAGTCTGGGTTTGGCACGGTCTCTGCATCTCATCCTTAGGGTAGAGCTTGGGACGTACTTCTCCTCCCTGCCCTTAGTTTCCCTGGGGGTTTGGCTCCTCTGGTCCATCTCAGGCCTCTGGACCTCTCTTTTACTTAGAGGTTCTACCGCTCTCTCTCCTTTGGAACCTGCACCTTGCCTATTATATGCCCAAGCCTGGGCCATCTTTGGTCTCTGGCCTTCTTGTTTTATCTGTCCCCCACTTCTGAGTGTGAACAAGGTAGTTTAGGTCACTGTTCTTATCTCTTCTACTGACCAGCTCACTCTTTTGTACCGCTGCCACATTTCCCTTGTCTATTTCCCTCTGTTGCACCTATTTTGATATTGCCAATATCCTGGCATCATAGCAGCTGGCAAATTTCTCTAATTTTTCTCTCGGGCAGTTCATTTCTCTTGTGTATTGGTTCACCCACTGACCCCATCTCCAATCCAGGCACTCTATGACTGTGGAGGTGATCTCTTCTCTCATCCTCGTGGAGTCTACCCCTGAGAGTGCCTCTATCCTTGTATTCTCTTTCTGCTGCTCTGTTTCCCCTTCTTCTCTAGGAATTTCTAAGCCCACCATACTGGGTTGTTCCTGATTTCTCAGGACCTTTAAGAGCATGGGCCGTGCGGTCTCTATCAATCTTTCCGTACCTATTAAAACCTCTTTCAAGCCTTTAAACTCCTTAAGGTGCTCCTTGCATCCTGCCTTAGCCATGGACGCATGTTCTTCCAACTGCTTGCTTATTGTGGTCAGTCTCTCACTCTGTGTTTGAGTGGCCTGTACCAGTTGCTGCTCGATCTCTTGTCACAATGCCAACTCCCTGGCTGTGCTCTACTTTAATAAGGTCTTCAGGGACTGTATCTCTTTCCCCAGTTGGTCTTTTTCCTTTTCTACCTTTTCCCACTGAGCTCGCAGCTCTATACACTCCTCTGTTCTGGCTCTTACCTCTGTTTCAAGGGACTGCTTCTGCGCTTGCAATGCCTCGTGCATTGCTTCCACACACTCCCCCGTTTGAGCCTTTAGTCCTGCTTCTGTCTGGGTCGCTGTACTTGTCACCTCTGTCTCCATCGACTCCCCAGAATCTTGGCCTTTTGCAGCTATCTGACTGCTTGTTTCTCGTAGCGTTTTATTTTCTGCCTTCAAGGCTTGAACCTGCTGTTCTAAACCTTGCTTTTGAGGCTGTGACTGCTCTTTCTCGGTGTTCATCACTGCCTCTTTAGCTGAGCTGTCCTCTAGGAGGGTTTTAAGGGACCGTACCTGTTCTTCTAGGTGGTCTTTTTCCATCTCCATCCTTTGCAACTGGGCCTGTAACCCCTCTTTCTCTCTCGCCCCGGCCTCTAGCTCCTTTTCAAGGGACAAGTTTCGCTCGTACAGTGCCTCATACCTTGCCATGTTGACTCTTACTTTTTCCATCTCCTGGGTGACCGCCTTGCCCGTTTCTTCTGCTTGGGCATGACTTTCAAGTAGCTTTTCCCGCAGCCCCTGCGCTAGGTGTTCTGCCTGTATGCACCTCTGCTGCCAGTCTTTCAACTCATTGTGCAATTCATCTATGCGGTCCTCCTGGCTGCGGACTTCTTTCTGCAGGAAACTAACTAGGCTTTTTGATGCCTCCAACTCCTGTTGCATCTCATTTGGTTCTCCTGCCTGGGTCATATAGGTCTCAGAAGATCTTGTTCTCCATGCCTCCATCTCCCTCTGCATCTCTTGCAGTTTCTCTTCTCTCTGTCTGCTCCTTTTGGCCTCTTCTGCCATGAGCCATTCTAGTGCTTGAGTCCTCTCTGCCTCTGCTGCAATCAGGCGCCTAATTTCTTTGGAACCTCCTTCCTTTCTCCCTGCTTGTACCCGCTGTTCTAATCCAGCGGCCTTTGCCTCAGCCTGCTCCTCCGGGAAGTGGCCTCCCTCTAGCTCCCACTCCAGCCATGCAACTTTTTCTTCTAATCCACTCACCTGTAATAGCCAGGCAAAATTTTCTTGTTTCAGACTCTCCATGTCCTCTATTCCTGCCATGGTTCTACTTTCGTCCTAGACCAGACCCAACGTCTTCCCTTCTACGTCTTTTAACAGTAGTCTCTTCTTTGATCTGGGCTTGCCTTCTCAAGCCCCCAGTCTCACTGCCTTGCCTTTCTGTAAATCCGTACTAGCCCTAAGGTTCGTCTCCCCTTCTCAGGGACACGGGTTCCTTCCCTGTGCACGGCCTTATGTTCCTGGCCAATACACCACTTTGTCATGGGCGGGGTCCTACAGGAGGGCCGTGATCTCCTCAAGGCCCCGTTCCCATGCCAAGTTGGCCCAAGGGCACCCTCAAATTCTTGCCCGCCACGTCTTTGATGTTCCAATATTTATTAGGGAGGCTGCCTTACATCTCCTTGGACACGGTTACTTCTGGCCCCGTGAACTCCCAGACCCTCTGTGGGTCCCACTCTACAATGGGTGCTTCAGGGGCACCCTAGCCTTGGGGGCTATGCGTGGCTCCAACCACCCCTTATACCACGTCCCAAGCCTTGCAGCTGGAATAGACGTTGTTCAGTCTCTCTCTCTCTGTCTCCACGCCCTCTCTCTGGGGCCTTCTTCAGTCACGCTGCCCTCTCTCTGGGGCTCACCACCCCCGCACTGGGGCTTCTCCGCAATGCCCCCTTCTCTGGGGCTTCTCAACTGCCCCCTGAATGCTGCGCCTTCACTAGCGCTGGGGTCCTCACACTCTGCCGTGAGTCCCCTATGAGGCCGCCTCCAACCCCTAATAGCCTCACCCAAACCACCGGTGTAACAAACAGTAACAGAAACGCAAGCCCTTTGGCTATAACTGAAACAGAAGCTGCCCGGCTATAACAACGCTTTGCCTACTGGGGTTCTCCATCCCACAGCCGTATCATGTGCTGCTTTTTCAGCAGGCTTCTCCTCTCTTCTGCAGCAGAGAGCTGCTGCTTCTTGGGCTGCTGGTAGGGAACTGCCTCTGGCCTCCTGCCTGTGATTTTTATATAGGAGCCAGGCCCTGCCCCTTTCAGTCAGCTGACCTTCTGGTTGCCCTGGCAACCCACTGCTGGGCTCCTTACTCCCTGCTAGGGCTCTTTCCCAGGCAGTTTCCCCTCTTTAGGAGCAGGGCACCTCAGTGCCCTGTGACACCCCCTCTTGCTGCACAAGCCATTCTGGCCTGGGACAGACAGTGGCTTAGCTGAGTGCTGTGCAACCTGGGCTGGTACTTGAATCTAAGGTGAAGCTTCCACCCCACCCTGTTAACTGGCGGAGGGCCTGGAACTTTTTGGATTCGAGTAAGTACAGTACTTCATTGGCAGTGGCATGGTCTGGCAAAAGTTGATAACTTTTACATTGACATGGTGTGTAGACTGGAACAAGTTTCTCTTAAATACTTGACTTACCAGTCTTTAAAAAATGATGCTATTACTTATGCTGTATGCTTATCTACTTATATGGAAGTATGTAAATAGTATTACTGTCTCACAGGATTGCTGAAGCTTTCTTTCTGTCATATATATTTGACAGACATTGCAAATACAAAATGAATTTTTGCATTCAAAACCAAGTGCTTGATGGTTTATCTATATAGATTAATATTTTTGTTCCTGTACACTTAGTTTGCATATATAATTTATGCAGCTGTTTCACTTTAACTGTTGATACTATGGGTTTGCTGAACTGCCTGACTAATGAAAAATACAGAGAGCTATATGGAATCTCTTCTATTAGAAATGGAAAAAGGATACAGTTAGTATAGAATACATGTTTTCAGGTACTGAGAGAAACTTGAGCATATAGCACTAGCCTGCTCCAACAACACATCGATATGTTACCTAAAGTAAATTGTAGAAAGAAAAGCACTCATAACTTACCTAACAACGACAATTTTATTCTAATAATAATGAATCACACTTTTCTTTCTCTCTTTAGGAGCCACTGAAAGTGGGGAAATGGTCTGTACGATATGTCAGGAGGAGTATTCAGAAGCACCTAATGAAATGGTTATATGTGATAAATGTGGCCAAGGTAACTTTTCTTTCTTGGTTTTTGCTGTATTTAACAAGACATTTCTGCTTACTCCTTTGAAGAGGGATATTTGTTTTGGCCACATTCAGGTATAGAATAGAAAAGGCAAAAAGTCAGTGGTCTGTGCTAGACTGCTTTTTTTTTAACCTGAATTTTGTAACCTTTAAAGGTTTTCAGCTGTTGAGGTATTTGTTGTGGTAGAAGTAGCTGACTAAACCTACTCAGAAAGTGGCCATTTTAAACATTAAAACTCCTAAGAACTTTTCAAAAAGAGTATTTGGAATTTGCTAGTTACCATCTTTGCTGATCAGATTTTTTTTTTTTCTTTGATGGAAGTTTGCTTTACTTTCTGTATAGAAATATTAAATAGTTATATGACAGGAACTAAAAATAATTTTAAAAACAATGCGTAAGTTCTCTTTTAAAGAGTAAAACCTATATTTTTTAATTCAGGTTATCATCAGCTATGTCACACACCAAACATTGATTCCAGCGTGATTGATTCGGATGATAAATGGCTTTGTCGACAATGTGTTTTTGCAACAACAACTAAGGTATGGGATAGAAATAAATTTGATCTGTTTGGCTGATATATAAATTTGAATTTACTCCATTATAGAGTATGTTTACTGCTCAATGAAATATTCATATTATGAAATTTGAAAATGACTCTTTGAAGAACTCCCTTTGCTTTGACCTGGTTGGGGAAGATTTGTGAATTCAAAGTTGTGTATGTATCTTTAGGACATCTGTTTTTAAAAAGCAGTCAAGCTAGTATTGCAAGCATTACTGCAGGTGAAAATTCTTATCAAACTACTACTATAACCAGTTAGTCTTCAAGTTACAAGGTGTTTTTAATTACAAAAACATGTTGATTATTATATAAACTATAGATGTTGCATTGCAGAGGGGCGGTGCACTTAAGAAAGGACCCAATGCCAAAGCACTGCAAGTCATGAAGCAAACCTTACCATACAATGTAACAGATCTGGAATGGGATGCAGGTCATAAAACTAACCTCCAGCAGTGTTACTGCTATTGTGGAGGCCCTGGCGAGTAAGTAACCATATGGAAGTCTTTTTTCATCTTAATGTAGCTCTGTCAGCTTTTGGCCCTGATCCTGCAAATGAATATATTTGAAGTTACATAATTTGTATAGAATCAAATTATTGGAGGGTCATCTTAAATTCATCCCTGGCACAGCGGGGTGAGGGGGGGGAAGCAGCAGTGAGGGCCAGATCCCTGCCCTTTGATGCTGCTCCTCACCCCATGCCTCCTGTCTCCCCAGCTGTCTGCCATGTGCCCCTCTGCCCCTTGCCCTCCCCATGCCTGTGCTGGCTGCCATGCTGCCAGTTCCCATGCTACCTCCTCCAATGGGGCCAGTTAATGAAGAATACACCTTTGAAATGAATGCAAATGTTTTCTTTTAGGACAGACTGTGGTAAACACATTTAATGTTAACTCTTTATATTGCATCAAGTCTTTCTTTTTCTTTGTATGGTCTTCTCATGACAACCATTAACAAAATATCTGAATGCAAAGATAAGTGACTTGCCTTTTTGTTGCATTATTTCTAATCTGTATAAATACTTTTTTCAGAACCTTATTTATGAGAGTAGTTCTGTTTAAAGTTAGTTTAGTTCATATGCATTAAAAGTATGCTGAACTATGAGTTTAGATCAGGATATTTCTAAAGCAGTCTTGAGTCTATCAGTGCTCCATGACGCGGGGTCTGCTCTGGTCCTGCCCCTGGACCATGCTTAACTAACTTCTCCTCCTATCCTGTGTGGTGGGGGGTTGGTGGCAACAAAAGGGCTTTCTTTACTACTAGAATGTTGTTAGGACCACGTATTCTTTTGAACAGTAGGGTCAACAAGGAATAAATACAGGGGTACCCCGGGGTATCTGCTGGGATAGCTGCTGAATAAATATGATAGGCTTGCTGCACTCTTCTGCCATGCATGCTTACACTGTTATCATGGTGGCTAGTATATGATTTGTTACACTAATATCTAGGACAGTGGTTCTCAACCTTTTCTGTAGCAGGACCCATTTGTAAACATTGGCCAGTCCTGCCCCAGCTCCCGTGTGTGTGTGTGTGTGTGTGTGTGTGTGTGTGTGTGTGTGTGTGTGGGGGGGGGCAGGGGTGGCCCCAAGCAGCCCCTCACAGGCTGGAACTGACCGCCTGCGAGGCAAAACCCATGGTTTTCCACATTTTTTCTCCTTTAAAGGAGAATCCATTTTTAAAAGCTTGTTGATCCATTTTAAACGTTTTGTTCGCAACCCTTTCATATATTCTTACAACCCATGGGTTGAGAAATGCTGATTTAGGACACGAAAGTGTAGTGGTAGGAAAGGTCCCTGGAGAAGTTATAGAGTAATTAGCAGGAATCTGGGTTTTATGTTTCCCATGGAAAAACACGGATTTTCCCCTGTGGTTTTTTTTTATTTACTACTTATTTTTATAATTTCCCTTTAAGTAGAAAAACCCAGGAAACTTTGGTTTTTTCTTTGAAGTCTGGTAGAGTTCCAGCCGGCAGGGGCCTGCTTGAGGCTAGGGGGAATGGGAGGAGGGTGATCAGATGCAAGTGGCAGAAGCAGGGCCATGGGGCTGTGGGTTGGGAGTGAGGGACACTAGCTTGGGAGCCCCGATCCTGCAGTGGACAGACTGCATCCGCCTCTGCCCCACGCACAAGTCTGGGGTGCATGTGCTCCCATGTCCCCTGCCAGGAGTGGACAGTGGCTGGGAGCCAGCCCCTCGGCCATAGACTTACCTGTGGGGACCTGCAGGAACTGCTGTCATGCTGCCTGGCCACCATGTGTGTATTTGTACATGTACATGGCACCCCCTGCCTGATTGTCCTCCTCCCAGCCCCTTGAAGGCTGGAACTGTGCCACCCAAGAGGGTGAAACCCAAAGTTTCCTGTGGTTTTGGGTTTTTTTTTCTCCTTCTAAAGGAGAAAAATCCACATTTTTCTCCATAAAAGGATAAAATCCATGTTTTTTTTTTGTTTTTTTTTTTTCTTCTTCATGTTTTTCCATAGTGAATGGAAAACCTAGAACCCTGCTTATAAGTAATCTAGACTAGTAATATAAAATAATTATCCCAATGACCAGCATTTGTTTTGGTTTTTTTTTTAAATGTTGAGAGCTAGAGGTTTATTAACATAAAAATGTTTTACTTTAAACTGTGAATACATATCACTTTCTGTGCCATAAACCATTTACATTTTTAAAAACTAAAATTTTATATTATAGCATTTATTGTTCTCATTTCTCCCATCTGATTAAACCAGGGTATCAAATTCATTGATTTCTGCAGGCCAGATGAGGGTTGTGGGGCCAGTTTGTGCGCCAGATTGGGCCAGCAAACCAGGTGTGCGTGATTTCGCTGTAGTGCTGTGTGCACCCTGCATGCAGTGTGTGAAGCCAGTCAGAAATCCACATGCAGTACCATGGGCCATATCTTTGACACCTGGATTAAACAGACCAGATTGTTTTCTAGGTTTCTAGATGGAACTAAGATAAAAATACCTTGTTTGATGTTGTATAATATAGATACCTTGTAAAAATTTTAGATAAACTTTGACCTGCAAATCTCCCTAAACATAATGTGACCATACAGTTTTGTGGAGCATTTGCTACAATTTTTTTTTTTTTTAACACTTGGCTGTTTTTAATTTCTTTTGGTGAAGCTGGTATTTAAAGATGCTGCAGTGTTGCAAATGTAAACAGTGGTTTCATGAAGCTTGTGTGCAGTGTCTCCAAAAGCCAATGCTTTTTGGTGACAGGTAAGAAGCTTGAACTCAACTCTTTGTTATGTGTTTGTTTGAAATGTTGGGAGTTAAATATTCCATATGTATTTAATAGGAGGTTTTGTTGTAATAACAATGTACTTAACTTAAAAGTATATGGGGATATCACTTGTATAGAATATATTACAAAGTTAAGAAAAAAAAATTAGCTTTCTGGCTCTTACTGGAGCAATTGATTAAAACTGTGATTGTGATTGACTTAACTGTGAATTAGATGTGTGGACAGGCTTGCAGTACTTAGTTTCTTAAAAATTCAGAGGCTCTGCAGAGTGACCAGTAGATGACTAATTATGGTATTAGATATGTTACAACTTGATTACAACTAAGTATTTCCATGAAGCATTTAACTAATTTTATTTTATTTCATTTTGTGTTAGGTTTTATACATTCATATGCTCAGTTTGCAGTTCTGGACCAGAATACCTCAAACGTTTACCCTTGCGATGGTAAGTACAACATAAAGGAAAACGCATGTAATACCCTGCTCCAGAGGCTAACCAGGGTCTTTGACTATAGAGTTCTGCCAGTGGACAATTAAACATAGTGCACATAGCAGTCAGCATTTTAAGATGCATCAGGATAAAGTTTTGTGAGAAGTGAGTAACTTTGGCACTTCTATACAAATGCAGTTTACTCAGAAATTAATCATTTTAAAATAAAAACTCATTAAGTGTTAATTAGCTTCAGGGAAAATGCATTAATTCTGCATCATTTAAACAATATAAGATGCAAAGAAACTTTGGAACTAAAATAACATCATAACCATGATGATGGACATTGGATGAAAACAGCACAAAGAAGAGAAATCCTCCAGAAAGGTGGTTTAATTGCAGATTTATTTTCCTGGAAATTTTTTGAGAGACTTTTTAGTCAAGTGATGCCAACAGTTTTTGGGTAAGCTTTGTTCAAAGAATATAAACTAAAGAAATAACCATCAATTTCCTGATCCATTATTTTTTGAATTCTAGGGTAGATATAGCACATCTATGTCTTTACAACCTAAGTGTTATTCATAAGAAGAAATACTTTGATTCGGAACTTGAACTTATGGCATACATTAATGAAAACTGGGATCGATTGCATCCTGGTGAGGTAGGTAGATGAAATATTCTAATCTTTTGTGTTACATCAGCCGATACATTCATAAAACAACTGAGTGAGTTAGTGAACTGTGTTATCCTAGATAATTACAATGGTCCCTTCTTACTTTTAAAATTGTTATTTTAAAAAACCAAGAAACTTAGGTTGGCAATTCTTCTTTAAAGGAGAAAATCCATGTTTTTCCATGACAAATGGAAAATCTGGATCCCTGCTGATTTAGAGAAAGCATATATCAGTCTTCCATTTCTGAGCATCATAGTAAGTACAAAATTAATAGCTAAGATAGTTGACAAATACATGAGAATTTTTTTAGAAGTTTTGAACCCCTTCAAATGCATTTTGTACACTTGAACATATTTCATCTTGATTGTCTGATTTATGTAACTTGGAACCTGCTACATAGCAGTTGCTACCTTATTCTAATAAGTGAATCCTTTGGTAGATAATCCAGTCTTAGACAGCTGTGGAAATTCTTACCTGGAGAGCCTTTTAGTTGTACAGCAATTAAAAAAAAAAAAAAAAAAATGCTCATCTTGTAATCATGATTTTTAGATTATATTTAGAAGGTTTTTATAACTTTTTTCCTGAAATAATGCATTAATTTATTTATGCATTATTTATTAATTTAAGGTTCAAAAGATAAGCACAAGAGCAGAGAATGCTGTGGCTCTTACTCTTTCATATCTTTTTAATAAAGTTTTATGAAAAAAAAATGAATACTCCAGCTGGCTACATGGCTTTGGAATGCTTGCTCTGCCTGAAAAGTAGGTTTTATGTCTGATTTTGACTTTTGATTTCTTAGTATTTGGCAGAAGTGTTACAGAAGTAAATTATTTATCCTTGCCTTTCTAAATTATTTATGTAATTTACAGGGGTGTAGGTTGTAGCCGTGTTGGTCCAAGGACATAGGCAGAAAAGGTTCTTTTGGGTAAATCTGTTATCTTTTATTAGACCAACTTATGTAACTTACATCATTTAACTGTTCTACAATCTAAGCAGAATCTTGTTGAGTAGGCATTCTAACAGGGTATAAAGTGGGAGACCTTGGCTTTCTTTTTTTAAGGGCACTTCCAGTTGGTTAAGTGGCAATACATTTAGACTTCCAAAGGAAGTTGCTTGCTTCCCATTTAAAGACCAGATGTTGAGTGGTGCTCGACCTTTTTCCCCAGTGGGTTGAATGGGCAGTATCTGTCTGTCTGCTAGCCGGATCCCACTGGTAGTCCCAATCTGGCACTGGGGCCAGCACGTTGGGTGCTGTCCAGCCACTGGAGGGAATTGAGGCAGCCCAGCTGCAACTTGGCCCCAGGGGGGTGAAGAGGGGCATGGCCTGCCTCAAAACTGGCCCCTAGATGTGGGGGAAGGGAATGGTGCCCAGCCTCTGACCCAGATGCAGGGGAGGGGGTGGGACCCAGCTGCAACTGGGAGTGTGGGGCTAGGGAATTTGGAGTGGGTAGAGTCACTTTATTAATGGCTACCTCGCCCATACCACCAAATTTCCCAGGGGGGAGCCCTGCAGACTAGATGTGATGGCTTTGGAGGTTGAGCACCCTTTGTAAAGCAGGGGTTTTCAACCTTTTTTAAGGAGTGTACCCCTTCTGGTGGTGGCAGCCAGATGCAGAGTGGGGGGTGAGGAAGGCTTGCATGCAGTGGCACAGGGAGGTGGATGATGGCAGCGACTGCCACGTGCAAGCCCCTTGCGTCCAGCCGACCCAGATGGTGCCTGTGTGGCCCACAGAGAGGAGCCGCTGCCCTCCCGACCCCCCTTGGCCCTGCTCCTGGGAGGCAGTGGCACAGGGTGGTAGGTGGTGGCACTCTGTCCCCACCCTCCTGTGTGTACCCCCTAGCACCTTTCCAAGTACCCCTGGGGGTGCGTGTATCCCCAGTTGACAACCCCTGTTGTAAAGCACTTGGAGTAGGATAGCGCAGACAGTAGAGCACAATTGGAAATGAAGAGATTGTCAAGACTAGGACACCGTGTCTCTCCTTCACAAGGGGGGGAATGTTGAACAACTGTAATTTTGACAGCCTGAGTCACCCTTTTTTAAATCTTGTGCCTTTCCAAGGTCACTACTCAAGTTCTTGTTTTAGGATGCCAGCAGAGTCTGAAAGACAACACAACCTTGGTTTATATTCTCTCTCTCTAAATTCTGGTTGACGTTACATTTCACGTTCTTTGGCGATGGGCAGGCTGCAGCAAATACTGTTGTAGAAGAACAATGGAAAACCTGGGGTTCTGGTTATAATGACACAGGGTTAGGAGTAAGGCAGCTTCAGTAACAAATATTATTCTAAAGCATACTATAAATCTGAACCTATACTCTTAAAGGAACTTTCATTTAGGTCAACAAGTTTTGGTTTTTTTACTATTGAAAATTCTATAGGGTAAATCACTTCTCAATACTTTACAGCTGGCAGACACACCAAAATCTGAAAGATATGAGCATGTACTGGAGGCATTAAATGATTACAAGACTATGTAAGTTGATGGGGTTTTATTACGCGTTTAGAATGCTCTTTAAATTTCATTCTAATGTAGATTCTGCTATTCTCAGGCACCTTAGAATATTTACTCAGAGATATGATCAGTGGTGACTTCAAATGACTTTATTATTAGATAAATTAACTCTTTCAGCATTTAATGTCATATGATAATTGAGGTGGCTATGGGAGATAAATCATTAGCAAAACTGTTTTAGCTTCCATCCCTTTTTCCACTGTTGACATCATGTACTGGGGGGAGGAAGGAAAATAAAATAGAAAAAAATATGATATAAAAAGAAGGTTCTAGTTTGTCTATTTTTAAAGTTTCTATGTGTATAAAATGATTTTATAGCCTCCTTAGTCTGAATTTTAAAAAAAAACTATTTTAAAATTATCTAGGTTTATGTCTGGAAAAGAAATAAAGAAAAAGAAGCATTTGTTTGGCTTGAGAATTCGTGTTCCTCCAGTGCCACCAAATGCTGCCTTAAAGGCTGAGAAAGAACCCGAAGGAACATCTCATGAGTTCAAAATTAAGGGCAGGAAATCATCTAAACCAATACCTGATACAAGGTAAAATAAGTCAGTAGCTCAGTGACTTCAGTAATCATTGTAGTGGTGCTGAGGTTTTACAAAAATAGCTCTCGAAATGAATGTTACCATTATGATATAGCACACGTCTCCATTTCTGGTGTTAGTGTATTACTAACTGCTAAGCAGAAGAAACATACCAGTTTTGTAGATCCTGTAAATTTAATCATTTTTAATATTTTCAGTGACAATTTAAACAATTTCCTGTAGTAATGACTAGACATTTACAACATTTTTTTTTAAAGCTAACTTGACTTCTAGGCCTAAAATATAATCAACTTCATTTTTTTAAATTATGCTGCTTATTGTGCATTATTAAACCATTAACATATAGATGAGCTATTTCTTCATTTTGATTGTGGTTGATTTACATTACCCTTTTGAAGCTGTTATGCTGAAAAATAGTGAAATTTAGAAGTGTTAAGAATAGTAACTAAAACACAGGTTTTCTATGCTCAGTTCTGTTGTGCAGCTACCTGAACAATAAATGCTACTTCCTGTTTAGATTTAAAGTTGTAAACCAGACTATGGACAACCATTTACTTTTTGTGCAACACGTCATTATCTTGCAACAGCGTTTAATATATTAACAGTTTATATCAAAGTTGAATTTTCTGCATGAGAGTTCAAACAGTTTAATGTACACTCTTACACCAACTCCTGTTAGTTTTGTGTTACTGGAAAAAATCTTAAGTATAATCCATTTCCTTAACAATGTTGATTTGCACTACAAGCAAGATCTGTAACTTTTTGTTTAATAAAATTTGTATTTTACTAGGGTAACAATTTAGAATAACTTGTTTAGAGAAACTTTATAAACATGTTGATTGTATACGGAGCATCTCCTTCTCAGACAGACACCTCCAGTTATGTAAACAAAATGTTGTGTTTCTTCTAGGGAAGTAACTAATGGTATAGAAAGGAAGGGGAAGAAAAAATCAGTAGGTCGTCCCCCTGGTCCCTATACAAGAAAAATGATTCCCAAAACTCCAGAGCCATCTTCTTTGGTAAGTTTTTGGAATCATATTTTCCCTGTAGTGCAGTACAGCACTTCTGAGCAGAAATGTGATCACTATGATTTAACTGTTTGTTGTTGTTTTATTTTGTTTTTTCAAAAATTGATCACCTGTCTTTTGAAAGTGTCTGTAATGACTTTTTTTTTTTTTTTTTTTTTTTTTTCCCCCTCCCTTCTCTTAGGAAAAGGAACCAGTTCCAGTGGTAGAGACTCCAGTCCTGGATTTGCCCCCCTCTGTTGGGTAAATGAAAATAACCTCAAGCCAATTCTAAGATATTTAATTTATCCTTTTCTTATGAAATACCAGATTTTTTTAAGTTAGATTGCTTTCATTACATGGCAGTCCTATTATCTTGAATCTCAGGAGAGCTGATGGAACTGCACATTCATCTAATACCTCAGATGTGGAATCCACAGGTGCTGCCAGTACAAAAGAAACTACCTCATCTAGCATTTCACGACATTATAGGTAATTATGGGAGTAGTATGTATCATTTTAAAATATCTAATATAACTTACCCATGGTAAGTGTTGATTTCCTTCATGCTGTTTTTTTTTCTTAAAAAAAAAAAAAAAAAGAGGTAGGGGAAAGCATTTGAAAAACTTTGCCTTTTAAGGCAAAGCAGCATTTATCAGGAATCCTGTAGAGCTCTAGTTAGACTTGCTGAAATATTGTATTTGTTCTTTTTGTTATCTATTCTTCCTGTTGTTACTAAATACTGCTTAATGGTTACATACAAGCTGGACTTGATCTATTTATAGGAAAAGTAACTTAGCAGTATGACCATTTCTCCACATTAGACTTCTGTTAACTTTTTGAAAGCACTTATTTTAACAATTCTTATTTGCTTAAGAAAAAATACCCAGTTTACATGAAACTGATATCAAATGCAGTGTATTTTGGACCATCTTTAATTAGTGTAGATCATTTCAATATTGATGAGATTATTATTTAATTAGGTACAGCCTACTTTTCTGAATGTTATGTAAATATTTATTTGGAAAGGTCCTCCCCATACATATTCATATTTATTTCATATTTAAGAGTCCTAACAATTCTTTATCCGTTGAGATGGTCCCTTACAAATCATGTTCTAGTTTTCTAATTCCAAATGCATCTCATTTTCCTCTTTCCAGTATAAAGCTGCCAAACACTTTTATGAATGATTTCCATGTGAATTCTGAGAATCTAATGCTGATTCTTAAATCACAGTACATTAAATAAGATCTTTTGAAAATTAATACTTGTGGAATAAATCAGCATTTAGGTTTTTGCTTTTTCTTAAGTTTGTTTGAAATGTTTCAAATATTTAAATATGTTTAGCCTTGGAATTTTAATTTTTTGAGGAACTTACCAAATACATAACATCTTACTACATGCCATTCTAACATATGCAAGATATAAACATGCATTTAACA
Organism: Alligator sinensis; assembly: GCF_000455745.1. Lineage (NCBI taxonomy): Eukaryota > Metazoa > Chordata > Crocodylia > Alligatoridae > Alligator > Alligator sinensis. The sequence continues at coordinate 1,620,398 of NW_005842008.1, forward strand.
AGGACTTATGTCCCTGACACCTGCAGTTGTGGTTAGTGCTTCTGTAATCTTTTTTTTTGTCTTGCCATTGGTACAACTACAGTCTCTCTGAACTTTGCATATGGAAATTGCTTGGGGTCATGTGGGGGAGATAAAGGCTGTTAGTGATCAGAAATGTAAAATTGTATTCACATACACTAACAATATAAAAGACCTTTTAAAAGATTATTTTGCAGGGGGAGGGAGAGGGATTTGGGGAAAAAAAATAATTTCCAAACAGTTTGCCTATGGAAACTATGTGCCATACGTTTTGTTTGGTTATATACAGTTTTTTAACTAATATCAGGCTCCAGATACACACTGCAAGCTGTGACTGTAAATTATGACCCCATCAATGCTGCCATGTTAGCAACCCTGAAACAGATTAGTTGCCCTCATTTCTATGGATTCGAATAATAGTCCCAGCAGTGGTTGTTAGTAACTTTGAAAATGTGGAGAACCTAGTTGGTTTGGGGCTGCTAATACTATACTACTGGTAACACTGTGTACTTAAAAAGCATTGATTGTTTACATTAAGTTTGGCTAAGTAAACTGCCCTGCCCAGTTATTTTTTTGAGGAGGGCAATATAAGTGCATAACTGTTACATGCAAAGCCTTTTTCAATCCTAAGACTATGCACTTAAATGGAGTATACTGTAGTGTAGGTTGTAACAGAGGGTTTGTCTCCCTACAAATTTCACCTTTTTAGAATGTGAATTTAAACTGCTAAAATGAAACTGGTGCAGTTCCCTTTGGAGGATCATAATTCTTTGTTTGAATGGTGATTTTTAAGAATGAGCTTAAGCTAAACAAAAATAAATCATTCTTAAGTAGGAGCCTACATGAGTTTGTATCATCAGTTTAACTGAAGTTAATTTTTAAAGTAATTTAATTCAACTGGTGTAATTTCTTGTGTAGATAATGCTTTGAACTATGAGTTTCTTTGTACGTAAAGCACCATGTGCACCCTTGATACTATACTAATAATAAATAAGATACCAGTAAGTTATCACTAATGAGAATGGTACAAGCATTGCTGAAGTAAAAAGTAATATTCTACAAGGTAATATTAGTGTCTTTTATATTATTGTCTAGCTTATCTGACTCCAGAAAAAGGACTCGTACGGGAAGAACTTGGCCTGCTGCAATACCACATTTGAGGAGAAGAGGTCGCTTTCCAAGAAAAGCACTCCAGACTCAGAATTCAGAAATTGTAAAAGATGATGAAGGCAAAGAAGATTATCCATATGATGAACTCAATACAGAGATTCTTAATAATTTAGCAGATCAGGAATTACAGCTCAATCATCTGAAGAACTCAATTACTAGTTATTTTGGTGCAGCAGGTAGAATAGCTTGTGGTGAAAAATATCGTGTTTTGGCTCGTCGGGTGACACTTGATGGAAAGGTGCAGTATCTTGTGGAGTGGGAAGGAGCAACTGCATCCTGACTGTAGGACCGAACATTATGTTCACTGCACTGTCATCTGTAGGTACAGTTTTTAACCCGGAGCCCTGCAGGAGATGTGTCTTTTAATGTGTTTCTAAAAAAAAACAAAAAAAACAAAAAAAACCAACAAACCAATTTAGCCTTAACATGTACTTCTTAACATTACAACTATTGTAATAAAGACGTATCTTTTTAAAATCAGATCTGATACTTAAATTTTTTAATCTGAGCATTGTTAGATTGTTTTAGGTTGGAATATTTTGGGTTACAATTACTTAAAAATGTGCATGTTTAAAAAAAAAAAAAAAAAAAAAAGACATTTTCTAGAGAACATTCCATGGACACAGTTTTGTGATTAGGAAAAATATTATGTAGATAGCACAAATCTTTGGAGAAACTTGGTTTGTTTTCTTACCCAAATGTTTGCAGAAATGTATTTCTATTTCAATATCCTCTAGATTTCCTAAAGTGCAGTGTATATAATGCCTACTGAAGACTGTAAAATAATACTGAAGTTTTCTTTCAAGCAAAGTGTAAGAGAAAAAGAGGAAAAAAAAAAAAAAAAAAGAAAAAATATATTGTGCCTGTAAATTGCTCTGTGACTAGACTTTGTTGTCGTCTTAATATATTCTTTGTGTGTGCGCGTGCTTGTGCGTGCGCGCGCGTGTGTGTGCATATACACATATGCACACACGTTGTGTGTGTGTGTGTGTGTGTGTGTGATTGTGACCTATGCAATACAAATTATGGGATCGGGCAGCTTTTGGAGTATAAATCCCATAATTTTTTTTTATCAGGAATAGTTGCAGTATTTACAGCAGCATTTCTTCTCAGGCTTTATTGGGTGCTGTTGCTTGCTATGTACTAAGGAAAAGTGTCAAATCAATGCAGTGTGTTCTGACAATGGATGCAGTCACTGATAACTCCATATACTCCTGAAAATGTACTTGTTTCCTTAATCAACTGCTCAAAACCATAAAGCAGGATTTGAATATTTTGAACATAAACTCTACTAGAAGTATTTTAAAGATTTTTGTGGCCCATTGATTGTAAATTGTGTCCCAGTTATTTAATAATAAAAAAAAAAAGTTGACGGGAATCTCATAAAAAAAAATCCTACAATATCTATGGTGATTGTTAGTCATGTTTGGATAAATGTAGTATGAACAAAGTATATTGTTGCACAGGGTCAACAAACAGTATGTTGCCACTTTAAGTAACATTACTGCTTTTATTACAACATTACCTCTTTTGTTTTTAAAAATGTACCGTTTTAAATTGATAAGTTAGTTTATCTTATTTGTAAAAAACAAAACAAAACAAAACAAAACAAAAAAAAACAAAAAACCCACATAGTTTATTGCCAGTATTAGATGTATTTCTTGTCTGTTATTTTGAGGGGTTTTAGCCAAAGAGTTAATAGAAGAATAGTTTTATTTTGGTGGTTATTTACCTTACTGCTTGAAGCTTCTTTCCTTACATACTTGGAACTTGCCACCAAAATAAAATTATGTTATGTTTATTAATTATATAGTGGTTTAAAATGTACTGCCTGAGTTGCTACTTATTTATTCTATTACTTGATTATTTGACTCTTTTTTTAATATTGCGTGTTTTGAACATCTTCAAAAGATGATTTTTCTGTCACCTTATAGCCAAAGGAAGCAGTGAACTTTGTTGCCCTGTGCTTGGTTTGTAGTTGGCCAGGTAATAAATGAGCTTTACAAAAGTGCTAATTAAAAATTGCCACTTCTATTTAACTTCTCTAATTTTTTTCTCACACCCTCAGCTATTAATTTAATGTTGCCTTGCCTGTAGCTGCAATATTTTGATAACATAAGTTCATGTTCATTTGAATGTTCATATCTTGGGGTAATGCAAAATGTAAAGCCTTTGTAACCTTACTCACACCACCTGTTCTGTCGTGTTTTGTTTTACCCAAATCCTTTAATTTAATTCTAACTGAACACCAGCAGTATTTTCAGTAATGCTTCCTTTTTGAAGATAAATATTGGAATGTACTTGGGAGTTGTGGGGGAGAACATTTGTCAAACTAAACTGTCCATAGACTTTAACTATTGTGAATGTCTGTTTCATTTTACGGTGGTTGACATGGCTCTGATGTTCAGTTTGTATTTTTGGAATTGCTTTTCTTAGAATTAAAAGAGAACGACATTAAATGTGTGTATTTTTAAGAGAGAAGAATGAGTTTTGCTTCTGTATTCACATGAAATACACACTAGTTCTTTATACTGTCTTCCCTTGCACTCTAGCCAGTTTGATTCTTGCCTTGCACATAAACCTAGATGTACTTACTAGATTCCTGAAAGTCTTTCTAATACCTTCAGCAAATGTTTTGGTTTTGAGAACATGAACTGGAAACTTGATCTATGAATCCTTTGCTGCCTTTGTATGCAGTTCCTAAGTATACTTAGTCATGGACTGTCAGGGGGATAAAGATCACTATTTATAACAATTAGATTTTAGTGCGACTTTGTCATTGTCAGTGTATAATTTCTTATGCACGTTCACTGAGTTTGCAACCTTTTCCTTGCATGACTAATTAATACTTGATGAACAAAGTCTTTGCTCAGGATTATGTCTTTATTATTTGTAGTACAGTAATATCTAGAAACCAGGGTGAGTTGTGTTAGACATTGTATGAACATGTAACAGAGGCAGTCCCTTCTCTTACATCAGAAGGATAAAGTACTATGGGAGCCAAAAGAAACAAATTATTGGTCAGCCTGGAAAAATTGCTCACAGCAAACCAGTTGTTTAACTTTTGCGTTTTTAGAGGCATCAGAATAGAAACATTTCAAGGAAGGATTTGAAGGAGAGAAGTAGCTTTGGGGGAAGTAGCTTACGCATGAGTAAATCTTTGTGCGCATTGTGGGCTTCATGAGAGAGAGCACGAGGGACTTGGAAAATTTTAAAAAATTGGCAATCTTACTTTGCTTCGTGTCACATCTTGATGCTATGTAAGGCGATATGACAGAAATAAACAGTAAAGAAATTTGACAGTGAAGAAAGGTAGCTCATGGTGAAGAAGGTGGAGCCAAAAGTGGATGGATGCATAGGGAAGGCTGATGTAGTAAGAGCAACAGCATAGAAAAGTCATCTTCTCCATAGCCTTTTTGAATAAACAAATATAGGCAGAGGTAAAATTTTGCAAGACTGCAAGAGAGAGGACACAAAATGACAGACACCTCAACTAGGGAATTTAACTTTGTGCTTGGCTAGCAAAGTCTAGATCGTCCAAATGCTATGTAGAATGAAGCAGTCTGCTTGAGTAACAGGAAGGATGCGTCTACAGTGAGATTGAGAAACGCATAATATGAAAAATTCAAGAGCTCAGTTTTGGCTATGTTGAGTTCAAACAGATGGCTGTACTTTCAGGAGAGAATTTAGGCTCAGATTTTGGTTTCAAGAATGAGAGGTCAATAGTGGGGAGAGATTTGTGAGGTGATATGTACAGAATACCTGACTTTTTTTTTTTTTTTCTCTTTTGCAAATGAGATCATCTAAGAATTGGAGAAGCAGGACTGACCCCAAAGAATTCCCTTCTGTTTGTAAAAGAATTGGAGGGAGAATGAGATGTTTTCTGAACAAAATTTAGTTGATAGAGCAGTGAGGGGCAAAAATAAAATGGAGAGAAGTCACGGATAGTGAGGGTAAGCAACACTTTTTCAGAAAGAGCTTTGCCCCTGTCGCAGGCAGCTGACAGGTCAAGGATGAGGATGGGAAACCGATCTTAGGCCAGGAAGAGGTTATTGCACATTTGGCAATTGTTGCAACGGAGTGGAAGGAACAAAAGTTAGATTGGAGAGCACTGGTTGGATGGAACTGGAAGACGGAAGTTCCAGGTAACTAGATATTTGGAAATAACCATTACCCCTTCTTCCATTTATGAAGCGATCAAACTGTTTGTATTTTGAAGGGGAGGAAACTGAAGAGTCAGAAGTTGAGGAGAAGGGACAAGGTGGGGATGCTGGAATGGGTGGATTAGGGGAGGGGAGTAGATAAATCTTAATTTAATGGTGTAGGAAAGGAAGGGAGTTGGGAAATCTACAGCTTAGGGGCTTTTTTATTTAGAAAGTGATGCTTTGTAGAGAGAGACATAGTTTTGAAGTGGGGAGGGGGAATCGGAAGGCAAATAGCAAAACCACACTGTGTATTGAGCATCATGCTCATGCTGACAGATTTATGAGACTTGCATTTAAGTTTTTCTGAGATAAACACCAGGGAAATTGGCTTCTGTAATGATGTGTATAGACTTTCAGTTTTGGGGGAAGGTTTTGCTCACGTGTTAAACTAAAAATGGCATCTGGGAAATGTATGATTAGTATTGCCATAGTTTTTAATTAGAATGTAAATTTCTGTATCTAATTTTAGGATGTCAGTTGTACTTGCATAAGGCTTAACTTAATGCTGACTTTCAGCAAACTTGCCAAGAAATGCACAGTGTACACAGCTTCTGCAGTACATGCACACCTGATTTATCTGCTGTATGTTTCCACATATGACATGACCCAGATTCCCCCATGCTATTTCTACTATTTCCTTCATTTTAGCTGTTCTCTCATTTAACTCCATACCACCTGTATAGTTGAGCTTGCTTTTGTTTCACCCTCTCCAAAGTATAGATTCTGATCCTCCACCCTCCTGTTTTTCTCTCTGCAGCTGGATTCCAGATGGTATACTGTCAAAACGTTTCTCTTCTGCAGTTTTTGAGCAGCAGCTGTTTAAGCCATCAGTTAGATCAGGAATCCATGCCTGATTCGGTTAGTACATGGGCCTGACTTCCTTTTTTCTCATCCTGTTTTCTGAACGTTGACTGTTTTAACTAAGTGACTAGCTGCCATTTTCACACACCGTGAAGGAGGCTATTTTTTAAGGCTCTTAATAGGAGTGATGTAAAAAGAAGACAGGATTAAAAAATGTTCATGGCACTGACTTCTGCTACCAGCTCATCCCATACAGCTAGGATAGTCAATATTTTCTTGGTAGATGATCCCAAATTAACCTTAAAAAAAGCAAATTAAATTAACCAAATGGTGCAAAGCATTTTGTGGTGGACAGTTGCCTGTGCCCCGGCAGATTTATATTCCCTACTTATTGACACTTTCAGACAAGCTTAATAGCTTATTTTTGAACCAAAAAGATTTGCATGTACTTTGCATCCTAAATGCAAAGTTTGGATTGAAATCTAGATGCACAGACTGACTGAGCTATCTTTCATTTTTACAACCGTCATTACTGAGCAACTCCATGCGTTTTGAATACTCCAGTTACACATAATTGGTGTTTGACTTGAAGAATGGCAGTGAATGGAGAGGATCAAAGAATCTCTTATTTTTAGTACATATGACACCTGATGCAGACTAAAAATTGAAGAAAGGGACATGACAGTTAGTTATGCTGATTTCTTAGAGCTTTATTAATTGCCCTAGGCAGCCTAGGATTCAAGGGCTGTGTTATCAGGGCATCCCCATTATATAGCCTGCTGTGAGGAGTTCCATGGCTTCTGGTGATCATAGTTCCACCAAAAGGACTAATCCAGCCAGGGTTTCCAACTTCTCCATTATGAAGGTATAAGCAAATGAAATATGTAGACCGTTTAACTTTTTCTTCAGCTTTTCCCTTCCACAGGCAACTACAATATTTCTGCTTCTCGTTTTGAAATCAAATTCCTGCCAAATGGAAATTTGGTCATATGATTATCTCTGTTTTGGAAATGCCAGCTGGCTTTTGACTTATTTTATTATTACTTATGGTGGCAAGCAATTTGATAACACATTTTAGTCTTATCTTTAAGTAAATTCATTCTTAACCCCTTCTTAACCTGAAATAAGGCTGACCTAGAGAGAAATCTGTCGTAAGAGCTAATCTGTAATTTGTTAATGCTGTATTGACCTGTTTACATGATATATTTAATTGAGCATATATTGATTTAATAGGCTATTGAGAGAAGAAGGAAGGAATGGCTGATTTTTCTTAGCATGCATTCCAGAGTTAAGAGACAAAAATGCAGCTTATTTTTTATTTTAGCTTATCACAAATTTAAAAGAACTCTGGCAGGTTTGAAAAGGGAATGTTTTCAAGACAGAATATAGACTCAGATACAGGTTGTATTGTAGTTTCAGAAGATACTACTTAGTGTACGGTCAGAGGTTGGCAAGATTGGCATGCATACAGACTTTTAAAATCCTCTCCAAAACCTTTTGTTCCAACTCCTAACATCAGGGTATCATTTAAGTAAGCTGTCTGATCACTGCCTACAGGCTCCTGAGGGATAAAACAATAGGTACTCAGTGAAATGTCCTTTCTAAATAAGAATTTTGCTTTGGGACAAGTAAAGGCACACCATTTATCTCCGTTAACTGTTACCTATGCACTGGGAGAGGAGCAGAGGAAGTATGGCAGTATGCTTACAGTATCTTGGTTATGTTTAAATTAAAATATTGGGATAATTTCCATTTTGCAGGTAACTTTAATTAAAAATTAGTTTATTCATCTTAATTCTCTCAGTTTACTTCTAATTAGCAGGTCAAACAATATCAATATCATATAGGACCTTAATGGTTAGTATCTATAGATCATTAATTTTTAAGCACTTCAGAAAAGGGAACTATCCTTTTCATAACAGTAACTGTGGTTAACTGGCTTCCTGTCTTGCCTACTCTGCATTACATATTGCTCTGAAGGGCTAAATAAATTCTGATTTCACTGCATGTGCTAAAGAAGCTGAAGAAACTGCCTTTTTATTTTTATTTTTTCTACCTTGGGGCCTTTGTCTCTTTGGAAGGAAAAAAAAGATCTGAAACTAGTTGGTAACTCTTAATTATCAATTTTTCATATATTTGGAGTCTTAATCACTACAGTAACATTATTTGTGTAATCCTTTTCTTTTCTTTTTTTTAATCAAGATATATAGGTTTTAAAGATTTTTTTTTTTGGTAAATAAAATTAAATACTCTAGGGTCAGTTCAACGCAGCATTGAGGGAATGAGGAAGCCTTAACAAATTTATGAAGAAGCATCTTTGCTGTAGAAGAGGAAGGTAAACACTTGCTTAGGTATTGCATTTACTTTATACATTTCATTGATTTTTTTAAAGTGATTCTTACACTAGTCTGGAATCAGTTGTGCAGATACATGCATCATGTGTTCTCTCCCTCTCTCCCAGTGCAAGTTTGGCACCTGATCATTGTGACATCGCACTGTAAATATCTACTGAAAGTTGGCTCATCTTCCTTTGTTTGCTGCTGATGGTAAGAAATGTTTGTTCTTTTTCTGTATGCGGATCAGTGGTTTATGTTCTCTGGAGAGAAGTTTTGTAGTCCAAAGGTTCTGGAGGCAATTAATAGCTATACAAATAGTAGACCATTGTTGGTGTCTGAAAATTGCTTTCCTCAAAATAGGTTGACGTGAAACTTGGTTCCCTTTGTACTTTCTTATAGATAAAACAAATACAAAATCTTACTTTCTTGAAGACAGGAAGCATCAAACCACCAGCAAAGAGTTCTTTGCTCAAAGTTCTGAGTCTTTCAGCAACAACCTGACCCAACAGTAGCCTCTTCAAAGTTCTCCCAGGGTCACTCAGCTTTGAAGTTTTAGACTATGACTATGTACAGATGTAAATTTTTACCAGAAGAAATTTCTTTTGGTAGAAAAATAGCCTGAGAGCTGGACTGTATAGATATTCCTCCAGCTCCATGGCTGGAGAGCTTCATAGGCAAGGTCTCTAGCCAAGGAGTACTAAAGGGTTGCTCCCTAGGCTACCTCCACCGTTGTAGTAGCCCATTCATTGACAGCCTGCCCTCTCCTGCCTGGGAAGGAGACAGGCTGTCAAGTGTCCCACACTAGAACTCTGAAGTGAGAAGCAGGTTGGGGAGCAGCTGGCAGACTTAGAAACTGCAGGATTTTAGTCTAAATTAAAAATCTGATTTTTAACAACTCAGCTGAGGATCTGGTTCCTCTTTTGTCATCATCCACCCCTCCCCCCACTCCTTCATGCAGGAATTGAGCTGTTTTATGGAGCATAAACATTTCATTTTTTATTATTTTATGGTCACCATATTTGCACACTTAAGTTGTCCGTAAACCCTCCCAGTAGAAGTGTATAATGTACTCTGCTTTGGAAACTTGGGAATTCATCTTTAACAGTTGCAGAAAAATAGTTCACTTTCACATTCATGCAGTTTAATGGAAATGAATAATAGGAGAAGCTTTTCCACAACAGATCGTAGATGCCATATTGCCTATTTTGGGGGGGGGGGGGACAGAAATATGCTCAATCACATGCAGATTGCTAGCTCAGAATGTCACAATGTTTCTGTATTCTTGCATGGTAAAGGGAACAGAGGAAAGGGTCAGTGATTTATTTCTGTTGGCATGAATTATTGTTTTCAGTTCATTTAACAAAAGATGACATCCTGCCATATTACTATAATATAGAATAATGTTCGTTACTCTTGTTCCCCATTGTTTTGTCTATTGGCAATCTTGAAACAAGTAGGGTCTCATCTTAGTGATATTTATAATGTACACCACCTTGAACCAATGAAAGCTAAGAGGTAAGAAGGAAAACAGTGGGGAAGCACTTTTCACTTCCCTTGCCCCTAAAATATTACTGGACTTTGTTCTATGGTTAAGGTGAAGTTAAAATGACAGAATAAGGTGCTATGTTTCCTTGTGCCCCTAATATTTTCAGAAAACATGCTGCTCCTGATACTGGCTCACATATATAGTCAGATGATAAGTAATATTTAATGAATATGGAAACTTAAAAGTTTTAGCTGTTCCTTCAGTAGTGTTGTTGGTTTTTTTCGTATATTACATAGGTTCAAAAGAGAACTTACATACCTTAATTTTTTTTTTGTTGCAAAAATCTTGTTGGTCTAATAAAAGATATCATCTCTACTATGAGTTCTGATTGCCTTTTCCTCTAGACCAATATGGCTACAATGTGGATACCTGATGTCTTTTTGAGTAGCATTTGATTTACCACATTTGTAGGAGAGATCTTTTAAGAAAAGAATTGTAACATTTACAATACTCCCTTGTTACATAATTCAATTTTGGTAAAATGTTTAATAACATTTGATACTTCATTATCATCACAGATTTAATTCCTTTATCTATTGCCACTCACCTGATACTAACAAGTATTACTATTTAGAGCAGGGTTTGGCCGTCTTTTGCCTGTGTATGAACCAGCTGATTGCAGGCCAAACATCTCCACCCCTCCTCTCCTTCCAGTGACTGGCTACCAGATTCCTAACTTTTCTGCAGTAAGGGGAAAGCTCAGACACTGCAGAACTGTAGTGGAGGGGCACAGCTCCCTGAGAACAAGCCTGCTGTGCTGGATCTGGCCCATGGACCATTGGTTGCTGACCCCCGACTTGGAGATGTGAAGTGACACTTGCTTTGTTAACAAAACAAAAATTTGGGCAGTCCAGTCTTTGTACTGACTTGAATTGTAATATTGCCCAAGTCATAAAGCATTACTGAGCAATTGGCCTGCATGCTAGTATTACAAAACTTGCTCAGTCTTGCAAGATACTGAACATTACTGTTGTCTGCTGTATACCCTTAATGCTTACTGGAGTCATCAGAAACTTATGCTGCTTGATCCCTTCTGGGATCAAACCACAAGAGTAAAAAGCACAGAGATGCAGTGCTCTTCCTACAAATGTTACAAGTACACAAACACAAGTTTAACCTCCATTTTATTGTAAATCTACCATGTTTCTGCATAATTTTATTCAAAAGGTCTTAACTGTTTAATACTTACTTTAAAATAAAAACAATCAACCAGTCTCATTTATGTTCCCTTATTTGCATAAATAACCATTGATTTGTACATTTTATACAAAAACACATTACTCCTCAAAAGCTTTTTGTCCATGTTTGAACACCAAATCCTTCATCCATCGTGACCACTGATCTATTTTTTTTATTAACAAAACACACATGCTAGATTTTGTCAATGAGCCCAAGATATTGTCATGGTGACTACATAATAATAGAAAAGCTTTTTCTATCAACTAATTCAGTTGAGAACTAGAACACAGTAGCTTAACACCAGATTTATCAGTCACAGCTTCACAAAAAGGGGTCAGTAAGAAAATGGTTCTGTGGGCACTGGAGTACTACAGGGTATGCCTTATTTTTTCTTAAAAAAAAAAAAATTTATTTACATGAAGCAAAGCACAGCACTCCTGGAATAATGTGTCCACACTATCGTATTTCTTGAGCTAGCTCATAGATGATGTCATGTAGACACAGTATTGTTTTGATTTAAAAATTTTAAAAAAATTCCTCTTACATTTTTTAAAAGAAAATAAACTTGATCTGATATTATGACAGAAAATAGATACACATCTGAGACTTCTATTTTCTATTCCCTGAACATCAGAAAATTCTATCTTTGATGCAAGCCATTTGCATAGTTATTGAGAGATGACCAAGTATTTCTTAACTTTTATGCTATGAACTTAATCCCAAAATGTAGACCTGAATCCTGTTGGCTACTTTCAGATGACTTTGTCAATGCAAACAGCCTACACATATGAGTAGGCTATAAGAATAGATGCACAACTAAAGATTTGCTGTTTCTGCGTATAGGGAGTAGGAAAGGATTTTACTGAACTTTAGAGTTTTGCCATTTGTGATCTGCTACCCTATTCATTGCAGCATTACTTTGCTTAACCTTTTAGCAAGTCTTAGCAAAACCAGTAAATAAAAAAACAACAAAAATAGATTTTAAAAGCATATAAACATTTAATGTCAAGGTAACATTTCCAAAGAATTTTACCCTTAAGCACTATTGAAGGAACAGAGTTGCCTGAGAAAACTAACTTGAACCAAAAGTATGGTATTAAAAGTAGTTACGATTACATAACTAAAATTATACGCTGCATTTCAATTGGCTTATTTTGTGCATCTGACTGTACTTCAGGCAGGCAGTTTCACTTGTTTGTATAGATTTCTGATACAGCAACAATAACAAAAACAGGATTGTAAAAACCACAAAAACTGACAAAAGGACTGAGGCGGTAAGCTTTGTAGCTATGAACTACTTTTAATTAGTTAAAAAATAGATTTCACATTGACCATGTTTCTTTAAAGTGCTGATGTCAGTCATTTGTATACAAAAGTGAGAGAAAAAAATGAACTATTTTGCAAGTGTCAGTCCAGTGTTTCTGCATTAAGTTGTACAGTAAAAACACTCCTCTTCAGTAGTTGGAGGAAAATTTACACATTTACATCCTTGAAGTCAACTGACAATAATTACAGGTTACTAATTTGCACACCAAACCTGCAAACAGTTAGGCACATGTGTAACTTCACTCAATTCAGATATTTAAAAAAAAAAAGCAACCCCCACCCTATTAGTATTGATGTTGGCATAGAAAGATTTTTCAAGTGATTATGGAAATATGATTATATAGCAGGTATCAACATTACTTTGCATTTGTTCCAACATCCTGTGCATTATGCATAATCTAGTAAAAAGTTATTGATAAATGCAACCAGCTTAAAATCTTGCTGTTGTTAGTAGCACTTGCAGAGATAGAAGGGTTGTAGAAAAGGCATTTTGTTCATGTTAAAAAAGTTGCATGTAAATGAAGAACCTGTTTGTTAAGTATAGTGCCTTTTCAAAACAAGATGGAGGTAACACTCATTTTTCTGTAGCGGTTTACTGCGTTTTCCTCTCTCCGTGTATTATGTACACGGATGGTAGATATTAAGTTCTACTTTTTCTCTTATCTTCAAAAAGACTTTTCAGCATGTAAACCTGAACAGCTGACACTACCACCATAACTCCCAAGTTGACCATGGACCAGAAATTCACTCTGTCAAAGTTGCTTTCTTGTATATTGCGATCGCGAGCTTCAAATGCTTTGAGTAGCGTCTGAATCTGGACACTTCTGCTTAACCTTGCCTTGACACTGTTGATGGATTCCTGATAAGGAACAAACAGAAGAGTGTTTTTAGAATGCAAAAATCACTTAGAAAGTAACACAGAAAATATACTTCTAAATACGTCACAGCTCTCACTTCAAGAAACATCATCACTCCATATTGCTGCTTTTTAGTCTCACAAACAACACTTGAAAATACTGTGTGCGCACCTTTTAACTACTTGTGTACTGGTAAGTAGTTATGAATGCAGCATGTTCTCAGAGGCTCTTTATTTGTTCTTTTATTTAGGTTAGTGTACATTTATTGTATATGCAACGAAAAAAACATTGTTAGCAGTGCCAAAGCTGCCTATTGGTACTTTTTTCCCTTATAGAAGTTCAGCAAAATCTCATTTCCTGATTTTATTCCCCCCCACGCCCCCCCGATACATAGAAATTAAGCACATGCCCAGACAACTTTTAACTCTACTGTCTTTGATCAGCTTATAGCATACATGCATTTTGCCTTTGAATGGTACAGACTATGAACTAAAAAAAGTACCTGCCTTGCTATCAAACGTTTAGCCTCATCCACAAAAGAACACCAGATCTGGTCATTCTATGACCCCTTTGCCCTACTGCATAATGCCATTTAATGCTATGCTTCACTTTCCCTTTTGTTAAATTCATAGACTAGTCATCTTTCTACTTATTATTGATAGTCTTCACACCAAGAAGTCACCGTGCCACACTAATAACAGTCTACAAGATGTGCATGTGCATGCAAAGAAATCCACTACCTGTTTCCCTTTTATCAGGCCTAAGAGGGGTCAGGCAGAGGAGCTTTCGCACTCCCTCCACAAGGGAAATGCCCCCTCTAGTTTACCTCACTTACAAACACAAATTCTGTGGTTTTCAATGGCTTTGCCTGAAGTCAGGGAGATTAGAGGTTGCACATACATTACCTGAGTACTTTTATCTCCTAGGTCTCAAAAGTTTGCATTTTGCTGAACATGAAAGTCAGGGTGTGACTGAAATGATACTGGGAAACTTAGTCTCTGTTAACTAAAGAAATTCTGTGACAAAAAGCTTAAATGAAAAACATTTCTTTTGGGAATCAACTATTTTGTGATGCTAATTCCAGTAGTTACTGTGCAGCTTTCTGTCTGTGGCTTGATAAAGGTAAAAGGTGTTGTGTGACTTTTATGTGCTCCCTCCTGCACACTTGTATAGTGATTAGGGCAGGGGTAGGCAGTTCTTTTGGCTGGAGGGCTGCTTAACAAGTTTAGGTCAGCTGTTGAGGGCAGGTGTTGAGGGCCGCCCCCTGGTCACCATCTTGGAACCGGAAGTCCCTCCCCTTGCCCCCAGAAATACTCCTTTTGGCTAGGGAGTTTGCCATCTTGGAACTAGAAAAAAACAACAAATTATATTCTAAAAATCAGACAACATACATTAATTTGATTTTTTAAAAAAATATTTTTGTCCTGATTTATGTACATTTGTGTAATGTACATAGAGATGATTGCAAGATAGCTTAAAATGAAGTCTTGTGTGTATTGTTGGGGGGGGTGTGGAGGGGTGGGTACAGGGTTTGTGTAGGGATGTGGGTGGGTATGTGTATGTGGAGTATGGGGGAGGGTGTGGCTGTGTGGGGGTGTAGATAAGTGTGGGCATACTGTATGTGGATGTGTTAGGTACGGGATTTGTACGGGGCATGTGAGTGGGGAGGAGGGTGGCTGAGGGGTTGTGGCATGTGTGGAGGGTGGCTGAGGTGTGTGAGGGAGTTTAGGTGTGGGGTGTGTGTGGGGACCCCCTTACAAATGTGCCCCCCTCCTTTATTGCAGACAGCCCCTGCCACCACCAGCAGCAGCAGGT
>NW_005842008.1:1635692-1646784 GCF_000455745.1 Alligator sinensis
CCGCCAGCCATGGCCCTGGACCTGGAGCGCTGGTGTGGGCCCCGCATGCTCACCCACCAGCTTGCTGCCACTTCCACCCCCACCTGCCCCCAATCCCCTTGCCGGCCACTTTCCTTTCTTCCCACCCACCGCCACCTTTCTGGCAGCACGTGGTTACCAGCTGTAAGGCCAGGACTGCAGAACGCACCAGGAGCCAGCCTGGCTACTGCGGTTCCCAGCTGGCTCCTGCTGCTGCTGGCCCTGGCCCCAAGGCACTGCATTCCTTCCTGCCCGCTCACTGCCACTTCCTGCCTTCCGCCTGCCACTGCTACTCTTCCCCTGCTGCTTCCCTTCCTTCCCCACCCACCTCTGCCTCTCCCCGCTGCCCCACTGGCTGCTCTGGTGGTGTGCGGTTCCTTGCTGCATGGCCAGGACCACATGAAGCAGCAGGAGCCAGCCCAGCCTGACCCAGGCCCTGCAGTTCCCAAGTGCGTGCCCAGGACCACACGACACAGAAGGACCCAGCCGGCAGCTGCAGGGGCCTGGCCGGGCTGACTCCTGATGCATCTTGTGGTCCTGACAGTGAAGCCAAGAACTGCCTGGTGCCGGCCAGGCCAGTCTGGCTCCTGCTGCACTGGCAATCTTCCCCCTGTCCCATTCTTATTTGAGTTTCCCTCTCAGACACAGGGAGGGTGGGGAGACAGCCACAGGGTTCCAGGCCAGAAGCCTCTGCTAGGCAGAAGCGTCCAGTTTGGGGCTAGGGGTAGGGTGGGATGGGGCCAGGCAGGCCCTGCTGCCATCACCAATGGGTCCTGTTGCTGGCTTCTGCTGCTGCTAGTACGTTGTCATCTTTGACAGGCAGCCAGAGGTAGACAATTAATTTTCTAAATTATTTAGCAGCCCCACAGGCCGGAACAGCCTGGTGGGCTGGATTCAGACTGTGGGCCATATTTTGTCTGCCCCTGGATTAGGGTGTAGATATGTAGTTGTGAACATGACTGTCTCGGACGGATGGAGCCGACTCGAGATGATTCAAATATTACTCGGTCGTTTGGGCGGGCTGGTGAATGGAGAGGCAGACACAGCTTATTGGTTGCAAAAACTTTACTTACGCCGCTTGTAGCTGCGACGCAGGTGGTCCGGTCGCTTGAACAACTATGTCAGTTGCTCCAGCTGGCGAGGCTCAGGCCAGCTAATCCGTCCACAAATTAAGCCGGCAGGGAAAGGGTACGTCGAGGATTGCGCTTGGCGACGGGGAGAAGAATCGATAGGTGATCAGTCTATCGATCTGCTCAGCCGCAAGTCAGATCTCTTTAGAGGCACTCTGCAGCGTGCTCAAAGTTCTCCAACTTGGGCGGAAGTCGCACGAAATTTTAAACGGCTAGCAAGCCAATTACTAGCCGCCACGTAGGAATAATTTAGAACTGGCCAATAGCGGAACACAAATTTGCATTCAAGTGGTGGGAACTCTCTTGCACCGGGGTTTTTCTGTTGCAACAAAAACCTTTTGCTGTGCAAGAGGCTCTCGTGGCGAGAAAATTCCATCGTGCCGAGGCACCAAAATCACTGGGTTGTGACAATGACCAGAATGATTTTTTTTCCTGTCACAGACAAGGCTCTGTTGCAAAATCTTATGTGTTTTAGTTACTGTAACCACCAATTACTATAAGCAAGATTAGTATGTATGTTTCTCAGTCCCTTCCATCCACTGGAACATACAGCCTTGTCCATTCATTAAGCCACATGTGCTCACCCTCTAGCCTGTGAGAGGGATCCAGCCTGTGGAGCCATATCAGCTGGTTCACAGGGTTCCTCATGAGTCTGAAAATTTTGCTGTGGGGGAGTGGTGGCAGGTAATTTTGCTGTGGGGGAGTGGTGGCTGCTGTTAAAATGCCAGACTGATGGGGGAGCCCTGTGGGCCAGATAGCGTCCCCCTGCACACTAGATTGGGTGTGTGGGATCAACTGGAGCAGTACAGGGCTGAACCAGGCAGCACAGGGCAGCATGGGGCCAACTGGGGAAGCACAGGTGCAACTGGGGCCTGGTCCTGCCATGGAGGGCCTAATCCAGCCCACAGATTGGCCCTGTACCATTTTTCCAAGCCCTGGGACCAAAACATTGAGCACCACTGCACTAAGCCATTAGCTCTGAGAAGGTTGCTCATGGCATCTTGGTGCCATGTACCCATCACAGGTAGCAACTGACTGCAATGTTACGTACTTGATTGTTTGTACGGCTTGAATGGTACAGCAACCCAAGTCCAAACCCCAACTACACCTCTGCCCATTGGGTTCTGTGCCTCTGCTACAACCCATGAAAGTAAACTGACCTTCCAGAATGTTCCAAAAGCAAATAATATGAGACCTTTTTAAAATGAATTAATTAGATAAGGCCCTCAGAACAGCCTTCTAATTTATCATACCTGATATTGTGAGTAGCAAACGTTTGATAGTGTAGCTAGAATCCAGGATAAAAGATCCCATGCTGTTATCTTTCTGAATATAATTAGAAAATTTAGATCTAAAGTGGCATTACATTGTCTATAGAACAGGAGGTAGATAAGTCGCAACTATTATTCCAGCATTTAAAGATCTGTTAAGTGATTTTTACTAAGTACCACTTGCAAGCAGCACCAACGTAAACCATATAAGACCTCACATTTTTTTTAACAGCTCTGCTGTGGGCATTTCTGTAACAGTTAATCTGCTGTGGGCTCCATAGGTATTATGATCCAGATAAACACAAAATGAGTTACTGCCCTATACATTCATTGCTTTACTGATTCACTGATGTAGAAGAAGAAGAGTTTAGCCAACACCACTTTCTCAGTGTAGTTTTTAAATAAGGCATTTTCCCTTTTGACTGTAGCTAGTCCCATAGTATAAACACCCAGTGCAAACAAGTATTAAGAACAGCCAGTTGATCAGATCATTTGGTGGCTCAATATCCCTTTGATTTATTCCCAGAAAATATAACAATACAATTTCTACTTCTCTTTTATCTATTTTGGTAATAGTTAAAGTATTATCTTACAGACTTAATAAAACAGAAGGATTCTGAACTTAGCCATGAAACCTTTATAGGGATGACCGAGGGTCTTTACAGAGTTATAATGTAATGGCTGTTTCAGGGAACGTAAAATTTTCCTACAAAACTTTTGGCTCTAGGGAAGTAGCATCTTAAAATCCCTTCTCAGATTACAAACTGGAGACCCAATCCTGTAATCTGTTACTTTCTGCTGTACCCATCCTCAATGTAATGCTGAATCAGAGGCTAAAAACACTGAGTTTACCTGGTGCTCAGCATTTCCTTACCACTGACATACTGCAGAACTCTTGAGCCCTCAGACTTTGGAATTTATTTTTTTTGTCTACTACAACTTCCTATATTCACTACAGAAATTATTAGTGAAAGTTAAATATTGACATCCTAAAGGAAAAGCCATGCAGAAGGCTGAATAAACCTGAATCTTAACTTGCCATGATGTGTGTTCATTTCAAAAAGGCTATTTTTGGACATCAGTAACTTGATGTTGATGCCAAAGATAATGTGTTACTGAACACTGAATATCTACAGCCCAAAGCAGTCTGCATATGAAGGTATCCTACCTATACTTCTTCAATTTCCCTAGCAAGTTTCTTATGCAATATCTAATTTAAAAGCTCTTCCAGGAATTCCACAGAATTAATAACTTGACTAAATTAATGACAGTATTATAAATAACTATATCATTCATTTACATTACTATTCATCTTTAAAATTTACTGATGCCCAAGTGAAAACTCAAAATTCTGCTTAAGTATCTCTCTGAAGAAGAACATTTAGAAATGACTTTGCACGAAAGAGGGATATTTTTCTTAAGAATTGCTTTTCTCCTGCTGCTCATTCTGCTAACTACCTTCTCTAATTAGATATTGGCATGGCCCCAATTTTAAAAGGGGGACTGGCATGACATTGCTATTTGAGGCAGAGTTCAGATCTGTGTTGTCTCATCAGCACTTTGTCAGACTCATTAAGCCCTCTTGAATCTTTATATGGCTCTGGGGATTACAAAAGCCATGTACCTTGTAATTAAAACCTGTAATTGTACTGGCAAAATGAAAACTATCTAATTTTCAAAAATAAAATACACTACATATTTGGCATCTCAAGCATTTTATTAATAATTTTGGTATTTATTAAATCCAATTATTGCTTCATTATAAAATTAGAGCATAATAAAAATGCATGATTTTCTGAACTGATTCATGGGACAACTGATGCAGTGTAAATCAACTACTGTTTGAAGACAGATTCTCTCCGCACTGCATTTCTGCTTTGACAGTCACTTTACTAGCAAGTGAGTTCAGAGTTCAATACTGCAGCCTGTTGAACGCTGTTTAAAATTGGTGCTCTGGATCCCTGCACTACTGCTGAGGCCCAGTAATTGCTTGAAGCTTGTGCAAAGCTGTTTACACAGCAGTGTGAAAAAAATGGTCACAGTAATGCAAGCAAGCCTCCGTGCATACAGTGAAAGGAACACTGTAGGGAGGTATGGAAGGCTGCAACTGGAGTATAGGCAGAGAAGACGGAGTAGGGCCAATGTAAAATTTAAGTAATGCCCAATCAATGCAAGCAATGCATGTAGTGGCTGACAGTAGGATTTCCAGTGATCCTATTATACACTAGAAGCCATCTGACTCAGTATGCAGAAAGACTGTATTTAAGAAAGAAAACTAAAGTACTCAGGAAGGCAGTGCACTGATAGAAATGTCTAGGGGCTCATTGAAAATAGTATCCCTCAGGCCATGCTATTCCTCTTTGCCGTCTAAGAGCAAGGCCGTGTATAGGTTTGCTTATATGAAGATGATAAGAGGGGTCAGTTTATATGGCTACTGAAGGAGTCAGATTCACTGCCTTGCTTGTGACCTTGAGTTTGATTCCTAACTTGTACAGCTACGTAAGTATCAAGTTCATTCTCTTACATCTAAAATAAAAGCTATGATACAGCAAGATCCCAACAGACAGAAAACAGCGATAAAGTCTACTACCAATGCATTTACTCAGAGCCTGCTTTAATCTCAATAGAGACACTTTCCACACCTAAATCAAATTCCAAGAAATTCAATGTGGTTTAATCAATTATGCCTCAGAACTCCCCTGGGATATAGTTAATAACTCTCTGGCTGGGATTACTAGTTGAGCAATAGAAAGATTATATGACTTGCCTAGTTTAAAGAAGTTCATGACAGTCAGAACTAGAATCCAGATCTCTTATTTCTCAGTGCTGTTGTTTGGCCCATGACTCAGTGCCCTATAGCAGCATTTCCCAACCTGTTTCAGCCCACAGCACACTTACCTAAATAAAGCACCGCGGCACACCAGCGGGGGTGGTGCACGGCCAACTGGACAGCATTTTGGACTGGAGCCATAACCCCTACCTGGCTGGAGCCACGCTCCCCATCTGTCTGTGTCCTCAGCAGCAGCAGGCAGTGGGGCGTGGCTCCAGCCCAAAATGCTGTGGCACACACCGGTTGGGAAAAGCTACCCTATAATTTATACCTGGCATTTTGAATACTTTATACTTAATTCCCCAAACACTTTTTGCTTATACCAAGAAAAATGTCAGGTGCATTTTAAGGACTAGCAAACATATTCTGTATCAGTTTGAGTAGAAAAAGCAAAATACAACTTTGTTTTTTGCTGAGCTTCAGAACACTAATCAGAACGTAGCAAAAGCTGGTCTGTTTCCCAGCTGAGACCCCGACAGCAAGGACACAAAGACCTAAGAGGAAGTTGTGAAAATGTTCTTCTGAGTTTCCTAACTTTTGAGTCTGTGTACAGGCTGCAAAGTATAAGCTACAACAAAGAACACGTTTCATCATTTGTAAACAACTAGGTTGATCCCAAGAGCTTGACTAATGCTATGTTACCATGCTGTGTCCTCTGCCATAATTGACCATTCCTCCAGGACTGGATTACACAGCTTTACATTTTCCTGATTAAGGATTATAATAAATTAGCTAATTGGGCTTTTTTATTTCAGTATCAAGGCTTTCTTAAAGGCAACAAGCAGTTAAATCACAGAGAATGCATAATGTATCACTATAAAGAACTCAATCAACTGTTCTATCTGAGCCTGGTAAGGACCATCTTGCTAGCACAAGGAGGCATATCTCCCAGAATAAAAGGTCGATGCCTCATGCAAATGTTTTAAAACCTGAGTCACTTGATGCTTGTAGAACAGAATACTTACCAGAATATCTTCTAGTTTCATATCTAGCAGATCTGTGCCTGTAATGTACTTTTTCCAGTCTTCTTGGTCTTGTCCTTCTTCCCCCACATTATCTAGGATCAGTTCAAAGAAAATCACCTTTTCTGAAATGGTACTGAATGTGTTGTCAAAGCAGAACATGTAATCTCCATCTTCTGCTTCCACGCTGAATATAAGCAAATACAATTAAACACAACATTATATTTTTAATATTGACTCTAAAGTTACATTTTAAACACAGTTCTTTACATCACTTGGTCATGTGATTACAGATAAATAAATACACTATAAAATATAAATGAAAAGCTAGGACATGCTACAGAATGGAATTACTACAACATCTACATTGTTTTCTTAAAAACATATGCTCCTGCTAGGTTGAAATCTGATCTTGAGGAACAGTGGTTTCCTTGAACTTTTTTAAATTCAAGATTTGAAAGATAATTGTGTGCAATCAGAACTTTTTAAGTACAAGCTGACTGTTGTCTTGTATTTCTGTTTTACCATAGCTGTATAACAGCTGTAAAAAGGAGCTGGCTGTAAAAAGGAGCACTCTCATCTTCACAAATAGATCCTGCTTCACTCAAGCCAATGGGAAAGTATAATTTTATTGTACTATTTAGAAAACATATATACAAACTTGTAGAGAAGAATCAGATTGACAAGCCAAGCCCACAACTCCTTGAAATGGTTATAGGTTACTGAAAAGTTTATTTTCTCTATTAAAGAAAGAACCTTTATGAACTCCACAAAAGTTCTTTTGATCTCTGCATTGCTTTTGATGGCTAATGAACAGTAGGTGTGCACCGGCAGAGATTTTTTGGGCCGATACTGATGGCTGATTTTTCATGAGCCATATCGGCCAGTCTGATTGCTGATATGCGGCCCGGCAGCATAGAGAGCACGTTTGGCTGGTACGTCTGTTGTGGGGGAAGGGAAAAGGGGGGAGGGAAGGAATATGGGGGAGCAGATAGAGGCCCCTGTGGTGAGGGAGGGAGTGGAGCTGGGGCAGGCACTGCACGGATGAGGCAGGGTGTGGGACAGATCTACGGCTCATCCTGGAGGTTGGGGGGTGGCTCTCACTACTGCACGCACCCCAGGAGGGCATGGGGGATGCATGGGTCCTCTGGATCTGTACATGAGGTGAGGGCAGGCTGCTGTTGCAGGCTGGGGACAGGGGCAATACTGGGCTCTTTCTGGCAGAGGGACTGGGCCAGGCTGCACTCAAGGCGGGTGGCAGCAGTGCTGCTACAGGGAGAGCTACAGAGAATGTTGGGGTGGCTGTAGCCCACCCTGTAGCTCCTTTCCTAGCACTGCCACCACCTATCTTGAACACAGCCCAAGCTCAGCTCCCTGTTGGGAAGAGACCAGCATTGCCCCTGGGCCCAGCCTGCAATGGCAGCCTGCCTTAGCCCTGTGCATAGATCTGGGGGGCACACATCCCAACCCCACCCCCGACATCTGTGGGTAGTCCCTGCTTGTTGCCACCATGCTCCTGCCAACACTGTTCCCGCTGCCTATGGGTGGTTGCTGCGCCCGTCCCAGCCTCAGGAGGCATGAGGTGTTCATGAACTGACTTACCAGCCAGACACTGCTCTCCACACTGCCGGGCTGAGCTCCTGGCTGCTTGCATGCTGCACTGCAGCTGCGCACATGTACACGACATTTATTGGTGACATTATTGACCACAGCAACCAAAAAAAGCTGACTGCTGATAATGTCAATTTTCCTTTTATCAGTGCCAATATCATACAGGACCAGTGTATCGATGCACCTCTAGTGAACAGATGAGCATCATACCAGGACAAATATTTATGAGCTCAAGCTGCTCTGTAAAGAAGTCCATATTATATCAAAACAAACAAACAAACATTCTGAAATACAGAAGCACCTTATTTATCAAACATTTTCTAGCAATCACTGACTAGCCTTTAAATTTAACTTTCAAAGAATGATTTAAGCTGCCTGATGTTCACCAAAGCCAGGTTTTATGAATATTAAAAACAGCCATGATTTCAAAGTCCTAACTTAATTTTTTGAAAATGTATTTGAATAAATAATATTAGTGGTGTATATGACAAGAAGGTTTAAGTTTAGAGATTTAAAACTCACGTATGGACTCCATCAGATTTTCTCTGATCAAAAATGAGGGTGACACCTTTTGGAGATTGTAGGTGAAAGTCAATATCTAATCCTGCTCCATCTAGAACCTGTAAAGCCAAAAAAAATAAATAAAAGTCCACTCCTGTTGAGCTATTAAAAGAAACAATTAAAATACTACTAGTAATACTAATAATTAGTAGTAGTATTATCCATGCATCAGTTTCTTAAGAACAAATACATCTAACCTAAAATTTAAACCAAGTTAGCCAAATTCAGGTTTAAAAGCAGTTCTTCCAAGAGAGGCTCTAATGCTCTTTCAAATTCCAGTATAGCCATTGAACTATCCATGATACGTTAAGGAAACATATAACATCCTGCTCCTTCTGAAGTCAATGACAACTCTTACACTGACTTTAATTGGTGCAAGACTGGGAGTTTATGAAAAAGAAGAGGGAAGAAAATAATTAGACAAATGCTGACCAAAATGAAGAGATCACTAGCAACCTAACTTTGAAGCTGCCATATAATCTGAGTGTGCTGGATCAGAATTCAGATGTCATAGCATACATTGTTGACTTGTCACTGGCAAATTTGAACCAACCATAGGTAAAATTCTCCTTGTACTTAGTCATCGTGACTTGTGAATGGCTAAGCAGGAAAAAAAGTGTTTAAATGTACAACCATAACTTGAATCCTTTTCACTTAACACAATTAAAATTAAAGATATAACAAACAAAAAAACCCCAGCAACTCATCAGGACTACTGCAGGACTCATATGACATGGATATCTGATAGGGTCAAATGTCTTCTAAAAGTCAAATGATTCGTTTCCTTTCCAATGTATTTAAAAGGTATGCTTTAATTTTCTTGCATACAGCGCACATCTTTTTTTCTCCAAGAAACAGCTGCCAGAAATTGGAGTGCATATTGGACGCCAGAAATATAGCAAGAGCAGTTTCTGCTGCTTGATCCACTGGGAGCAGAACAATGAGTAGACTTGGTTCACTAGCTCCTACTAACTACTCAGTTATGGGCAATTATACACATGCTCTGGGAGGCGGGGGAGAGGGGTGCTTTAATTAGAGTGGCTCTGAGAGCTGCTCTAATTAAAGTGCCCGGAGGTCATGTTTATCGGCATCCCCATGCTGCAAATGGTGGCAGGGGGTGCTATAACTACAACAAGCTTTAGTTAAAACGTCCCTGCTGCCATTTTTCAGCCTGGGGACACTGACACATGGGACACTGGAGTCTGCTGGAACATGGTATTTACAGCATGTCTGAGCAGCCTCTATGTACGTGTACAGGTGCCCTTTGTTCTTCATTCTACCTTTCAAAAACAAGGTGCATATCTTACTCTGGTGCACACTGTATGTGAGAAAATATGCCTCTGTCTACTTTTTTTATATGTTGAAAGTGAATGTAAAAATAAAGTGCTCAAGAACTTGCTGCAGACAGAAGTGGAGCTCCCAGCTGTAACTCGGAATGATTTCTGCAAAGCCTTCTGGATTACAATGTTACCCCAGACCAAACAGAAGTTCGCTGTTGGTTCCGGAGGGGAGGGGAATCTAGCTGGGGCTGGGAGCTGGCACCATAGCAATGTGGCAGTGCTTGATATTTTCAGAAGTGGGGTGGGGGGAAGGCAGCAGAGGGAGCTCATTCTTGGTGCCAAATGGTGAGGTGGGTGAACTGGAGCCCCTCCACTTGGGAAGGCTCCAATATACCTGCTCCAGCCTGGGGGCGGACAGACTGAATTCCCTCTGCTCCCTTTCCCCCCCTCCCATTCTGAAAACAGCCACAGGCTGGGAGCTCCACAGACACAAGTTACAGCAGATGCTACATTTTGAAATGCCCTTTATCTGATACCTCATGGAATGAGGGGTGAGAATTTCACCCTCTTGACCATTTTTTAAACTGTTTGCAGTCATGCAGTTGTGCTTGGTCACAGCTATACACTGTTTTGTGTGGCCAGATCAGGTGAAAATTGTCACTTCTGTCCAGGCTGCAGGGAGCTCTGCCCACATGGTGGCTCGGAGAAATGGCAGCAGTGTGGGACAGGGTATGGAAAGAGGATGAACCAGGGAGTGGTGCAGGCTGGGATTGGAAACAGACCCTGCTCAGTGCTACGCTCTGTTGGTAGGCCACCATCCCTGCCACTGGTGGCCTACCAAAACCACATATGAAATGTGCTGAAAACATGGGCCGGATGCAGGGACAGAAGGCAGGAAAGAAATGAAGAAGTATCAGCCCTTGTATTTCCTTTACTATTTAAAAATCAAGTCACTTTGAAACCTATTGAAGCAAAAAATGAAAGCCCAATTTTGGCAGCAGGGCTCCTATCCACCCACCCTGCCAATTTTTCTGCTTTAAATTTTATTTCCTTTATTTTTTTTTAAACACCTCTCCCCACGGAGCATGGCTGTATGAGATGCTTAATACACAGAAGCGTGGCTTGCAAAAAAACCTTAACACACAGCAGACCATCTAATGTGCGCTGTCACAAAAAAGCATTCATCTGCACTCAGGCGCAGCCGTGCCAGGGCAGCGCACCGGGGACAGCCCTGGCAGAGGGCTCCAGGCCGTGACCTGCGACCACTCGTGTAAACTTGGTCCCCGACTGGAGGGGGCGGCAGGGAGACGCGCTGGCTGTACAAGCCCTGTCCAAGGCGAAGCAAGCGAGCTGGGAAGTGGCAGGGAGAAGAGGAGGCAGGAGTCCTCCCGCCTGGGATAAGTGACAGCCACGACGACCTGCGAGGCGC
>NW_005842008.1:1647201-1647629 GCF_000455745.1 Alligator sinensis
CGCTGCGCTGGGGTGGAGCGGCCCAAGCTTCCGCCTCTGAGCCTGGCACTGAAAGGGTTATCCACGCGGGGCGGGACTCCCGGCTCCCGGACACGCCGTTTGCCGGAGCATTGTGGGAAACGCAGTTCTGCGGGCGCGGCCGGAGGCGGCAAGGCTGCGTTGCTGGACTACAACTCCCAGGGGCCGGAGGGAAAGGGCGGGGCGCGGCTCGCGCGTGCGCAGGAGGAGAGCGGTGGCTGTTCCGGTCGGCTCTAACGGCCCGCGCCGTTGGAGGGCGGGGGACAGGGCGACGTGCGATTGTCAGGGACACGAAGCGTGGGCTGCGGGACAGGAGATCGTGTCTGTGGCCCTGTGCCGGCCAGGGGCCCGCCCGTCTCCCTACCCTGGCCCGGCTGGGCTGGGCTGCGGCCTGCGGGGGCGCCCCCCCT
>NW_005842008.1:1647764-1650071 GCF_000455745.1 Alligator sinensis
GGGGCGGGGCCGGGCCGGGCAGAGGGGCTGTCACTGAAGTGAAGTTTTCTTTTCCTTTCAGCTCCCGCGCCGGGTTTGGCCGGCAGGAGCGGGGTCTCAGCGTGGCTTCCTCCGGTGCGGGGCCGCAGGCTCGGATCACCGAGGCCGCATGTGACAAGGTCGCGTAAGGCCCCGGTTTTACCAGTTTCTCAGCCTGTCCAGCCCCGGCTCCCTGGGAACAGGCCCGCTCTTCGCTTCCTTTGCTTTCCTGCCTATGGAAAAACAGGGCAGCCGTTTTCCTCTTGTAAAGAACCTGGGGAGACCATGGCAAGTCCCAGTGTTTGTTTTGGGTTTGTTTTTTTCAACGTGATGGATTCTTATTTGAAGTCCTTGGGCCTGTTTTGTGAAGCTTGTTTGTGCGCTGCAGAGCACTAACGTTGCGTGGCACCTGGCGGAGAACCAGCTGCTGAGTCTGCCTGCGACATGCCAGCCTGTCCTTTCACAACAGCGGTTCTCAACCTCTTTTGTGCCAGGACCCATTTGTAAACATCGATGGCCAGTCCCGACCCAGTGCCCTCACTCTTGACCCGCTGCCCCCCAGGCTCCCAGTGTGTGGGGCAGGGGGAGCCCCAAGCAGCCCCTCCTAGGCTGGAACTCTGCCAGTCTGCAAGGGAGAAGCCAGTTTCCCACATTTTTATCCTTTAAAAGGAGAATCCTTGTTTAAAGTTTGTGACCCTTCCACATATTCTCGCGGCCCACTTTTGGGTCATGACCCACGGGTTGAGAAACGCTGTTTTAGACAAGGGCCTTGATAGGGCTTGGTTATTTCTAGGTTTAACCATACTAGATCCTCTGTGTGAGCTAGTCTAAGAGACTGTGTAGGAACATCAGCCGATAGAGAATGTGCCGTTTCATTTAGTGAGGTCTTATGAGCACATAGTAAAAGACTAGCTGGATGTATCTGAATGTGACCTGCAGAACACTTGTATTCTTTGTGCTACCCTAGCCACCTTTCAGTTTCCGATTGCAGTACAAGGGCTCTTAACTTGCATACCCAGACCTGACCCGAGCAGGGTGTGGGGCCCAGGGCAAATCAGCCCATGCAGGGCCCCTCCCCCGCTCTGATCCCATGGGTCCTGGACCCAAAGAAGCTGCTGCTCCTACCATCAGCAGTGGCGGCCGGGGTGGGGAGGTAGTGAGTGGCTAGACACGGAGTCGTGGCTCTGCCCAGCTCTGTGCCGCCTCTACTCCGCCCTGCTCTGCGGAGACCCCCAAAGCACAGGGCCCAAGGCGGTCACCCCAATTCACCACCCCCTAGGGACAGCCCTGTGCATACCCCCAGGTAGACTTGTGGAGGGAAGTATTCTTTAAAAGCCACAAAAGCTCTGACAGCCCCAGAGCACCCAGCTCTTGGGAACATTGAAGCAGCTTCCCCTGCCACACACCTGGGCACCCCACACAGATTTTGAAGTGCAGGAATGATCTTTATTCAAGTCAGCGTTAATGAGAAGGGCAATTGGAAAATTGCAGTTAGTGTCATCTTCCTTAATGTCCAGCCATTCAGGGGCTTTTCCCCGTGCTCAGGGAAAACTGGGGAAAGGGGACATTGGCCACCGGGTATTTACTAGGCCTGTGCGAATCAGCTAGTATTCACTTCAGATTCAGCCAGTTTGGGGGACAATGATTTGATTTGGTGATTTGAATCACTGTCCCAAATCGATTCAGCTGAATCTGATTCAGAGATTCCGCCGCTGCCAAATCTCCAGTCGCCCTGGCCCATCCCCTGCCTGCTCTTGGAGCCCACCAGTGGCTGCCCCGCTTGTCCCAGCTCCCAGCACTTGGGGAGGGAAAAAAAGCCCCTACTCACTGGGAGCTCCTGGGCAGGGGGATAATTCTTGCTGCCCCACTCTGCATGGGGGGGGCTCTGCACCAGCCCCCTGACCCTCCCTGCTCCCCCAGCTCCCCTCATGGCTGCCCCGCCCGCCCCAGCTCAGACCCTTTAAGAAAAAAATAAATAAACCCCCCCGGACTCACTGTTCCTGCCCAGTGGTGGCGATCCCCGCTGCCCCGCACCATATGGGGGGGTCTGCATGAGCCTCCCGAAGCCCCAAGGCTGCTGCAGGAGCTGGTGTGTCACAGGGTTTTTCTCACTCTTTCTTTTATTTTTCTTAAAGAGCCAGAGCTGGGCCAGGCAGGGCAGCCATGATGGGGGCTGGGGGAGCAAGACAGAGCCCCCCATGTAGTGGGGGGTAGCCGGGATTGCACACCCCCACCCACCCGGTAGCATCCAGTAAGTGGGGGCTTTTTATTAAAGCACCGGAAGCTGGG
>NW_005842008.1:1650100-1663365 GCF_000455745.1 Alligator sinensis
CTCCTCCAGCCCCCCTGCCCCCTACTTAGCAGCTCTGAGTCCGGCTGCAGCTCCATGCTGCAGCCACTGGGGACTGCCCAAATCTTTGAAGCTGTCTGAATCTTTTTGAAAGATTCGGAGAGGTTCAGATTGATTTGGACCTTTTAATTGGTTCCCTGATTTGAATTGGGCCCAATCTCCTCCAAATCGAATCAACACCCAAAGCTTTGCACAGCCCTAGTATTTACTACCACTCCCTGATGGCAGTCTGACAGCACTGCAATGCCTCAAAGCTTAACTTCTAGTTAGAAACCTTGACAGTGTGCTATGGACACCTTTAAATCAGGCCAGTTGTGAACTGGTTCCCAAAAGGTGACATTCTTGGAAGGGGTCAAGTGTTATGTCTGTCTGCACTCTGTGTATGCATGAGTAATGTATATGTGTGTGAGCTTAGGTCACAAGCACAATTTCTGTTGGGCAGCATTTAGGGGTGCACCGATAGAGATTTTTGGGGTTGATACCGATAGCCGAATTTAAGGAGGCATATCAACTGATACCGATCCGATTTCTGATACCAGCCTGGCAGCTTGGAGAGCTGCGTGGAGTTAGTAACTCTGCTGTGGGGGAAGGGGTATGGGGGGGCAGATCAAAGTCACTGCAGTGAGGGAGGAGTGGGGCTGGGGCAAGTGCTGCCCAGCTGGGGCAGAGCGGGTGCAGAACTGAGCTGCGGCTTGTCCGGGGGGTGTGGGGAGGAGGGGAGGCTGCTTCCACTGCTGCGCACTGCTGATCTAAGAGCCGGTGGTATGGTGGCTCCTGCTGCTGTTCCCGCCACTTGTCCGGGAGGGCATGTGCCCCCAAATCTGCACGGGGCTCTTCCTGGCCTGCCTTGCACAGATCCGTGGGCACAGGCCTCCCCCGCTCCCGTGCCCTCTTGGACTAGCGGTGGGAGCTGCTGGATGAGTGCTGGACCAGCGGTGCACAGTGGCAGGAGCCCCCCTCCCCTGCCACGCCCCCAGACAAGCCCCGGCCTCAGCCTCAGCCGAGCTGTGCTCCTCACTGCCTCCTCATTGCCAGGCTGTGCTCCTCTCCAAGCTGCTGGGCTGTGCTCCTCCCTGCCTAAATGCTGTGCATGGGCATTTATCAGCCAAATTATCGGCCACATCAGGCTGATTTCCGACACAACCAATTTTTTTTATATTGGTGCTGATCTGATATTGGACCATTGTATCGGTGCATCTCTAGCATCGTTTCATTTATTTAATACAGTAAATGTACAAAATGCTTATCAATATGTTTTATAGATCACAAAATAAATTAAATGGAAGTCAGTTTTTCAGCCATTTGTCCACAGGAAAATTAGCATGAAAATTAATTAAACTTCCTAGCTTGAAAAAAGAACAAATATAAAAATAATTTTTAGTTGGCTATAGTTCTTATTTCTTTACATACAGCCCTGAAATTATAAGTAAGTATGTATTTTCATAAGAAAAACAAATCTAAACAAGGCCTTTTTAATGTCCTTAAAATTTACTATTTTCTACAATGTACAATAATAAAATCAATGTTAATATTATGAACTATAATTTTAGACAGACAGTAGAGATGGAATCTAATTTTTGGACTGGCCATAAAAATGAGGATGAAGAAGAATTCTTGCTTGCAAATGTTGTGGCACTAAGGAGTCAGCTAAAGGAAACCGAGAGAAGTCTGCAAAATCTAGGGGAAGAGCTTTCCAGGTATGTCTGCATGTAAGGGCAGAGGTTTAGTTTGCTTAAACCATCTAGCTGAATCTCTATCTGCTTCTTTCCCAGACCTGAGGAAGAGCACTATGTGGCCGAAAGCTTTTCTAACATCTCTCCCAACCTTTTTTTCTAACATCTCTCCCAACTCTACAGTTGATTCTATAAAAGATATCACAAAAACCCGTTGCTGCTTACATTTTTCCAGTGCCATCACAATTACATCAACACTCCAGCCCTATGTAAAGGCAGAAGCAGAAGTAGTAGGCCTTACGCATGTCCAGTAGTTTTAAATCTGTGCCATACACTATAATCATAACTAACTGGCTTTATTTATGTTTTGCTTCTGCTGAATTCTGTGTTTAAAATAACCCTACTGAGACCTGGGAAAGTACTTTACTTTACTGTTGTGTTTAACTGTGTTCTTTTATTAGTTCAAGTGAAGGTTCTCACTGCATTTCCCATTTCACTGAAATTGTGGGACTGTCACTGGAAGATCTTATTCAACCTGATTGCAGTGAATATCAAAATTATTCAGGTCGGAAGAGTGCTTGTAAAGTGTCCCACCAGGACAGGACTCCTCAAAGGAAATCCAAAACCAAAGTAAGTAATATTTCTCAGTATTATTAATTTTGACCCTGTATCTGCTTCACATACATGTACTTGTATAAATGTTTCATTTTTTTATGCTTTTAAGCTTTTGAAAAGATGTATACTAAACACTGCACAGGTCAATCCTAATGACATATCACTGATAG
The DNA here is from genome assembly GCF_000455745.1 of Alligator sinensis. NCBI lineage: Eukaryota > Metazoa > Chordata > Crocodylia > Alligatoridae > Alligator > Alligator sinensis. Next base: position 1,652,577 of record NW_005842008.1, read on the forward strand.
AAATTATGATTTTTATGACTTAACTAAGATTGTCCTGCAAAAAAGCATTTGTGTGTGTGTGTATAAAAACGTTTTTTTAACTTCTAGTCTCACTCCGTGTCTGCTGCTTTTAATAAAAGCATGGAAAAGAAAAAGGAAAACGAACATCTTAAAGAGAAGCTGAGTATACTTCATGAGCAAAATTCATCTCTTGTTTCTCAGAACTACTGCCTAATGAATAAAATTGAAACTATCAACTTGGAACTAGCTCAGTCAAAAACAAGAGTAAGTATCTTAACTGCCTGAATGTCAGCTATATCGATAGAAATATCTTTTTGTAAAGCTCTGTTGTAATTTTAAATAGACCATGCTTTTGTCCCGTTGGTTTAATCTTCTTATGATTTATTGGTATTACCGGAACATCTGGGAGCCCTGGTCTTGAACTAGGAGCCCATTGTGCTAGGTGTTGTAGAAGTAAAGGAACAAAAAGTCATCCCATACTCACAAGAGCTTACAGCTTAAGATCTTTTTTTTTTTAAATAAAGATACTTATCTAATATGAATTATAGTGCTCGAGAAACAGTTTGGTAATATTTTAAGAATTATACACAAGCTATAGTATGTCTGCCTGAACTAAATTAAATTCTTCTGTATCTGTAAAGTGGGACGTGTGCCAGTTGAATGTTAGAGATCTGTATAGAGCTGAAGGAGATCTTACTTCCAACTGAAAATCACTGTCTGATAATGTATTAAGAAGTAGTTATGAATTGGGAGAAGGGGTATTGCAGACCATGGATAAATGCCAATTTAATTAACATGTTAATAAAGAAAAAATACTTGAAGAAGTACTTGAAGAGAAAAATGGAAGTCCAAGGTCAACAGCAGATGTTAACAAATCACTTCATTATGTAGCATACACAGGAGGGAACCTGAGGATCTGGCAAGGTAGTGAGAAGAAGGGGAAGTCTTGAAGTCAGAGTGAATACGATGTAGGCATGACAGTCTTCTTCACAGGGTTCAACCACGGATGTTTGTTTAACAATCCTTTAGGATACATCTGTAAATTGTAACAGAGCCTCAAATATGTTTGTATTTCAGATCTCTCTTCTTGAATCAGCTTTAGGTACTCATTCTGTCAATATTCCTTTGTTAGAAGAACAGATTGTAAATTTGGAAGCAGAAGTTACAGCTCAAGATAAAGTTCTGAGGTAGCAAACAAACGTTGCCTTTGATCAGTATTTTCTTTTGGTCTGTTTCTTTAATTCATAGGTTTTTGTAGGTGAACACTGCATGCTAATTATTTTTAATGTGATGCTCTTCATGAGAGCTGATTTTTCTAGATCTTGACATTTCTCCTTGAGGAATAGCTGTATGTATGGTAGATACGACATAACATTTGAAACTCTTCAAAATGCAGCTGCACTTTAAAGTGCTTAAATAATGGAACACTTTGGCCATGGACAGATGCACAACCCCCTGCCAGACCTGCTGGTTGGAGTGCTTCAAAATTGCTGCATGCAGCAGCATGCTCTCTAGTCAGAAGGCACAACAGGAGATTGCAGCTCCACTTCACTCCCCTGGAGTGGACTTGCAATGAGCATATTCCTGTGTACTCTGCCTGTATTCTCCCAGAACAATTCCACCCACATCACTGGAAGTGGGAGGCTGGAAACCCTGCAGACTTCCTGGTTGTGACAGGAACCAGGCTCCACTCCCCTATTAGTGAGTTCTCTGCACCCCAGTCTCCTGCAACCTACAGCTCCACTCTTCCCCTTCCTCCTTTTTGGCCAAGCAGCAGAGCCAGCTCCCAACTGGCTCCTAGAAAGGTGCAGGATCTCTGATCGCCTAGTTCTGGTGGGGGTGCAGAGGGTCTCCACTCTCCTGGTTTGAGGGTGGGGTAGGGGAGTGCTCTGGTAGAGTAGAGGTGGAATGCACAGGAAAGTTTTTGTTAACATACTGGCCCTTCCTTGTGGGGGGTAGGAAGCAGAGCACTGTGGGGTGCTAAAGGACAAAATATTTCCCTGTCATACTCAGTACTGAGTGTATGCTCATGTAACAGGCAACACTTCAACTTGAAGTACTTCTAATTAGTAGTTGTTTCCTACAGGGTTATTTGTATATCTGTCCACTCGCCCTTTGAAGCACTTCATATGTTATGTTTGTCCTATGTGTATGTTCTTTTGGAATGTTATAATTAGTCTTTAATGTATGATCTGTATTCTGAGAGTAAGTGGTGATTATTAAGGATTGTGATAAAATGAGTACATAGTTTGTTACCTGGGGTAAACACAAATGTGCACCTATGACTGAGGTTATGTAGATATAGCAGGTCTATAACCACTTAGGCTAGTGATTGTCAGGGTGCTGCAAGATGCTTTTAAGGGTGCTGTGCAATATTAGAACTGTTAGATGTGCAAACACCTACGTGTGATTTGCAAGATAAACCCAGGAATTTCATATTGGAATCCACAGTGTCAAAAACATTCTGACACGTGTTCTTTTGAAGTTTACTTGCAACAAAAAATTACTCGTTTCTTAACTAGGGGGAAAAAAAAAAAAGAGTGAAAGGGCTGTCATTTTCTGCAGGGTGCCTTGAGTCTAAAAAAGATTGAAGACCGCTGATGTAGAACCATTTTACATTGAACAAATTTGTTATGCTGTCCAAATTAAGTTCACAGAAGCAAAATGTATTTATTTTCAGTAGTTGTTAACCAGTAAGGTTGAGAGCCAATTATATTGATATCATACATTCATTCATTTGCATTCCTCATATACATTCTGTCAATGCCTGATCTCTTATCAAAGCAGAATTATCACTAAGTTACATTGTGTAAGTCAGGCTTGTCCAACGTGTGGCCTGCGGGCCGCCATGCGGCCCACCAAGGCATTTTCTGCGGCCAGGCTGTTGGCATTGGCTGCGCCCCACGCGGGGCGGCCCCAGGCTCGGGCAGAGCCTGCACTTGCTGCGCCCCAAGGTGCTGCCCGGCCCCGGCTCTGGCTCCCTCCAGCCCGGCGCAGCGCAGCGATGCGGACCCGCGGAGGCGGTGCAGCAGCTGGGCTCGCCCTCGTTCTCTGCCTCTGCCACCTCCTGCCTGGCTGGGGCGCCGCAGGTAGGGCTGGGCCGGGCCGGGGCTGGAGTCGGGGCGGGAAGACTGCACCTACCCCGGGGCCAGGCCAGTGACTGTGGGCTCCCGGCACCTGTGCGGGGTGGGGAGCAACTCCATCCTTTTAACTCCCCAAATAACACTACTTTCCCATGCTCTCAAGCCATGCCTGGGCCCAATACCAGAATAAACACTTACAATAGATTAACAATACAAAAATACTCAGGATTTCCCCTCCTGTGAGCAAAAGGAAATGAAAATATTCAGGCTCATCATTGACATATGGAGATCCTGTTTGCATGTACTCCAGTGAAGCAAGTTTCACTAATTTGGGCACATCCCAGTCAAAGTCCCTAGCCTCAGCTGTAGCCAACACCCAGTACCTCTGAGGAAGACTTAGAAACATCCTGGCACATATAGCAGAAAGGGGAAGGGTGGTGGTGGGGGCAACCAGCAAAGCCCAGAAGCATGAGACGTACCCCTAGTAGAACATAGGCATAGCTATGCCTAACCTAGATCGGGGTAGACAAAATATGGATTTTAAACCACATTTCCAGACCCATTTCATTGTCACTTTCTGCAACTTCATTGGTGTCAAAGGTCACGTGACATCTCTTCCTGATGTGATACCACTTCCTGTGAGGTCTTTGAATATGGCTCCCCAGCCCACTGGATGATTAAAAAGTTCATGATCCGGCCCCACATTCAAAAAGGTTGGACACCCCTGGTGTAAGTGGTATTAGATTGGGCCCTTGTGGAAAGACATCTGCAAATTAGAATATTTTGGAAAAAATGCTTTCCCCTGCTAAACATAGAAAAAGTGCTCCTCTTCTTTCCCTGTAATAACACATTTTTATCTTGTGATCTACATGAAACAGATCTGTTTTAAGTAGAGTGGTAGCAGAACTATTAAACTCTTATTTATTGTATTGTTTTGATTATAAAGTGATTCTAAATATAAGATGACCCCACATTTTCAGATTCAGTTTTAGGAAAAACAACTTTTTCCCTGAACTGATGTCTTTATTGCGTGTAGAACAATATTACAGGTATAAAAGTCAAGACTGCAAGGTGCCCAATCATTGGCTGACCCCATGCTGATTGACACCACTATGATTTTTATGGTTCTTTTAGAAGGGAAAAAGATGGATATAGGCTTAAAATAAAACAGTACATTAAAACAACCCCACTGATATATAAAGCAGTGTAAAAATATATGATACAACCCTGAAGTCTCCTCTCAATATGGCAGGGACATCATAAGAACACCTAATTCTTTGTCCCTGCATTGGTGAGGCTAAAACAAATATTCTACTGACCACTATCTGCATTCTAGTTATAATGATAGTATCTGATTGCAGTCTGATAAATTCTGAATGAAATTTGTACAAGGTAATTTCCTTAGTTGTTTGTATTTTTTGTGGCATCCAGAGTCCTGTATGCACACACAACAGTTTTCTAATCAAGTGTCATATATTAAATGATTTTAAATAACATTTTATATTATTTAAATAAATATAAAAATATTTTAGACAGGTGCTTTTTAATCATACACAACTTTTTTTTTTTTTTTTTTTTTAGAGATGCAGAAAATAAATTAGAACACAGCCAGAGGATGGTGGTGGAAAAAGAGCATATATTGCAGAGGTTTAAAGAGGAATGTAAAAAGTTGAAAATGGATTCAGTTGAACAGAGCAAGCAAAGAAAGAGGTGACTATGCAATTACAAACAACAAATTCTGAGTAAAAAATAGCATTCTAATGAGCAAATGCCTATCCTCTAATACTAGATGGTCATTTTATGGCGTTGGCTTATTTCTATGCTCTATGGATGTTTGAGAAGATGACATTTTTAAATGAAATGGGAAGATCTTGTTTTTTTTAAAGCAAGGGTTTTCAACCTTTTTTGAGGAGTGTACCCCATCCTGGTGAGTAACCCTGTCTGGATGTGCAGGGGGGGGTTCCCCAATGGCCCATTGCTGAGCAGTGGGGGTCCCCTGACAGGCCCATCACCAAGCTGGGGGAGGGATCCCCCCGGCGGCTGGACACTGACCAGGACTCAGTTGCACACAGTGACCTCTTCCACGTTACACTTAACAAGCATTGTTTTCTTTTTGCAATGTAAGACCTCAGCCCTGCAAAGATTTACTCATGCAAAGAGCTACATGGAGGGGTGAGGGGGGGAAAGAGAGACTTTGACTCTCAATATATTTAGTTTCAACCTTAGCACTTTTTTTTTTAATTAAAAAAGAACAAAAAATGGCATTCCCAAGTACTCCCAGGGGTATGTGTACCCCCAGTTGGCAACCCCTGATTTAAAGGTAACGTACAAAAATATATAGAAGTTGGCCTGTTTTCTTTTTTCATTCTCCATTTCATGACTTAATTGAGGCAGTTTAGCTAAACAAACTGACTGGTATCTATTTTTTGTCCTTTTTTAATTAAAAAGAAATTGCTAAGGTTGAAACTAAATATATTGAAAGTCAAAGTGTCCCATTCTCCCCCCCATATTTTTTAATGAATCCATATGGTAATTATTTCAAAACACATATTTAAGAGCTGTGGCTTGATTTTGCATAAGTTATCTGCTTTACCTTTACACAGTGGAGAAATCAGTGGCAGCTATTCCTAAAATATAGCTCTTTGCATGAGTAAATCTTTGCAGGGCTGAGGTCTTACATTGCAAAAAGAAAACAATGCTTGTTAAGTGTAATGTGGCAGAGGCCAAGTTATTGGGTACAAGAGCTTTTGAAATTCCAGAGGTTTGTGCAATTAATCATTCTGCCTTAATACTCAAATAGTTCTTTTTCTTTTTAAAAATAAGTGAAGTAATAATTAGGTCGGTCTGTTTATTTTAATTGTGTTATTATAAGGTATATTTGAATGTATAATCAGAGGAGCCCTATCAGATGGCCCCCCCAATGCTGTCCATGGATCTTGAATTGGACCTGTGTGCTGATATGGTATGTGCTGGTCCATTCCTGTGTGCTGAATGGGGAGCAGGGACCATCTGGTGTGCACTGCTGGCAGTGCATAGGGCCAGTTTGCAAGCCCAATCCAGCCCGTGGTCTGGCCCCATACAGCTCATCCAGCCCACAGGGCCTGTGAATTTGACACGCCTAATCTAAGGGATGCTGCCCAGATGAAGGATAGGCTTGAATCACTGGGTAATTTTAAGAGGGTTCCGCAGACAACTTCTACATTCTTGGCCTTGTATCAAGATGCATCCAGATGATTATAATTCAATATTATTACAAGTAAACCAGATGCTTAATAGATGACTCATTCATTCATATAAGACATTAAGCTGATATTTATTTAGAAAGTATATCTAAAATGACCAGAAAGTTGAAAGGAAGGCTAGTCATTTAATGCTAGTTATTTACTCTTTATATTTTGCTTTTGGGTAATTTGAGGAGATTGCTAGGGCAGTGCTGAATCTGCCCTGTTTAAAAAAAATATGTTGTTTCCTTTTGTGTAGAGCAGAACAGCAAAGAAATGAAGCTTTGTTTAATGCTGAAGAACTGACTAAAGCTTTTAAAAAATACAGAGAGAAAATAACTGAAAAACTAGAAATTGTAAGATTTTGATTATCTTTAATTTTTGGCCACACCGCTAGGATTTAAAATAGAAACAGGAATATGTTAAATATTTAAATAGTTTAAATATTCATTGGATAATAATGAAAATGATCTTTTTAGGTTCAGGCTGAAGAAGAAGTTTTAGAGAGAAATTTAATTAATTGTGAAAAAGAGAGAGAAAAATTGCATGAAAAATGTGTTGCTTATAGAAATGAACTTGAAAGCACAGAAGAACAATTAAGGTAAAGAAAAGGGTGTGTGCGTGTGGGGGTGTGTGCATGAGCATATGCACATTTTTGTCCTGAATTTGTGCATCTTCAAAGTTGTTCGAGCCATATTGGTTGCCACCGCCATGGTTCAGCTTTCTAGTGGTACCTTTTTAGTATGGAAAGGAAACTCATTCTTATTTCTGTTCTTCGTTGTTCTGAGAGAAGATTACAAGCAAGTGACAAATTTTCTGTTTTCTAAGAGTAGTTAGTCCTTTTTAGACATACCGGTGAAGGAAAATAGTTAAGCTGTTTTTGTAAGGGGTGCCTTTCCATCAGAACCTTTAGTAGCTTAAGTCATAGCAAATTTTTTTCACTCACCTAGAGTTTTTGTTGAAATGTGTTTTTGCATTATATACACTATTTATTCCACACCATTATATACACTTTTATTCCACTAGACAAATAAAAGAAGAGAATCGCAGCACAAGAGAAGAAATTAAGTGCCTAGAAGAAAAAAACACTGAAATTGTGTCATTGCTGACACAGTCTAAACAGAAGATCCTTAAGCTTGAGAGTGAACTTACTGACAAGGAAGTAATACTAAAAGAGAAAAAATCCCTAATAAGTGAAAATGCAGAGCTAAAAGCACTTATTGCACACCAGAACGATCGCCTGAAGTTATGTCACCAAGAAATTGAAGATTCAAGAGAAGAGCTGGGCACTTTGGAAAGTATTATTTCCCAGTTGTCATTGAGTGCATCTGAAGAGGTATGGCAACTTGTATATCATTCCACATGTGTATTGTTCATCTTAATCCTAATTGAATATTTTATATGAACATTTTGCTTAGCTAGACCTACCAAATCCCCAGAGCTAGAAAAGTGTCTATTAGACAGTGCCTGAGCTACAGGGCATTTTTAAATGTGAGTTGCGTGCATTTGTATAAATGGCAAAATACGCGTCGGTGCTGAGAAAATGGTGGTGGCACGCTTTTGAACTAAAACACATCGAAGTCTGTGATTAATTGAGTCTGCTCAGACATATTGGATCTCTGGTGCATCGCAGCACAAAAATTACGTGTATACATGCCCATTGTGTCTATCTGTTCCAGCCTTAAGAGGAAGACAGGGTAGACCAAAGAAGTGAGATATTTGGGCAAAGTTCCCTTGTCAGTAGAGCTTGTAACTCTGCCACAGAGAATGAGCTTTCTTTGACTGGCAAGTGTAATGTAAGTCATCAGAATGAAGTCCTGATGCATCAAACTAGAACTTTCACTGGCATATTTTATCTCTGGATGGGAGGTAGTCACCAGATACCTAAGGTGAGTATCTGTTTGGGGGCTTATGAGGAACAGAGTTAGGGAGGTAGATATGCAGCAAGGCCAAAAAGAAGTGTGTTAGAGGTGGATACTGGTCAGTCCATTTGGCATAAATGGGAAAGGGATGCACTGTAAAAATCAAATAACATACTTTCTGTGCAACTTTGGAATTGTCAAAATGGCTGTGTTGGAGATGTAATTTTAGGTTCCAAACCAAGTTTGTACATACTGGCTTATGTGCCATACAGAATGTTAAGCTTGTACAAAATAGGGACTTTATTGTATTGCAAAGAAATAAAAAGTCTGTTTTTGCATTAGTTCCTTTCTTTTTTCCCTCCCTAAATTTGCAGTTTAAATTGCATCACTCAAAATGTCAGCTGCTCAGTTCCTCCACAAAAGAAGCTAACAACGCCTCTTGTTGTGAATCAAATAAATCCCAGATTGCAGACCTCAGGTACAATACTTAGGCTCCTGAATTACGGCTACACTTTAGAGTGGTAATTAGGAAGAGAGAAAAGAGTATTTTCTTACAACTTATTTCCTTATTTTTTATAATAGAATTAAATTGGCAATGAAAGAAGCAGAAATTCAAAAGCTCCAGGCAAATCTAACTGTCAGCAAAGTAGTTCAGCATCTTTCTGATGATCAGGAAAAAGAAAATGGCAGATTACATGGCCTAGAGACAGAACCTGTAAAACTGACTGGAAATAGATCAGGTGAGCAAGCTGAAACTGTATACTTCAAATCTATAAAATTCCTTCTGACATATGCACATTTAAGTGTAAGCACAGAATCTGCAATAACATTTTTGTGGGCTTTAATTTTCTGTTAACCTATTTAAATAATATGTTTTTAACAATTACATAACAGATGTTTTAAGAACAGCAAGGATCATTTAACCACTAGCTATTTTGGAAGTTATCATTGTCCCAGACCTTGATATGCATTTTTTTTTAATCTTCTTTTTCTAGTGAGCTGCTTCTGGCTGGACCAGGACCAGCCACAGAATGTTAAAATGGAAAACGTTGTTTCTGCCTTGCCTGCTATGCTCAGGTCTTAAGTTTTCCTTTAATTCTTATGTCCATATCCAATTTTTGAGGTTAGTTTTGAGCCGGGGTCTTATTTAAGGTAGTCTGGCAACTTGTTGACATACTGATCTTTTTCTTCTTGATCAGGAGTGTCTTGATTTTCTCTTTCATTTTAATTTTGTTTATTAATTAAACATTTTTCTTTTCTTAAAAAAAGAGGTGCAAAGATGCCAACAGCTGGAGCTCATCAGCAAACAATTTGAAAAGGAGAAGCGAAGATATACTAGAGAGATAGAAGAACTACATGCTAAGCTGACAAATGCAAAAGAACAGAATTCTTCTTTAAAGACCAGCATGTCCCAGAGAGCCAGTCAGTTTCAAATCATACAGGAAGAACTGCTAGAGAAGGCTGCAAAAACAAGTCACTTAGAGAGAGAAGTAAGTTAGGAGTGCTGAAAGTGCATACCCTTTGATCAAAGGTGTAGGTTGTAGCCGTGTTGGTCCAAGGACATACGCAGACAAGGTTCTTTGAGTGAATCTGATATCTTTTATTAGACCAACTTAAATAGTTGGAAAACAATTTTTAAGCAAGCTTTTGGGTTCAAAAACCCTTCATCAGGCTGAGGAAGTTTCAGCAGTTGGTGTGTGCTCTTCCTGGATGGAATGAAAAGTAAAGAAGCCAGAGACTGGGCTGGTATGCATACCAGATGGGCAGTCAGTGAAGATGTAGATTGAGGCGTCAATGGGTGAGAGACAGGCTGGGTTGTGGGGAGAGAAGGGGGATGAATAGCGGAGAAGTACCTGGGGAGTCGGATGTCAGGCAGGTTATAATGTGTCATAAATCCAATGTCTATATTTAGTCCATGATTTTTAGTATCCAGGAGGTTGATGTAGTGGAGTTCATAGGCTCGTCTCTGGGAAGTGTTGTGTAAGTTTCCTTTGAGGATCAGGACTGAGAGATTGGAGAGAGAGTGGTTTTCTTGTGAGAAATGTGCCCCCACAGGTAATTGGGTATTCCTGTCTTTGATAGATTTCTGGTGTGCGTTCATTCTGGTGCGCAGTTGCTTGGTCTCTCCTACATATTTTCCATCAGAGCATTTGGTGCATTGGGTGAGATATATTACATTTCTGGAGGTGCAGCTGTAAGATCTGGGAATGCTGATGGCTCTGTTGTGGGGTGTAGTAATAGTGAGGGTGGTGAAGATGTGTTGGCAGGTTTTGCATTTCTTGTGATGGCACGGTCTGGATCCTTTTGGTGTGTTCTGGCTCTGAGGAAGTTTGCTTCTGGTGATGAGGTTGGCGAGGTTCGGTGCTTGTTTGAAGGTGATTTGTGGGGTTTTTTTCTTCTGTACTGCAGCAGTTCTTCACGTGGTATCCAGGTGGCTCTTTCAAATGTGTGATCTATCTCTGGAGGAGTGTCCTGGTTGGGTGAAGGGGTGTAGGTTGTAGCCATGTTGGTCTAAGTACATAGGCAGACAAGGTTCCTTGGGTGAATCTGATATCTTTTATTAGGCCAACCCAAATGGTTGGAGAATAGTTATTAAGCAAGCTTTTGGGTTCAAAAACCCTTC
>NW_005842008.1:1665676-1682667 GCF_000455745.1 Alligator sinensis
CAATCTCTCAGTCCTGATCCTCAAAGGAAACCTACAAAACACTTCCTAGAGATGAGCCTATGAACTCCACTTCATCAACCTCCTGGATACTAAAACTCATGGACCAAATATAGACATTGGATTTATGACACATTATAACCTGCCTGACATCTGACTCCCCAGGTATCTCTCCACTTTCATCCCCCTTCTCCTCCTCCCCCCCTCCCTCATCTCACCCATTGACTCTTCAATCTACATTTTCACTGACTACCTGTCTTGTATGCATACCAGCCAAGCCGCTGCCGCCTTTACTTTTCATTCCATCCAGGAAGAGCACATACCAACTGCTGAAACTTCCTTAGCCTGACAAAGGGTTTTTGAACCCAAAAGCTTGCCTAAGAATTATTTTCTAACTATTTGGGTTGGTCTAATAAAAGATGTCAGATTCACCCAAGGAACCTTGTCTGCCTTGTTGGGTGAAAGCCTTTTTAAGATTGGTGAGGTAGCAATCCCAGGTGTTCTCTTCTGTGCAAATGCGGTGGTATCTGAGGGCTTGGCTGTATATCACAGCTTTTTTGGTGTGTTTAGGGTGACTGCTGGTTCTGTGCAGATATGTATGTTGGTCTGTGGGTTTCTTGTATAATGTGGTTTGTATTTTATCATTCTAGATACCCTTTGATCATTGTTGACACAAAACTGACTACTTTTTCCTTTTTTTAAACTTCTTATTATCATATTTGTTTTTTGGATGCAAGCCTGTTTTAAAGTTTGTCTGAATTAATATTTATTGGGGAAAAATAATTTTAAGACAGAGATCCATCTTGGTGTATTCTTAACATCAGAAATACTTAGTTCTGAAGTTGCTGTATAAGGTATAATTTTGTTCGCATTCTTATGTTGAAAATGTGCCATCTAGCGATTGAAACAGATGGTTATTTTATCATGTATTCTTGCTATCAACGAACACGTGCACATGTTTAGATTTTGATGTAATAAGAAAATTCAGACACTTTTTGTTTGTTTGTTTTGTTTTTTGTTTTTAACAGCCAAAACTTACTTGAGAGTCGTGGAAGAAAATAGGGCAGTTAAAGCTTTAATCCATCATTGGTTAGCATGCTCTGCAGCCAGGGCTGTCCCGGGGGGTCAGGGGGGAAGGGGGGGACACAAATCAGGGTGACTGCCCTGGGCCCTGTGCTTTGGGGGGGCCCCGCAGAGCCGGGCTGGCTTTGCATCCGGCCACTTGCCTGCTGCTGCTGTGTCCGAGCCCCGCACCCTGCTACGATCATCTCTGTCTGCAGCTAGGGGGTGCAACACGGGATTGCTGCACAACTGGTTTAACAAATTAATGAATGTGTTGGTGGTGGCTGCGGCATGAGGGTTACTGCTATTGCCACTCATTGCCCCTACTGCTGATACACATCCCTGTAGCTGGAAACTCAGTGGCAGGCCTAGCCTTTACATTCCCATCCTTTTTAGGAACCCTCTGGGTCAAGTGAAATGGTTTTGCTCTACAGAGTCATCTTCACATTACTCTCAGCAAGGTGTACCTATGCTATGTATATATCACTGTGCGTTTTCTCTTGTTGTTCTATGACTCCTAATGGTTTATGTTTTATTTTCAGATAACAAAAAAATCCTCTCAGCTTTCTGCACTTGAAAAGCAGCTGGAAGAAAAGACAGTTGCTTTTTCTACTGCTGCTGCCAGAAATGCTGAACTGGAACAGGAACTTATGGTAGGAAGCTTTCACTTTAGAAATTCCAGTCATGTAAAACTGTACTATTTGGGTGGGGGCGGCATTACTGTGTACAGGTATGTCGCATCTTACGCAGGGGTTAGGTTCTGAGGTCAGCACATAAGGCGAAAATCGCGTATAGTCAAATTGCCAGCGATTTGACTAGCGGTGACTGCCTCTGCCTCCAAAACCTCTTGCCGCTGCCACGGAGCTGTGCTTAGAGCTGTGCGGCCGGCGGCAGCAGCGCAGCGCGGGGTGGTGGTGGGGATGGCTGTGTGCCACCCGGCCATCACGCTGCCAAAACCTCCCGCCCCACTGCAAACTCAAGCCCCGCCCCCCTCCCATCCCACATATAGTTGAATTCGCGCAAGTTAAATGCGCGTATGATGTGACTGTACTGTACTTGCAGTAGAAGAATCTTCATTATGTGTATGCAAGACAGCCAATATTATCTGTCAGCATAGGACATATTGTTTTAATAATCTGGATAATTTTGCTTTCAATAGATGCTATATTTTCTTTGCTTGAACAGAGGTTGAAATTCTTAAAGGATATGTAGTTTGTTTACTTCATACTAAAGGTATACTGAAAGCCTCGCATTGAAGGCAGTGGGAGTTTTGTCATTTACTTCAATGGAAACAATATTTTTCTGTCTTCTTTTAAATGCAGGAAACAGTGGGGGTTTTTGTCTCTTTCAGCTGTTTGTTCTACAAGGAAATATGTTCAGTCAAAAATATTTAATGATCCTAAACATTCCTTTTCCATTTGTTTTTTTTTTTTTAAACTTAAGGTCAAGAATAAAGTATTTTATATTTTGGTCTTCTAAATGCCTTTATATTGCAGTAAAACTATTCTTCCAGTAAAATATGAGAGGCTGAGAGCTACAGAACTCTTCAGCCTGAAAAAGTGCAGGCTCAGGTGGGGACCTGGTGGCTGCCTATAAGTATATAAGGGGTGTACATCAGGATCTGGGGGAACGCCTGTTCACCAGAGCGCCCTATGGGATGACAAGGTCAAATGGTCACAGAGTCCTCCAAGACTGTTTCAGGCTGGATATAAGGAAGAACTTCTTTACAGTCTGAGCCCCCTCTTTACAGGCTGCCACCAGAGGTGGTGCAAGCACCTACTCTGGATTCCTTTAAGGGTCAATTGGTTGTCTATCTTGCTGGGATCCTGTGACCCCATCTGACTTCCTGCCCCTGGGGTAGGGGGCTGGATTTGATGATCTTCTGAGGTCCCTTCCAGCCCTAAAGTCTATGAAATAATATAGTTTAAAGCTGAGTGACTTGGGGTAGAGGATAAAAGAGTGGACTATAGGAAGTAGTGAAGGTTCATAGTAATAATAAGCTGTTTTATATAAATATTCTAAAAATTCCCAAGTTAATGATTCTTTTTGTAATTTAAACATGGTTATGTGCCTGCAACTTAAATCTGGAGCACTGTCCGTCTCTCTCTTACATAACATTTTGCCACTTTGGCTAAGCTACTTTACTTCTCCGAGTTTCTTTTTCCTAATTTGTGAAACTGAATATCTGTAGAGGGCACTGATAGAACTTTAGATAAGTGTTAGAAATGCATTGTTATTAGGCAATAGTGTAGCTGTAGCATGTGTTAGTAGTTAAAATATTGGTTTTAGGATACCTAGATTCCATATGTTCAAGTCCAAGTGCTGCTGGTTAAGACTTCCCTCCCACCTTGTTAGATGGTCAAATGGTTTTTCCAAATGAGACTTTAACACTTTAGGGACCTGTCTGTTCTGAATAGGGCATGGTTCTTTTGGTGAAAGTAGTTCTTTGCCTTGCTGTCCTTTTCATATATTTCACTTGTTCCTGATTGTTGTGATCTGTGTCTTTCGTCCTCTGACATTTGCCTAATCTGTGCAATGTAGCTGCATTCCAGTGTTACTCTGTATGTATGCTGTGGCACCTAAAACGCTTTGAGATGAATGGAAAATATTATTATCTGTTTTCATTATTTTTTTTGTTTGTTTTATAAAGTCTGAGAACTTTATGCCTTTTCATTGCTTGCACAAAAGATCAATACATACCTATCAAGGATTGTTTTTGTGTTTCAGGAAAAGAATGGTCAGATTCGTAACATGGAAACAAATATCAATAAAGAACATGAGCATGTAACTATTGCATTTGAAAAAGCAAAGTTAATTCATCTTGAACAGCATAAAGAAATGGAGAAACAGATTGAAATAGTAAGACATTGTATACTAATTAGTATGGGTTATACGTCAATATTTTTTCCTTGTTGTTTAATTTACCAATCTTTATTCCTCAGTGGTCCTTGTCACAGGGTGAGATCCCCAGGGGTGGCCGTGATGCCCCTGGTGGCTCTGTGACCGTGCAAGCTCTGCCCTGAGAGCACCCTCTTATCTTGCCTGCCACATCTTTGATTGAAAAATAACTTGGGAAGCTGCCCACAAGCCTTCGCTTAGTCTTGGTTCACTGAACCTTACTCGAGCTCTCTGATCTGTAGGCCCTTTGCCAGGTCTCTCTTCAGTATGGTGCTGCATGAAACACCTCAGGCCTTATAGGCCAATTGCATGGCTCCAAGTACCCCTTTACCATGCCTCGCAGGTGTTACATTGCTGTTGGGGCCTTGGCCTAGTCGAACTCCGCCCCTTTGATATAGCTAGGCCTTCTAGCCTAGACCCACTGTATTGGGCCTGGCTTTGAAGCACTAGCCTATGAACTCCTCTTATTACTGGGCCCCTGGCCCTAGCAGCTTGCACCCCTCTGGTGCTGGGCTCTCCGGCCCCTTGCAGCTCATGCCCCTCTGGTGCTGGTCTCTTTGCAGCCCCTGGGATTGCACCCCTCTGGTACTGGGGCTCTGCACAATCATGTGCCCCCAATGAGGCCTCCTCCTCCCCTGTTAGCCTCTTCCTGGTCCACCAGTTCAAACAATCACACAAACTTAAGCCCTTGGGCTACAACATAACATTAATAATAAAGGCAGCACTCTTCCCCTTTAAGAGGGCCAACTCTCGCCCTTAGAATATTATTCCTTTTATCTCTGGGCACATTGTGGGCCCCTAGAGTCTTACTGCATTTGGCGGTAGCAAAGCAGGCAGCCGGATGCATCGGGCTGTTCTCTTGTTCAGGAGCTCTTTCTCTTGGCAGTTGCCAAAGAGATAGTGACCCCAAGCCAGCCTCAACCCTGAGCTTATATGTGCCCTGGGCTCTGACTCCTTCCAGTCAGCTGACTACCTGTAGGTGCTGGCTAATTACCTGATTAGCTTACTGTCAAAGCAGCCTGCAGCTGTGGAGCCCTGCCTAGCTTTCTGGGCTTCCTAGCTAAGCTGACTTTGCTCTTGAAGGAGCAGACACACCTTTGTGCCCTGTGACAGTTCTGAGGTTGCTAACAAATTAGAAATTCATGATACTTTTCCCTTTAATATTTTTTATTCTAGCAATATGAAGACTCATGCTGTTTCTCTGAGAGAGATGCATCTCTTCTCTTCCATCTAGAAGGAATTTTAAATGCCTCTATAACATTACCTAACTCCCCTAAATTTCATGAAGGCATCTCTCTAGAGGTCCTGGATCTACATTTGGGGAAAAAGTAGACCAGGGGTGGGCAATTATTTCAGGTGGAGGGCCACTTAATGAGTTTTGGTGAGCTGTCAAAGGCCTCATGGGTAGCCCCGCCCCTTGACAGGTGCTCTACCCCTTGGTTGCCATCTTGTGACTGGAAGTCCCATCCCTAACCCCTGACCTTTTCCACCAGCAGTCTGTCTCCTTGTTCCCCCGGAAATACTCCTTTGGGGGGGTTGCCACCTTAGAACCAGAAAAAAACAAATCATATTCTACAAGTCAAACACCTACTATAACATATTTTAATTTTATTTAAAAATAACATATTGTCATGATTTGGGGAGGTGTTTAGGGTGGGTTGTGGGGGGAGTTTGTGAGGCAGTATGGCTGTGTGTGGGGGGCATAGAGTGTGTTGGGGGTGGGATTTGTGGGGTGTGGGTGTGTGGCTCTGGATCATAGGTCTCTGGAGCGCTCTGTCCTCCCCTGCAGTCAATGCAGGCAACGCTGTGGGGAGGAGGGGGTGTGTGTGTCTGTATGTGTGGCTTGTGGGGTGGGAGGAGTGTCGGGACCCCTCCCACACTTCCAACATGGCGCAGCAGCAGGTGGGGGTGCTGGTGCCTGCCACATCAACAGCAAGTAGTGCAGCTCCTGCCAGATTTGAGGGGGGGGGGGGGTGGGGTCCACACTCCCTCCATGGCGCACAGCCCTGGCAGGTGGTGGGGGTAGCAGCAGCAGCTGGGGGGGGCCCTGCCCACCTAAGCTTCATGCTGTTGCCACCTCCCTGGACAAAGGTTCTGCGCTGCAGCCTGCCCCCATTTCTTTACCTGCTGCCCAGAGGGAGGGAGCTGCTGGGAAAGCCTGCAGCAGCAGCCCAGCCCTGTGCTATGCTGTTTATTTGTACTCACTTTTCACTTTAATCAACAAGGTACTTTTTAAAATTTGTTCCTAAATTGTGCAGTATTATTAGTGGCTTCAGTATGATGCCTTTTGTATTCACTCTAGGGTTGACTGTATGTGGCTGGTGGTGAATGGAATGGAACTATATGTTTGGAAGTTTCTGAGTCTGTTCATAAGCTAATAGTCTATGTAACAATAAAAAAATCCTTGTGTATAGCTTCAGACACAGCTGAATAAGAAACATGAGCAATTTAATGAGCAAGAGAAGATAATGTCCATTTTACAACAAGATATTCTGTGTAAACAACAACACATTGAATCATTGGATCAGATGCTGATAGAAAGCAGAAAGGTAACTTTGATTATTCTGTCTAAAAGCAAAACCAGCAATGATTGACTAATGGTCAGAGATGATAAAGTGGGTTCTTCTTTGTTGTTTGTCTTTGGACATAGGAAAAACTGGGGTGGTCAAAGTTTATGTTAAGCTGTTTTTATTGCTTCCTAATTCTGTCTTCAGTCCCTGATAAAACGCTGAGTAGACCCAGATTTGCTCTAAACTAATTACTCCTTATAACTTGTTGTGCTAGCGAAGGATAGCACTATGGCCAGACCCTGTCTTGGACCTTAGTGTTTTTCCTCCCCTATGGACAGGGAAAGGGGTCAGCATAGAGCCATTTGATCTGCTTTACACTGTATGGAGGGTGTTCCCTTTGTAGTCTCTTACTGCCATAAGAGATGTAGAGCATAACACAAAATCAGGAGCAAATTCTCTAAAGTACAGTGAATGCAAATAGACTATAAATACAAATATTTCTAGCACTTTTCCTCTTTTGTTATGCTGTTTCCAATAGCATAACTTGTATATGTGCAGTTACAGTCGCATCTTGTTTTCTTTATGTGCAAATCTGCATATAACAGGAAATGGAAAAGCAAAATATCAAGAAAGATGAAGCTTTGAAAACTTTGCAAAACCAATTAACTGAGGAAATGGTCAAAGTGAGTATGCTTTTTTGTTTTTCAGTTAATACTTTTTTCTCTTTTAATTTGTGGTAGTTATGACTTTGAAGAGGCTGAGAACTGATTTCCATTTTCCAGGAATAAAATGCAACAAAGTTACTTTATAGAAATCTGGCTCATGTAGATATTCCAGAAGTCACTACCTTTCAATATGCCTGTCATCCATTATTTAAATAAATACAGTGACTAGACTATGCATGAGCAAAAATTTGTTTGATGAAAATGCTCTTGTATAAAAGTAGAGCGGCCTCACACTTATTATGTTGTGGCAATATTTTGGAGAAGTTTTCAAAATAAAATATTGACTAAACAGAATGCTCTTTTCGGCAGGTTTAGAAACTGTGTTTAAATTAAACGAGTGGTTCTCAGGTGGGGTGCTGTGAGACCCTCATGGGAGTGCCACACTGTAGGTACCAACACCACAGTAGCAATGGCCAGGTGAAAGTGGTCTGTGTACAGGGTTTACGGCTTGCACACACTCCTGCCTGAGGGTTTTTCAATAACCCTAAAGCAGGCAGGAGAGCTGGCTTGAGTTGTAGTTCTTCCTGGTTTTCCCCCACCCCTCTTCCCCAATACCTCCCAGGAATAGAGTTCCACCTGTCACACGCGCCTGTTTCTGGGATATGCTGTGTAGAGTTGGACTGGGAAAGGATGCAGTATGAGCTGGATTTCCTGCCTGCTTTAGGCTGATCAGAGAACCCAAGTGCAGGATGAGTATGTGCATGTGCTGCAGTCATTTTTAGTCTGGCAGTTTTACGCATTTGAGAATAAGTGAGGTAAGTTGAGTGCCACAGTGATTCTCAACTGGGGGTACTACCACACTGAAAAAATTGGGGAGGGGTGTCCTAACTTTGAAGAGTTTGAGAACCACTGATTTAGATTGGAGTGCTCAGCCCCTGGCCCCCAGTACTGTGACATTTGCCCTGCAGATCTCCCCGCAGATTTGTGAGGAGTCCCACGGGCTGCAGCCCTGTGTGCAAAACTGGGTGTGTGGGATAGTGATCCTGGCCGGGTGGGGGCAGCATGGGGCCCAATCTGGCCTGCAGACTGGCCCTGCATTTTCATTTAGCTTGAAGAGCCAAAACCATGAGCATTACTGATTTAGATTAACTAGTAACTTAAATTTAAGTTTTCTCATCCTTTTTAAGCCCACATATGTATTTTTCCTGTGTCTGTCTGGTAAGCCTTTTCTGTGCAGTTTTGACAACACTGGCTTTTTTGCACTGTGTACAGTGCATGGGGCCAGTGTGGTGTGTACTGGCTTCAGTGCACAAGGACAGTCTACTGCACATATGCCAGACTGTCTCTGTGAATGGCATGCAGAGCCTGGGGCTGGAGCCAGCACATGCTGCATGTGGTGTATGGAATTGGTCCAAAACCTTTGGACCAGATCCTAAGGCGCCATGGGCTGGATCTGGCTTGTGGTTCATATCTTTAACAACTGGTTTAAATAGTTTTTCCATTGAGATGAAATAGATTAAAATAAAATGCAGTAACCATAAGAGAGTGGAATTAATGAGAAATTTTAATTCTTTATACTTTTTTAGTATTTCTGAACAACTAATTATTTTAAATGGTCTAATGCTTATAACTAGGGCAGACAACTTGAATCAGCTCTAGACCTCTGTAAAGAAGAACTTGCAGTATATTTGAGTCGGTTAGATGAAAATAAGGACTCATTTGAAAAACAGCTAAAGAAGAAGTCTGAAGAGGTAACATTTATTTTATCTACTTTTTAAGTTGTAATGGAAACAAAAGTTATACATTATGAAATATTACTTCTTTTTTAAAATAAAAGAATGTCATCATGGTCCAAGAAAGAAGTAGAGAGTGTGTGTGCCTCTGAACATGTACCTTCTTGTGGCTGGGATGTGTTAGGGGCTTGAGTTCATAATAAAGTAGGGTTCAAAGCCATATAGATTTTATTTTATGGTTCTGATCCTGCTCTAACTAAGAAAAATGTGATAGGCAACTAAATGGGAGCAAGTTAAAGTTATAAATATTTCCTTCGTTCCTATAATAGAAAGCTAATGTATTTACAGGTGCAAAGGTTACAAAAAGAAATAAAATTAAAAAATCAAAATCTTCAGGACACAAGTGAACAAAACGTCCTCCTACAACAAACTTTGCATCGGCAGCAGCAAATGTTACAAGAAGAAACCATTAGAAACGGAGAGCTAGAGGATAGCCAACTTAAACTTGAAAAACAGGTACAGTACATTTGTTTATAATGAGAAGAATTTAATAGTGTAGATAAGGATAAATACTTAAATGTATTTATATACATTTCTGTGATATTTCAATATCTGAATGTCTCTTTGATACCTACTTTGTTTATAATTTTAATTATCAAATGTAGCTGAAATAAATAGTATAGAAGCCTGGTTTTAAGAGGTGCAAAATACCTGCAACACCAGTCAGTTTCAGCTCGAGCTGTGGATGCTTAATACTGTACTCTGAAAATCAGACTTTGTAGATTTTAATTAGAAATAAGTTGGAATACAGAATGTTAAATTTAATTACTGAGAGTTTAAGAAATGGTATGTTTTCTGAAGGTACACATTTCTGTTCTTTGACTTTTGCAGTTTTTGAATCTAAGCAGAGAAATGTCATATCTTAAATCCTCCTTATGTCACCTTGAAGAGATTATGTACCTTAATTATTAACCTAGAATACTATATTAAATAACATTTTAAATAGGTATCTAAGCTAGAGCAAGAACTTCAAAAACAGAGAGAAAATTTAGAAGAAGAGTTGAGAAAAGCAGAAGGGAAACTCCACATATCTTCTCAGGAAGCAGATTTAAAAAGACAGAAAGTCGCTGAACTTACTAGTACAATCAGGTATGTTTAGAACATTTTTATATTCTATGTTAGTTTCATGTTGTTATACTACTGATTTTTTAATATAAAATGTGATGTTCTTAGGCCATGAAGCTGTTTAATAGGTACCTTCAGAATAATACTTTCATAGATTCATAGATTGTAAGGCTGGAAGGGACCTCGGAATGAATCAGCAAGCTGTGTAAGTCTGCATAATTTTAAGTGAGCGAGTAGTTGCCCCATACCTTGTTGAATTATGGACTTTTATTTTTAGCTTTGTGACATTTTTATTAACTTACAAATGGTTATCAAGACTAGTCCTCTTGTAGGCCTTATTTCAAGGAGAGTTCATAAATACTATGACTTAAGTGTCATACCTAGAATTAGATGCCTTCTTGAAACTGGAGCCTGAATTAATTGAGAAGCAATAAATACTGATTTTATTACTGAACTTGCCATTCTCTTTGAATAATGGAGCAGAAAACCCCTCTAATATCTTTTTCAGGACATAAATTTGAAATATAAAATAAAAAAAACCCCCAGAATAACTTATTATCTACAGTGCACAGTCAGTGTGGTTCATTTCTGGTTAAGATTGGTTAAACCAATTCATTTGAGTTCCTTTCATAGATTTCATAGACATCAGGGCTGGAAGGGACCTTGGAAGATCATCGAGTCCAGCCCCCCGCCCAAAGGGCAGGAAGTCAGCTGGGGTCATAGGATCCCAGCAAGATAAGCATCCAGTTTCATCTTGAAGGTGTTCAATGAAGGCGCTTGAACCACCTCCGGTGGCAGGCTGTTCCAGACCTTGGGGGCTCGGACAGTAAAGAAGTTCTTCCTTATGTCCAGCCTGAAACGATCTTGAAGTAGTTTGTGACCATTCGACCTCGTCATCCCTTGGGGCGCTCTGGTGAACAAACGTTCCCCCAGATGCTGGTGGTCACCCCTGATAAACTTGTAGGTGGCCATCAGATCACCCCTGAGCCTGCGCTTTTTCAGGCTAAAGAGCCCCAGGGCTCTCAGCCTGTCATCGTAGGGTCTGCTTCCCTGACCTCTGATCATGCGCGTGGCTCTTCTCTGGACTCTCTCAAGCTTCTCCACATCCTTTTTGAATTGTGGAGCCCAAAACTGGACGCAGTACTCCAGCTGCGGTCTAACTAAGGCCGAGTACAGGGGGAGAATGACGTCCTGGGATTTGCTTGAGAGCAAAAATAAAAATGTTTGTGCACTCCCTGCTCCTCCATTGCAGAAATCTATTTTAATCCGTTTTTAAAAACACACTTATTCTCTAAAGCAATTGGCTCCAAAATGTGGTACCTCTACTTTTGCTATTTACACACTCTCCTTTTTCATCCCTAAAGCTATTTCTTTCGGATTTGGGGGTTCCCAGTTCCTGTCATCTTGCTTTAGTTCAATCTATTCTAGATGGAGCTTTACCTGACGATTGCCTAAAAACGAGGCGCTGAACGCCGCTGCTTAGCGGCGTTCCTGTCAGAGAGTGCATTTTGCACGGGTTCTGTGATTTGGATTGACATACCACTTGTTTCTGTATAAATATGAACTCGCCATTTTCTCAACCTCCTGAAACCCTCAATATTTTGGATCTTGGAAATGGCCCGTCTCCTTATATGGTACTGGAGCAGCCGCTAAAGTTAGAGAGAGAGTTTTGCTAAAAGCTCTTTCCATTCTGGTGTTAGAAAGGAAAAAGGAGAATTGGCAATTGGGAAATTCAAGTGCAACTGCTTTCTCCGCTTGGTTCAGTAGAGGCAGAGTTGCTTGCTGGCATTCAGAACTCACTCTCTATTCTCCAAATAGTTTTGAAAAATAACAGGGTTCAGAAGGATGCCAAGGTGGGCTAAGTGGAGAAACGTGAATGTAGTGGGTAGGGTGCGTGAGAAAGTCTGTTACTAGAAATGGATTTACCCTGATCTTGCAAGCTGCTCTGCAAGGGGGGATTCCTGCCCTGCAGGAAATCAATGGGGTCTGTGGGATGGAAGGGACAACCCAGCTTTTGGCATATTTTCCATACTCTATGGACCCCTGGATTTGCAGTTTAGTACATCTACACAAACAGCCATCTATCTTATTCTCATCCTTCTAGAACCACATGAAGGCTGTCACTCCAGCTCATATGTTATTCAGAGTTAATTCAGTGTCTGCAATTTTAGTCACTATATATGGATAACTATAGGAAGCTGAGTGGGGCTCACTCCGCTACATACTGTACAAATGTTGTCAGACACAGTCTATTATGTCCAAGTATTGTGTCCACATTTTGCAATAGTTTTAAAAAAAGCAGGCAGTAGTTTCCTATTCTTTTGGGCTCACAGCATGTTGTCTGCTGCAAATCTCTATTCACGTTCTTACAGGATAACACAGTGGTGTCACATTCATCATTAAATGAATTAACCGTTAACCCTATATTTACACTCCTGCTATAAACAGAAGCTTAATTTGCTGCACTGACAGTCGGTTGCGTGCCATTTGTATCTTTTCTGTGCTATTTGGTATTTATATAGCACTCAAAAGTCACTAAATGCTTTACATATTAAAAAATACAAGTCCCCATCTGGAAGGGTTTTCCACCTTATAGCTCAATTCTGTATATTCGTGTACTTCTCATAGGCGTTCTGGAAACAGAGGTCTTGCTGAATTAGTTCTTAGGCAGCATTACATATATAGATAATTCCTAATTATGCTATATAACACCAACACGACTTGCCAGCTTTTCGGCGGATGGTGAAGGTGATCAGCTCGTGGTCGCTGTCACCCAGTTTCCCATCGATCACTAGGTTGCCGACTAGGTCATCCCCAGTAGCCAGTACCAGGCCGAGCAGCGCTTTTTTCCCCACTGATTCCATATCAAATATGTTCAGTTTAGAAATAAAAGAGAGAGAATAAAGTAAACTAAATGTAATTTTTCTTTTGGGGACACTGTCCAGGAGTACTATTTGAAATGCAGTTAGAAATACTACAATTTAATTGACTTGTTTAACCCATGTACTCTTGAAATGGCATTCAGCAGCATAAAGAGCTGATAAGCCTTTGAATAAATCTGTCTGCTTGTGTTCATTCCATACGCAGATCATTGGAACAGGTATGAAAATAGCAGCCTGTTATTGTACTGGCTTTTGAAGCAGGAAGGAGGGCTAGCTTCACCTTATTTTAATCAGCTTCTGCTTATGTGATACTGTAAGATTAGGATTCAGATGATAGTTTGAAGTACACAGTCATTACAAAAGCTAGCCAGGAGCAAGGGAAAGAACTCAGCTTTTAGGTTCCTCACGACTGTCTCCTCATCGAGAATTGCAAGGGACCAAGGAAGGCTGCAGGAGTCCTTGTATTTGGGAGAGGACTCAGCCTGGTAGAGAAGGAACTTCTGTGAACTGTAGCCTTTTAATACTTTGCCCAGGTTTTTCTGTAACGTATACATTGTGCTTTTGAGGCAAGGGCCTGAGACTCCGATATGAAATCTGCATATCATAGGCTGGCAGGTTTTAACAGTATTAACACTTTTGACATTCAAAATTAAATAAGACTTATGCATTATAAATTAAATTAAAATTGGAGTGATTTGATATACTTTACTCTGGCTTATTAAAATTATGTAAATGTTGTCTTTATAAGCTTTTACACTATGTTTATAAGTACATATAATAGCGTATTGCCCTGAAAGCCAGTTCTGTGGTGATGGATGCCATACAAATGCTTGCAGTTGGACAGTTATTGGTATAAGGACAGTGTTGGTATACAGACTAAGAAGTGTAAACTGGTAAATGTAGTCAGAAGATTAGAAGGAAAGTTTCTAACAATCAGGGGAATGAGATTCTGGAATAACCTTCCAATGGAAATAGTGTGGGCACACAGCTAATACATTTTAGAATTTATGAGTGGGATTATAGAATTATAATTTTAGAATGGGATTATGTAATGTATTTAACAGACAGTTTAAATGTAGTCTGTGACAGCAGGGCTGGTCATAATAACCCTGGAAATCCTTTTTACTCCCATGTTCCTATGTATAGACTTAGGTAGTCTTATGATGATAAGAAAATTGATCTATTCTCCTATAATATGACCCGGTTTTTTTACCCATAGCATTGTTTACATGCATTATTACTTCCACTCACTGTAATAATACTTGGCACGTTTGTAATACTTGTAAATTAATTACCTGGTAACAGAAAATATAAATTTAATCTAGCCTTACAAGAATTTTATAAGTGGTTTTTAAAAGAAGGGGAACTGATGTAAGAGGACAGCATTGCTCTGTTGCAGATATTAAAGTAGAATCCAGATTTCTAGATGCTCAAAACATATTAATCACAGGTGCATATTTATTACCCAAAACATACAAGGATTTACAGATGTTGCTTATATTATTCCACAGTTCATTAATATTTTTTAATTCTCCTTGGTTTCTTTTTTTTATTTAGGCAGATTAAATTAGAGATGGATCAATGCAAAGATGAACTTATTGATATGGAGAAAGAACTAATACAATTAAGAAGAGATGGTGAAACAAAAACAATGCAGCTAAATCAGTTAGGAATTACTTTGGAGCAGTTGCAGTCAGAAGTAAATAAAAAAACAAACCAAGGTAATTTAATATATTTTACCCTTAAAACTTTCAGTTTAAGATTATTTTGCTTCTGCTTTGTGTATATGTTTTTTCCTGTCCAGTTATTTACTCTGTAGTTTACTTACAAGTAATCCACACAAAAGGCATATGGAGAATCCAACTGCCAAATACCCACGCCTGAGTAGTGAGTGGAGAGACATAGTTAGCTGTGTTTGTCTGAAGTCTGGCAGAAGGTACAAAATTGACCCCTGTTTTCTGCCTAAACAGTGACTGATCACTGTTCTTAGTACTTTGGATGCAAATCCTCATGTCTGCCAACCTTCCTAGACAGTAAAACTTTGCAATCAAGCCACCTAGACCCTGGAGCTAGTAGCACAGTGTACACAAGCAACCCTCCCAACCCAAGAGCCCACCTTCCTGTGTAGGAGGTGTGGTTTCCTGCTTATACTGCCATGTTAACCTTAGAATATTTCAAGGTACCTGGGTTTAACAAGGAAGGTTCTATCCAGTTCTAATGTGCATTTCTTCAGGGGGGTTTTCCACATCTTCTGTAAGCACAGCATGTGGTCTCAGTCATAGGTTGGCTATGTTGTCTGGCTGTCTTACTTCTGATGGTAGATTGGCCTCCCTGGCCTAACAAAGCACTCTTTTTTTGTGGTACAAACCCCAGGCTTCACCTCCGCCATCTCTTCTTAGGTACTGCATAAAGGAGCACCAAAAGTCAGTGGCCTTGGTTTTAAAACCTTGCCTACTAAATACATCCCTCAGAGGTTTCTAGAAATACAAGTCTCAAAATATCTGAATAAATTAGTAATTTTTCAGTTCAGAAATCTAAAGGGGTTTTATTTCCCCTTTTGTCAGTGTTACAGTAGAATTAGAATCTAATCCACAGTGAATACTTGGCTTTTATAAAACAGTAGAAATAATAATTTGACACAGATCTCTCTCAACCTTATTGAAAAGATATTGGCCCGCAAGGCCATTTTGTCCAGCCCACAGATCCCAGCTGGCAGGGGCTCTGTGGAACCGAGCCAGCTCCCCCTTCTCTCTGCTGGTGCAGCCCAGCCCGGCTCCACAGACCCCTGCCAGCCTGTGCCCTACTCTGTGCCCCACCAGTGCTGGCCCTGGGACATTGGTCCCAAGATGGTGACCAGGGGGCGGGGCACCTGTCAAGGGGCGGGGCTACCCATGCTGCCCTCAACAGCTTGCCAAAACTGGGTAAGTGGCCCTCCACCTGAAATAATTGCCCACCCCTGGTTTGGAGGGTCATTTAAATTAATCCCTCCTAATCCTTTGGTGGGAAAAGCAGTGGTAGGGAAGCAAGAAGTAAGATCTCATCCCCATGACTGCTGGGGCCTGGTCTCACCCCCCTATCAGCTCTCTGCCACTTGCCCCTACCCTTCTACTTGCTCAGTAATAGAAACCAACTATGAAGTTGATTAAATGCAGCCAGCACTGAGCATGACTCTAAAGTGTATGGCCATATTGGGTAAACATGCTTTTAAAAAAAATTAAAATAAATTAAAATTAAAATGTCCTCTCTCATATAAAAAAGAAAACAGTAACATCACTTTACATAACACTTCTTAGACTAACATTAAATCTCAGTTACATCCTTTAACATCTGTCTGCCTTCACAAATAACATTACCTGGCATGCTTTCAACAGTTTCCTCAGTCCCATTTCCAAATTGTTATTCCCTCTGCTCTTCCTCTCCCCACTCAGAATTATCATGCAACAGTGTTCCCCAGTCTTTTAATCTCCACTTGTTTTATCATGCTTGATGCTCTCAGCTCCTCTTCATTCCTTTCAATATACGTTCACAGTTCATGCATGTCTAGCTGCACGCATTCTTGCAGCGTGAAGAATAGTCTCTTGTGCTCCAACAGATTCCTCATCTTCCAGGTGAGACATTATCAAAAGTCTCAATTTTTGCACCATTTGTCCTCTTTGGTCCAGTCCATATATCACCATCCCACATGTCAATACATTATACCATTTGATTTTCTTTGCCTACCCTCCTTCACACTTTCTCTGCATATTAATACCCCCAGAGCACATGATAAATTGACTATTTTTTCACAGTTTTCCCTTGGACACTTTTCCAATCTGCATAATCTTTATCTTACCAGTAACACATTTCGTACTCCCATCCATGCGATTTCTACATGTTCCCTCCTTGTTTGTGCTTCCCACATCCCCTGCCATACTTGGGCAGACTGACTTTCGGTCAGGTTCCCCACTTCTGTTATTTCATCTCTGCCCCTTACATTCTTTTCAAGATTTTTGCTATTTCTTCATGGTAAGGGTGGACAAAATTTGGAATGGGCTTCCAAGGGAGGTGGTGCTCTCCCTTACCTTGGGGGTCTTTAAGAGAAGGCTGGATAGGCATCTGGCTGGGGTCATCTGACCCCAG
>NW_005842008.1:1683231-1693001 GCF_000455745.1 Alligator sinensis
TCCTGCCTATGCAGGGGGTCGGACTTGATGATCTATTGAGGTCCCTTCCGACCCTAACTATGAATCTATGATTTGTTGAGGTCCCTTCCGACCCTAGCATCTATGAATCTATTTTCCCATTTCTTCAGATTCTCTTACAGCAGTGCATAGTGTTTCACAAACTTCCCAGTTCTTGCATAGTGGGGGCGGAGGGGGTGTCCAGGCCTAAGGCATTTTTCCAACCCTTCTTCCTATGTCCTCAAGAGCTTTCTGGCTAAGTACTGGCAAAACCTTGTCATTTTCCCTTCCCCTTTTACTCCCACCATGTTCATCATGCTGATAAATTTGGTGTACATAAACACCTCTATGTCAGGCATTCCCCATCCTCCTCCTTGTTTTCTCTTGTATATTTCTTGCCTTGCCACCCACCTTTTTTGCTGCCCCAGAAAAAGGTTCACAACTCTCTCTCTATCTGTCATGCTTGTCACCATGTTGGAGGAAACACAATTCCTACACAGAAGATCACAGGTAGTAATATTGCCTTTACCAGTTCCACTTTTCCTTGTTCAGACAGCTACCTCTTTCTCCAGACGCCTATTATCTATTGTACCTTGGCAATTATCTTTACTCAGTTCTTGTCACCTTTCCCTTTCATGTCCATCTGTATGCCAAGGATTTTCATTTCTTCTGTTTGGAGCTGCAAACTGTAGTCTTCCAGCCCTTCCCCGTTCCTTGTTCCCATTAGCACGGTCTTCTTTTTATTAATTTTTGCACCTGCTCCCTTGCTGTAGTCCATTGCAGGTTTCAACACTATCAGTCAACAGCTTATCTTGGCCTAATACTGTGATGTCATCCATATCTAATGACACTTAATTTCTTCTCCGCCAGGGATTTTCACCTGTGTGATCAACCTGTCTCTTTTTATTTTCTGGGCCAATGCTTCTATGACACAAACAGCTCTGCTGATAATGGGTAGCCCTGTCTTACACCAGATCTTATCTCAGAGTCCCTGCTCAAGTGACCATTTATCAATATCTGGCTTTTGGGTGTCTCATAGAATGATCCAGGCCATACAGTTATTGTATCTGGGAATCCCATTTTTCTCAGGATCACGAGCATGAACTTATGCTCTACTCAATCATGTGCTTTCTCCAAATCTATATTCATAACCACTGTGTTTCTTTTCCTCTCTTGGACATCTACCAAGTGTCCCTTATTAATCATAATGCGTCCACAATTCTTCTTCCTGGTATGGCACGCGCCTGGTCCTCATGAATCAGTTCTGATAAATTGCCTCTTATCTTTTGGGCCAAAAACTTTACAAACATTTTATAATCTGTGTCCAGCAGTGTGATTGGTCTCCAATTCTCTAGTTTTTCTTTCTCTCCTTTTTTTAATGATAAGCACTACGACTCCCTCCACGAACCTTTCAGCTATTTCGCCCTGCTCCCAGGTTCTGTTCAGTAACTCCACTGGGTCCTGCCCTATGTATCCCCAAAATTTCTCATAAAATTCACATGGTAATCCATCTCAACCTGGTGTTTGCCCCCTACCCCCTCTTTTTAATTTTCTCATTGCTTCAAACACCTCTTTAGGGGTGATTTCTCTTTCCATCTTCACTCTTTCTTCTTCGTTTATTCTTTGTACAATTTCCTATACAAATAACTAGGCTTTTGTTTTGTCTGTCCCTTTACTTTTATACAATACTTCGTAGTAGGATCGTGCCACTTCAGGCATTTCTTCCTGACTCGTTACTCTTTTCTCTTCTGTTGTTATCACTGTCAGGAGTCCCTTTTTTGCTGCTTTGAGTTTGATTGAGAAATAGTTATTCCATGTTTCTCCTTCTTCTGGCCGTGGTGCTTAAGTTAAGAAAATCTTCCTAAACCATGTGTTGATTCATCTCTTGTTCTCTGCAATCTCTTCTTTCTTTTTTTCCTATTATGCTGCTTGTTTTTGCAACATCTCTAATTCCCCCCCAATTCTGTTATAATGTCTCCTCTCCAGTTCCAGCTCTTGTGGTGTTTCTTCTGCTGTGTGGGTTTCCATTTGTTCCACCTCCTCTGTTTTTTGTGTTCCTCTTACTTTGCTGGCATAGGCAATAGGGCGGTTTCTATAAAGGTGCCCTTCCTTCTTCCAGATTGTACAATTCAGTGTCTCCTGGCAGACTCTGGCTCTATGGCCTGTCTCATTACATCTGTAGCAGCAGGTTAATGCACCTAACGCTGCAGTGTGCCCTTCTTTCCCATACTGACTGCATATTTTGGGCTGCCCATGATACATTTACGTATCCTCTTTGTAGTCCTAGCTGGATAACTGATGGTTAAGTGCTTCACTCCTCCTCTATCAAATTCATCTCTTTCCAGGATTGCTCTTACTTTCCACACCCCTCTCCAAATTTTATACTTATCCAAAACTCTCTCCACCATCTGTACTCTTTGCAGTCTTCCATCCATCCTCTGATATCTGCTTCATGTATTATCTCTGAGAACATCCTGACTATTGTGACATGCTCCTGGGATCGCTCTCCAGCTAGGAATCTAATTCCTCTCAGGGTTACATCATCGTGCTTTTCCTTGTATGAATTCCAGAACTCTTCATAGCCCTTTCTCTCCCAGAACATGATTCGCCATGCTCTTTAGTTTCCAAATGTCAGCAGGCTTGTTACTTGCTCTGGTTTTATTTTTTCAATGTCTCAAAATTCTAATATTATAAAAACCTAAGTCTGTCTGTCTGTCCATCTGTAATGCTTTATTGGCACTCTGGCTGATGGAAACAGCCAATCAGAGTGCTCCAAGCATGGGGGGAATGCCACCATGATTCCAAAGCTGTGCTGAGGACCGGACAGAAGGTAGCCACAGCTCCGCTTCGCTCCCCTCCTTCCCCACCCCCCCTCTCCGTAAGAGGCAGGACAGCAGCAGCATGGGACTTTAGGGGGTGGCACTCCATCCTAGCCCCTTCACTCCTGCCCATATCACGCATGGTTGGTATTGTATATAAGTTTTCTGAAGTCTTTTGGCAGGCATCCTATGTGCAAGTTTTGCCTGCCCTCAGCCATATGGCTGCAGAAGCAAGCTAGGGAGGAGCCTCCCATTTCCATAAAGTGGGCTTTAAGCCCCAGCACTTCGGCAGGTACTAAACCATGCTAAAAGAACAGTTATCCCCTGGGGGATATCTGAAGCCCCTGGTGGGGGTGGAGGATGTTTGCCGGTTGTAGGGCCACTTACGGTTTTGGGACTGACTCATGGATTTGGACTTGATTTGGCTTGGAACACAAAAAATTTCTTTAAAAAAAAAAAGGTATTATCTAGAAGCTTTCAATTAGAAAAAGGAGGAAAGGGGCTGATTAAAAGTGTATTTATGGAGTACCTGTGCTAAAACTTGCAACAGTTTCAAAAAAAGGTAAAATGCCAACAGTTCCAGGTGAACTAAGTTAATGGGTACTATATACAAATTGCTACAGCAGAGTTTATTTCAAGGTCATTGTTTTCAAATTTGCTCCTTACTTCCATGTGCTTAGGGAGAGCAGAGTTTGACAGTAAGGAGTGAGGAAAGAAGTTTGGGGCTCAGGGTGCAAAGGGGCTACCTGACTCCCCAGATTTATTTTCCTTGATGTAGCAGTGGCAAAGGGACAAATTCAAGGCAAACCTCCAATAATTAGATTCCATACCTGGAAAGCTATATCAAATTCATACATTTTCCATACATAAAATCTAATGTTGGGGGGTGCTCTTATAATCAGGGTATTCTTATATTTGAGTAAACATGGTACGTTTTCCCTCTTTCTGCTGGGTTCAGTTTTCTTTAAAACTCAACTGAACAAAAAGAATTGAGGAGGCTGGGTAATGTACAGCCTTCCTAAAATTAAGCTGTAAATGTTTGGTGCTATGAAAGGGTTCTCATGGAAACTGGTGAGGAATTGCTTTTCTTGAATGTCCTTGAAACTTGTGTTAAAAACAGTTGAATGCTAGAATTGTTAATTTGCGGAAGCATCATTTAACCTAACTTGTTGGTCAATACACTTTTTTTTAACCATTGTAGTGACTGAGTTAGAAGATAAACTGCTTCAGAGTGAGGCTTGTCACAAGAATGCCTTACAGAAAATAGCAGAGCTGGAGACTGAGTTACAGAATGCCCATGGAGAGTTAAAAATCACTTTGAGACAACTACAGGACCTGAGAGAGATTCTTCAAAATGCACAGTTATCACTGGAGGAGAAGTATGCTGCTATCAAGGATCTGACAGCTGAGCTTAGGTGAGTTTTTATTGTGATCTTAGAAACAGTGAAACTTGTGGTTGTTATATCTGTGCTATTTCCATCAGTTCTCTGTAATCTCTATATAGTCTGTAATCTTTATATAGTTAATAGTTTTGGGATAACTCATTAAAGTAGTCTCTAACTTTTTCAGTGTCTAAAAAGTGAATATTTTATAAGGAATTACTTTGTTGGAAATGTCTTCAAAATCTGTTAAAATAGTATTTCCCAATTCAAAAGCTTAAAAATGGCCTGACTCAAAGACATGCTGAGGAGCCACAGCCGTTCACTGAAGTTACTGGGAGATATGATCACTGAGTACCTTTTGAAAATAATAACATGTTACATTGTAGGTACTTAGATGGTGGTTTAATTGCCTGACTCTAGGCACCCACATTTGAAAATACTAGGTTGATTTCGATGAGATCTGTATTCATGTGCTCAGTCAAGAAATTAAATAATTTCTATCTTAAAAGTTTTTCATACCTAGAAGTACTTTTATATAATGTGCTGAAAATAGTTTTTAATTTTCAGCTGTCATTTTAAATTTCTGATTGAGAGTGAGTGCTTGGGAGCTTGTCTGCTAGAAGAAGCAACACTTAGAGTAGCTTCTATCTCTGGCTTTCCATCCATGGGTATAGTATCAATATTAAAGGAGGCCATGAGCGGGGAGAGAGATCTACCATTATCAGGAAAAGAGAGAAGTAATATCTGGCTTCCAACTCACATCCTTGGTTTATGTAAGGGAAGAGGCACCCACTATTTCCATCTACAGTTACCATGGTTGCATCTATTTTAAAGGTTTTATGTAACTTTTTCCACATATGCATGTTATCTCACTCCCTTTTTGCATCATTTGCTGCTGTGTGCCTTTCTCTCTTTCTTCATCTTTTCTCACCGCTATCCAATAACATTTTTGGAGTGGGCAAGTGGAGCACCAGCTTCAGGCATCACCTTAGTAGGGACACCAGAATGGTGGCTCCTTGGGGAGTCTATGCCCTGGCAGCAGGAGCAGCCCCATGCTGCTGCTGTTATACCTGGCTACTAATACATGTACACTGTTCTGTTGCTCTGGCAACAACAGGGGATGGGAGACTAAGATGCAGCAGCTGGGAGATGGCTAAAGCAGGTAAGACTCCTGCCCACCCCTGCTCTCCATCAGGGTTTGCACAGGGGACAAACCCTGCTAGTTATACCTCTGCCCATATACACTGTATGAAATAGTAGTCTAGCCATGTAACAGCTGCTGACACCTGTTTAGTGGCTAGGAGCTTTCAAGTAAAGCCTATGGAAATCACGTGGAAAGGACAAGTGAGGAGGAAAAGCAAATGCCTCGTGGGTTAAAGAAGTATCAGGTATGGCAGCAGCAGTAGTTTCCTTCTGTTCAAGTACCTGCGTATGCCTTGCAAATTCAGATTTCTCTTTGAGAGAGAGAATCAGAAATGTAGACGGTCTCTATCTTTATAATGATATAGAGGGCATCATCTAGGCAGAGACTGTCTTAATGAGGAAGTTATGACTGAATGTTAAATATGATGCACAATTAAATTAATTTAACTATTTTTTAAAATATGGAGGTTTTCGAATGCAAGGTCTTTCAGATTTATGAAAATATGATCTTTTTGGAAGCTGGGAGTTGGTGAGGTGCATCTTTACAAAGGAGAGAAACATCTACGTGGTTTTATTTTTCACATGGAAATTGCAGGCAGTGCAAAGGTGAAATTGCGGATAAAAAGCAAGAACTTCTTGACATGGACCAGGCACTGAAAGAAAGGAACTGGGAACTGAAACAAAGAGCAGCTCAGGTTGGATTTTTTTCTAAAGCATGGTATTAGAGTATCTCTTGTTAAGCGGCTGGTTACTTAAAGCTCAGCATTTGGTAAAAATGCCCAAATTATTGTTGTAGTCTCACTCCTGCAGAGAACATTGCTGACACAGAGCATTCATGTAGTCACCAGAGTCTATACAAGTGGCTACTTCAGACTACTGCTTAGTGAAGGTGCTAAAAGGGTGGGTAGTGATTCTTTAGTTTCTAAAAAATTACTTTTTCTTCCAACCTTTAGGTCTGGGTTTAAATCAAATTAAATTTACCTTCACTTTTGTATGCATTACCTCTTACACCAGAAGTAGTATAACAGCCTTATTGTATTGCCACTCACATTTTTTAAATATGAGTTGAATATTTTCCTTTCTCTGCTTTTGTGAGACTCCCATTTAATACTGACCAAGCTGATGTGATCTGCATTTGAATCTCTGGAAGAATTTTTTCTCTCTCTCCCACCCCAAAGACTGTTCTTACATAGTAAGATTAGCTAGATTAGTCTGAGTTTCAAGGTTTAATACCTCATCCAGTTTTTTTATGAGAATAAGGTTGATATTATTTGCTCATCACAAATTCATTCCTAAAGTGGTCATTTGATCCAAATGAGATAACTGGTATGCCTGTTTTCTTGGTACCAGACAATAGCAAGATTACTTGCTGCAGGTGCTAAATGGGCCCTTAACTGCTTCTTGTAAATGTAAATCCTAAAAAGGCTCTTGTCTTTTAATAATAAAGTTACAGGATGGGCAATAATCTCTCAGTACTTGACATATTGTCTTAAGATTCCAATCATGCTCTGAGATCCCTTCTGTTCTCATGAGTCTCAGAACACATTTGCTTAAATCTAAAGTAACTTCCTAAACATTCAGTTGAAAATCTTACTGTGGAATTATAAAAACATACCTGTTTGCAACTTTACTGTTGATCTGGTTTCAGGATCTGGAGAGAAGTCCTGGAGCCATTGTTTAATTAGTCTTCTCAAAGTCACTTTATTAGAGAGTTACTGCTTGTCACTCTCAGCACTGATAATTCTCAAAGAAGAAAAATTTCTTCCAAAATTCTGCAAAAGTTCTGAAAGTGCCTGGTTGCTACACCTCCTTGTACAACATCATGTGAAATAAAATAGGCATATTCCAAGACTACAATTCTGTACTGATAGTCCACTCAATGAACTGCAGTTAAAGTTGAGTAATTGATCTTGTTTTACATGTTGAACAGATGTATGGAATTAGAATTGTTTTCCCCTCTTCTCTTGTACATGGTTTCTTAGAATAGATTTCTAGAATCTAGATGTCAAATCTCTAATGCATTGTTGTGTGGCTGCACTGTGCTATCTGGAAGGAATTCGTTTCATTGTGTGTGTTGAGTTCTTTGCTATTCTGTAACAGTTTTTTTCCCTGAAGTTCTTAATAGTACTTCAAAACAAAGTGCGTAACTTTCATTATTCCTCTTACCTGTTTTTAGGTTACACAGTTAGATATGACTATTCGTGAACACAGGGGAGAAATGGAGCAGAAAATAATCAGATTAGAAGGCAGTTTGGAGAAATCTGAATTAGAAATTAAGGAGTGCAACAAACAGGTACTTATTCATTGAAAAATTAGATTCTGTTACTGTGGTTGGAACTCATGACGATGTCTTCATGTGACAGGGCAGGACTGTCCACCTGGCATATGGCCCCCATGAGGTTATCTGCAGCCCCTGGGCTCCTAGCTCTCCTGCCTCTGCCCAGTTCTCCTGCTACTGCCACCAGAATTTCCAGGCTCCCCCTTCCTCCTCCATCTTCTGCTTCCTACCCCTGTGTTGGCAGGGCTTGAGGGAGCCTGTGGCAGGGGAGCTCAGGGGAGAACCAGGACCACAAGTGGTGTGGGGGTGTGGTACAATACATGGTGGGAGAGGGAAGGTGGGGAGTCTGTGGGGTATGGCTGGGGGGGGGGGGGCACGCGCCGTTGGGCGGGGGCCCGTGGCCCCCCCAGCCACTCAGAATCTGGAAAGCCTTGTAATAAGGGAATG
The DNA here is from genome assembly GCF_000455745.1 of Alligator sinensis. NCBI lineage: Eukaryota > Metazoa > Chordata > Crocodylia > Alligatoridae > Alligator > Alligator sinensis. The sequence continues at coordinate 1,691,298 of NW_005842008.1, forward strand.
GACCCGAGTTAAACTGGCTTAAATTCAGTACAGAGAAAACAAAATGGCAGGTTGCAGGGAGCCCTTGTGGTTTTGGTGACATCTTTTTAATCATAAAAAATATTACAGTTGATAAATTAAAACTAATAGTTTCTGAAAGAAAATATAGTATGGAAAGAGAAGTTTAGCCTCATTACTTTCTGAAAAATGCCCCTTAATATTGCTCTTTTATAATGGGGTAAAATTACAAAAATTAGTAAAGGGATTTAAAGATAGATGTAGTAGTTGAAAATACTGCTGATTTAAGTTTTGAAATTGTCTGTATTTTAGTGTGTCCCTTAATTCTAGTCTTCTTAATATATGGTCAGATTGAGAGTTTAGATACCAAACTACAACATTCTAGAGATGAGCTTCGTGAAAAAGAGTTTGAACTGCTGCAGAGAGATCAAGAAATAAATCAACTGAAAAAAGAAATTGAAAGAAAACAACACAGACTCACAGGTATTGAAAAGGTAAGGTGTTTCCTTGGGTGAACTTTTTTTTTCCAATTACCATGATAATAAAAATAAAATTTATATATATTTAGATAATGAGAACATACTGTTAAAATAAGTAAGGTACAATGAGAGTGTCTACATGTGCCCTCCACGGCACCATTGTTATTGCGCCGTCATTTAGTTCTTCCTTCTGGCAGTACTGAATAATGGTGCAGTAACAGCTGTTATTGTGCCATCCAGGCAGCGTACAGTTATTTTTAACTGCTATGTTGCCATAATGATGTGCTATAATGAGGTAGCTTATTGCTATGGCAATGTACTATTGGTGTCAAATTAAATTGTTGAATATTGTTTCTGTTAGTACTTGCTTTATTCTCTTGTTATAGACAGTGAAAAACCAGGAGAAGTGCATTGCAGATCAGTACAAGGAAGCACTAGATTTAGGTCAACAATTAAGGCTAGAACGAGAACAGATGCAGCACATTCACTTGGATCTGCTGGAGACTCGCAGGCTGCTGGTTCAAGCTCAAAGAGAAACAGACAGACTTTCGCATGAACTGGAAGAAGTGAACCATCTTTCTCAAGAAAAGGTGAGCAAACCATCTTTCTCAAGAAAAAGTGAGCAAATCATTAACTTGTATAAAGCAGTTTGGCTTTTACAGATGGTAGAATTACCTATTGAAAAATATGTTGGTTTTCTGGGTGTGCTACATACACTTGTGTATACTAAGTTTTCAGTAGTATGGATTTTATATTGACATAGGAGCATTTGGTTTTGTTTATGTTAAAAAATGTAAATTGGATAAACTTCCAGAAGCGTTGTGGTGTGTGAATTGACTAGAATTTCCCTAATTTAAAAATACCGTTGGCTGGGGATATGCGGGTAGAGGAGGGAAGTGAGTTAACTCTTGATATATGGAACAAAGAAGGAGAAAAAGTTTCCATATTTAAATATCTACTAGCAACTAGACTGTCGGATTCTTGTTGGGGGGATTTCTGCATATCTTTTTCTACTTCCTTTCAGCATGCAGGGGTCAGGTTCAGTTGCAGTTTCTTTGCTGCCCTGAACCTAGATGTTGCTTTCTCACTGCCCAAGGGGGCAATAACCAACCCAAAGATGTGGAAAGGAAGGGAGTACAAACACATACACTCTACCTTCTAAGGAAGCGGGACTTAAGCAGGACTTGTACCTATCTTTTGCAACTTCAGGGAACTCCAAGAAAGAGTG
>NW_005842008.1:1693032-1720524 GCF_000455745.1 Alligator sinensis
CTTTGCTAAAGCAAAATTCCTTTCTGAATAGTTCCAATTTGGAGCAGCACTGAAAGCCATCATTTAGCTTTTGTGCAGTAGGGTTTTTCATCCCTTCATTGCAAAGCAAGATGCAACGATTAAGGAGCAAAACAGTGGTCTTTTAGAACCATAGAAAAGAAGGGCTGGAAAGGACTTCCCAATGCTTCTGAGGGAGGTGAAAAAAACCTGGCACATGTAGCAGCAGGAGGGGAAAAAAATCCTTCCTGGCCCTATGTGGCAACCAGCAAAGCCCAGAAGCATGGGAAATACTAAATACCCCTCATTCTGCTCTGCAGCCTAGGGACAGCAATCATAGCTCCACACATCACACCCTCTTACCAGACCGTCAGAATTCTCCTTTCTGTGTCCCTTCCATAAATCTTATTCTAGCCCTTTAATCTTCTTTCATAACTAAGCCAGATTGTGGAGCTCTGCTTTATTCTCCTGCTGCTGAGTGTGGTCCTCTCCGATATCCACCTGCTTTAGGCTGCTTGTGCCTAACATTTTGGACCTAAATTCATTAGATTATTCCTGAGTTTAGCCAGAGACTTCTTGTGTAAAGATGGACAAGTCTCTTCATCTGCTACCTAAGGGGTTGGCAATCTATGGCCCATGGGCTGGACTGGCCTGTAAAGAGGTTTAATCTTGTTCAGGAAGGTCTGACCTGCCATGGGGGATTGGATAGCATGCAACTGCATGAACTGCCTGTTTCTTCTACAGCCCTCCGTGCTGCTATCTCATACATGCGCTTACCCTTGCTGCAGCGGGGCTAGATATCTTGAACTCTGGGAGGAGTGGAGGGGGGCGAAGATATTTGTAGTCTGTGTGGGCAAGAGGCTGCCACCTCTGGGGTTCTTGAATGAATACGACTCTATTCTTGTATTTGCTTGGCTTTGAATTGATTTAGAAACTAAATAAAAGCAAATTTGGCTTACTGACTCCAGGCTTTATTTTTATTCCTTTGTTTGCTGATGACTTGCTGTTGGACAAATGAGGTAAATGTTTAACTTCTCCAGCCAGGCTGTATAAACTGGGAAAGATAAGATCCATGTTTCATCCAAGATGCTTCAAATAGAAGCAATGGTTTTTTGGATGAAAGGTGCAAAACATTAAATGTACATTCCCTTTATCATTTATTATTTACTCCTACAGGAAGCTCGTGCAAACTGTTTGGCAGAAGAACTAGGTGCTGCTCAAGCGCATGAAGCCCAGTTACAAGCAAGAATGCAAGCAGAAATAAAAAGGCTTTCAGCAGAAATAGACTCATTAAAAGAGGCTTATGAGCTGGAGGTAAATGAGAGAACTTACTAGGCTTTGGCATTTTTACAATAGTACATTTTTATTCTAGCACTACTGCACACCTTCTGGATATTCTTCTTCCAGTTCTGAAGACATAGTAGTGGTTTAGTGCTTTTCATGTTATTTCAAGACAGTGAATCATCATCTGCTACATCCATTTTCAAACTTTTCTGTCCCTTTGGGTATTTTCCAAAGGGCATTTCCTGTGAAATTGCTGACTAGCAGTTTACTCTCTTTCATAGTAAAACATGTAAAGCCTAAACTAAGGCAAAGGGCATAAACATCCTCTGGAGCTGCAGGTAAGGAGAAGAGACTCTGAGTTGGAAGACAGGCCATGGTCTTTGTTTTCTTTATATATGAGCTAAAAGACTCCAGCAGAGATGCCTCCAAGAAGCAAGCAACTCCTCCTCAGAATTCAGCAAGCTAATAATCCATGGAAGTCCTCAAGAAAGACTCCAGTAATAAGTCAGAATATTCTTTCAAACCCTCTTCTCTCAAACTACCTCTCATATACTCATGAATGACTGATTCCTAGGAGAAGGAATTCAGCATACTATCAAACTCTTCTTCCTCCCACGGTGATTATTTGCGTCCACAGGGATACACATCCTTGCCATATCTAATTATATTTCTGACAAAGAAAAGGGAAGACATTTGAGATATAAACACAGAGTTGTTTCACAGTTGAAAAACCTAAGGAAAAAAAGGGTGATACCCTTTCCTAAAAGGTAAAATTCCTCTGAAAGACCAAAGCAAAGTAAAGAGTTCAGAAAAGCTCATAGATATGCATGGGCATACATGCATTCATGCACATGCATGGTCTAAGAAAGTCTAGAACACAGGTTCCCAAACTGTGGTATGCATACCCCTGGGGGTACATAAGTCATCTTGGAGGGGGTACATGGAGAAATTATGTAATAATGGATTTAATTTTCATTATAATTGGCATTTAAGGAGTTAAAATATAAAATGTATGCAGATAGGGGTATGTGGACAGCTGGTAAATCTGTAAGGGGTCACGCAATAAGAAAAAGTTTGAGAACCGTTAGTCTAGAAGACGAACCAAACTTCTGTGCCTTTCCTCTTGTTCTGCCAACTGGAAAGAGTAGTACAAAAGCATCGGAGATATTACTGATATTACTCAACATTATTAACTGCCAGGGAAGGATATGTCTGTCAGCAGGATCTTGTATCAAATAGTCTACTTCTACATCTAAAACCAGCTTACTTGACTCTGGCACCTGAACTTACAAAAAGATAAACCAAGCTAAGAAGAAAGGGCTTCTCAGGTGATGAGTAGTATCCTGTTCTACTACAGACCATCGACTGGATATCTCAGCAAAGTGTAAACAAAATGTTCTTGATTGTTAAGAAAAGAAAATTAATTCCAAGAAGCCAGGAATTTGAGTTCATTTAAAGTTTTCATTTTAATCTTTTATGCCTCACCAACTTGAAGGTCATGGTATGTGAAGGTGTTACAAAAACTGGCTCATCTGAGTCACTAGTGCAGCGGGGGCCAACTTTTTGGGGCATGCCACAAATTATCCCAAACCCTCCCTAGGTTCCACTTCAGTCCCCTTCCTCTGCCTGATCAGCTGCTCTGCTTTCTGTCCTGTGCCTTTGCCCAGTCTCCTGCTTTGCTTTCTGCTCCCTGATTTGCTGCTATGCATTCTGCTCCCTGCCCTGTCTGCTGCTGTGTTGCTTATCTCCTTCCTGGTCTGCTGCATGACGCACACAGAGGTTGCCTGTGCCACATGTGGTGCACATGCTGCAGGCTGGCCATCCCTGCACTAATGGATCATCATTCATTGTCTGGTTCTGGAAAGATAGCGTGCCTATCCAAAAAAAATTGTTTTTGGATCAGAGATCTGACCTCACAGATCATGCCATGGAAGACTTCAACCTCTTTATCAGTCCTACTTAGTGAAAACCATTGGCAAGTAGGAGTTGCATTAACAGAGCAAATCTTGGGAATCTGTATCTTACGAAGAAAACATCCCAGGGCGCATCCAGACGTGCGTGGACATTTGGTTCCCTGAGGACAACTAGCAGTGGCATACCTTGCGCCACAGCTACTTGTCCCCAGGAAACGCCCATGCCACACACGCTTTGGTGCACAGCAGGTTACCCCGGGCGTGATAGGGGAGGCAGGGGCCAGCACTGTGCTGGCCCCAGCAGCCTTGCCTAGGGTCCTGGGGGCCTCCCGGGGCTGCAGCTGTGGTGATCCTGCTGGGTGGAGCCTGGCCATCAGCCACAGCACAGCTCTGGGTGGCCCAGCTCAGCTTTTTGGCAGCACATGCTTCCCAAGCATGCTCTGCTCTGTTGGGTTTTTTTTTCTGCAGGTTTTTTTGGCCCTTGGATATCCAGGGGTCAAAAAAAACGGGGGGGGAAAAAACCAGCAGCACACGCACAGGCAATGCGCCCTTGCAGTGTGAAGAACACCGGACAGTGCAGTATGTGGTACTTCAAATGTGTTTGCAGTGCCACATACCACATGATTGTGCTTATTTGGATGCACCCCCAGTGTATATTCCAAAAGGCCAAAGTTGTTTTTTATACTTTTATATTGATCCTGTCTAGAATCAGCATCACCTTTCATACCCCTCAGGAAATGACATTGTCATTATTTTGCCAAAAAAATACCTGAGAAAGATAGCAGATTGGTATAAAGAAAAAAGTGAAGATATACATAATCCAATTAGGAATACTATTACCTTGAGAGATTTTAGGATGAAAGGAAACAACCGTAAAAAAGTAATAATTCCATCTAGCAAGATAGATAAAATGCTGCATCAAAGCAGCATTTGCAGCAATTGATGAGTCAGTTGTAAAAGCAATCTGAGGCCAGTTCAAACTTTGTATGGCTGCCTCTTCTTCCATATGGTTGATCTTCTTTCAGACCAAATCATCAAGGCTGCCGTTCCTTTAAAAACTGCAGACTGATTTCTGCTCTTTTATGGAGGCATCCAATAGCGGAAAACTGTTCCAAGAGTTTTTTAGGTAATCTTTTGCCTATGCATTTGAAGAAAGTGAGCAAGCAGCAAGATAAAACTAGTAATGAGAGGGGGTTAAAGGATCTTTTGTACATATCTGTCTGTGTCTCAAATGTATTCTGCTAGGAAAATGTATGGATGCAGATTTGGAAGGGTTACCAGACAACAGTATTTCCTTTTTTGGAAATCTGACTTGTCTTCACACCTTAAATAAGTGGTCTGGAACTGATGAAATCATCTGGAAGCACACTTTCCATTTAATTGTTGATTTTTCTTCTATTGAAGTTGAAGAAGGAGATTGCTACAAGGGGTAGAGGAGTGGGTTCATACATATATGACAAAATAGGCACCTGGAGTCTCCCATACTGATGGGATCCTTGCCAAAATCTTCAAGCATTGGGGAGAGGAGTTCGTCACAGTTCCATGCCCTCATCTTAAAGATCTATAGTGATGAGGGAATCCCAGATAACCTCAAGTATGCCATGATCATGACAGTCTTCAAGAAAGGAGGAAAGTCCAACTGTGAAAATTCCAACAGGATCACTTTGCTGTTCACCACAGGAAAGATAATTGCAAGAACCCTCCTGAACCATCCCTTTCACTTGCTGAAGAGCTTCTCTTGGAATCTCAGTGTGGGTTTAGGGCATCAAGAGGAACAACTAACATGATCTTCATTGCTTTCCAGCAGCAGGAAAAATGTAAATCCCTCTACATGGCCTTCTGACCTCACAAAAGCCTTCAACTCTGTCAATTGAGAAGTGCTATGAAGAATCCTTCTGAAGTACGGGTGTCCACTGAAATAATCACCATTCTTTGCCTGCTTCATAATGGTATGTGAGTGGTGGTTCTCGATAAGGGATCTATCACAGAACTTTGTAAGGTTAAGATGGGAGTTAATCAAGGCTGTATCATCGCTCCAGCACTCTTCTTGATATTCCTTACCACGATGCTACATTTGACCCACCAACAACCTTTCAGTCAGAGTGGAGCTAAACTACCAAATGGATGGTAAGCTGTTTTATCTTAGCTGACTTCAAGTCAAAACCACCCTGACCTCAATCATCAAGCTCCAGTATGCTAATGATACTGTAGTGTGCTCTCACTCGGAAGCAGACCTTCACACAGTCGTTGATGTCTTTTTTGAGGCATACAAGAAAATCGGAGTGATGCTTAACATTCAGAAGACTAAGGCCCTACACCAACAAGCTCTTAATGAGCAGACCCCAGCTCCAGTAATTCAGATTAACGGTGAGACTTTGGAGAAAGTTGAGTATTTCCTGTACCTCAGAAGCCCTCTCTTGCAGAAAGCTATCATTGATGAAGAAATCCATCATCATCTCAAATGTGCAAGTGCAGCCTTTAAAAGCCTGAGGAAATGGGTGTTCAAAGATCACAACATCAGATCCAAAACCAAGCTCATGGTTTATCAAATAGTCATGATCCCCGCCTTATTGTATGTAGCTGAGGTGTGGGCAGCATACAAGATTCACCTCAAGTTGCTGGAGAAGTACTATCAGCGCTGCCTGTGGAAGATCCTTCAAATCCAGTGGGCAGACAGATGCACCAACGTTAGCATCTTCTCACATGCAAACCACAAGCATCAAAGCAACGATCATAGACATCAGCTTTGCCAGGCTGGCCACACCAGCCAGATATCCAACTCCAGACTCCCAAGGCAGGTTTTATTTTCCCAGCTCAGTTGAGGCTTATGCTCAAGGGCAGAGAAAGCACTTCAAGGATGTTCTCAAGGCTAACTTGAAAAATGTAGCATCAATATCAACTTGTGGGAGACTGTCACCCAGGACCACCCCAAATGGAAAAAGAGTCTGCTGCAAGGGTCTCGGTACTTTGAAACTTTACAACAACAATGGGAGAGAGAAAAATGGGAGTGGCAGAAACAGCATGTTATGGACAAAACCAAGAACCTGGACCCACCCACCTTGCATGGAAACACATGCCCCAGTTGCTACAGGGTCTGTCAATCCTGGATAGGTCTCGTCAGCCATTTTCAGATCCACAGATAAGACAATAATCCTCGATTGCAAGAGATAGCCACAGTGATGATATGGCAAAATATGGAAGTGTATTGATGGGGTTGATGGAAGAGATTGATTTTTACTCAAGATTTTTTCTAACTGGCTTGTTTGTTTTCTGAAAGTGATAGGTTTTCCAAGGTACAGATTCTGTCAACAAATGAATTAATTTTTAGTTAAACCTAATACGTTAATATTGATGGATTTTGAAGTTATTACTTGTATTCTTTTTAGTCTATAAATATGGTACATGAAATAAGAATAAAATAGCCTTTGTATTTCTTAAAACTTTTAGAAGCTTGCTCATCAAACAGACCAGGAAAAGTGGTATGTATCTATAGACACCCAGAAATCTGGCTCTCAGCATCTAAGTGGGCAGTTGCAGCAGCTGAAGCTGGAGTTAGAAGAGGCTCAAGACACTGTCAATAATCTGCAGCAGCAGCTTCAGGCCAGAGATGAAATAGTTCGTGCTGCAAATGAAGCACTACTTGTGAAGGTGAGTTATGAAGGCAACACATTCACAGACAGCCTCTTTTTTTACCTTGTATTCTATCACCGTATGTCCCCCTTTGGCTTTTCCCCTACCCCCCTGCTTTCTTCCCCTCTCTCTTACCTGTTTTACTTTTTGTCTTTCTAATGTCTACCTATTTACATTCTCACTGACATCCTGCCACACTTTTAGCTTCTCTCGTTTTTTGGAGTCTCAGAACAGCAGAGACTCCCTATGCCTGAAGAAGGGTGACTGTGCCCAAAAGCTTGCCAAGAACTTTTTTCCAACTACTCAAAGAACCTTTTTTCCATCTACTCAAAGAACCTTGCCTGCCTATGTTGTACATGAGGCATTTCATGCAATTTCTATGAGTAAAAACAAATGAAGGGTTCCTTAAATCAAAAGTAAATAAGAAACAGAAACTAATTATCCAATTCTGATTTTTTTTAAATTACCCTGACTTACTTCATGCTCATCTTTATAAAAAAAAAGTGGAAAGAATTGAAAAGAGCTTACAGAAATGCTGGTATGGAAGGAATAATCCTATTCAACTTCTATAATGTAAAACCATAATTTTCATCCTTCTGTGTGGAAGGACTGGATTTGGGGAAAACAGAAGGAATCCTACACTTTGCAAGTGAAGATTGTCATTGTAGTGTGAATTAATACATGTGTACACATTTTATAACTTTGTTTTTATATAAAATTATTTTTAAAGGCCTGTTTGTGTACTTTACACATGACAAACCTTGTATATATGTGGGTGTGAATATGTGCAATTATATATAAAATGTGTGTATTTTTATAAAATATAAAAAGTTTTTTATAAATACACACAATCCTTAGAGAAATATGCACAAGTCTGTACAGTTCTGTATAAATCCTTGTAATTTCTTTTTCTGCTAATTAGCCCAAATAAAAGTATTCAGTCTGAACACACAGATGTGTTAATGTGGCAGTTTAGATAAAAGTTTAGTTATTTGGTGGTGTTGGTTGTAGCTGTGTTGGTTTAAGGACATAGGCAGACAAGGTTATTTGGGTAAATGTGATGTTTTTTATTAGACCAACTGAATAGGTAGAACAATTGTTCTTTGAGCACAAGCACCCTCCTTCAGGCATAGGGAGAGTCTGCTGGTGTTCTCTGTGGTGTTGAATAGAAGCTTAAGTCAATATGCAAAATGCAGGTGTGTGAAAATGCAAATGTGTAGCAGGGAAGATCAAAGGTGATAAGAGTTAATAGATGTGACACAGGTAGGTGGAGAGGAACAAAAGAGGGGAGTGTTGACAGGTGATAAAACTGATAAAACGTGGCTGGTAAAATGTAGAGAGGTTACCTGGTGTTATCGGATGGCAGGCATGTATAATGTGGCACATTATAATGTTACTGGATGTGCCTGCTATCCAATAACCGCAGATAACCTCTCCACATTTTATCACCTGTGGACATTCCCCATTTATTTTTCTCCTCCCCACCTACCTGTCTCACACCCATTAACTCCCATCCCCTCTGATCTTCCCTGCCATGCATTTTGCATATTGGTTTAAACTTCTATTTGACACTAGAGAGAACACCAGCAGACTGCCCCCAATCCTGAAGAAGGTGCTTGTGCCTGAAAGCTGGCAAAGACCAATTTTTCCAACTATTTAGTTGGTCTAATAAAACATATCACATTTTCCCAAATGACTTTGTCTGCCTAGTTATTTGGTAGAAATTCTACTTTCTAGTTTAGTTGTGGTTATCCTGGGCAAGTGCAGATTATAAAGCCCTGAATTAAATTTGTAAATGCAGGAGACAAAGCACTTTCAGTAGAGGAAGATCCAGTTTTTAGAATTAACTGCCAGAGGAGATTAGACAAATCCCTGGTATGTCTACATGAGTCACTGCTGTGACTGCGTTTTCTGTGGATATAACCAAGCTACCTTTTAAAGTTTCTGCCCTTGAGAGCCCACAGCAGCATGGAACTTTACACACGTTACAAAACTGCTGAACAATATATAATCAGGACTCATAATAGAGATGATATCTTGTATTAGACCAACAACAGTTACCAAGCATGAAGACCATCAGAGGAGAATGCATAAGAGCGCTTTTTGAAAACCGTTACATTTGGACAATGGAGGCTGTCAGCTTGGGCTGATTTGGAGTTGGGAGCTGACATTTTGCTAGCAAGTAAGAGATAATAGGTAAATTGAGTGGCTTTGAAAAGAAAGATTAAGTAGCTTGCATTTGATGCAGTATATTAGAAGGAGGCAAAGAGAGGTGACATGGTTCAAAGCATTCAGTTAGGAAAATTGTCTTTGCAGCAACATTCTGAATAGATGCAACAAGGCAAATTATACTGTCCAGGGCCTAAGGAAAGGGTGTTAAAAAAGTAATGGATGCATGAAATCGGGATCTAGTGTGTAGGTGGATAGAGGTTTACATCTTTTGAGATGTTATGTAGAAAGAATCATCAGGATTTAGATGTAGACTGAACATGCAAACTCAGATTATATGGCTGAATGATAGGCAGGATTATCATGTTGTCAGCAGTGGCTGATACAGAAATTAGCAGGGTGAGTTTGATACATGGAACATAATATAGAGGATAGTTTTAATTGGTGTTAGAATTTTAAAAAAAATATTTGTTTAATTTTTAAATTGTAGGAATCTCAAGTAACAAGATTACAAACCAGAATTGCTGGGCATGAACGAACAGAAGGTATCAAGCAGCTACCAATACCGCTTGTATTATCAACTCATGCATTGTTCAGTAATCAAGAACAGGATTCTTCCAGATATTCTCATGCTTCATATTTTAAACAGAGAAAACTACGTCGATCTATAAGTGCTAGTGACTTAAGTGTTAAAGACAGCGATTCACTAGATCTGTCAAAAAGCACATTAGATGATTTCAAACAAATACTGATGTTACAGTCTTCAGCGATTCAAGACGGTCAAAAGGATTTTTTTCATACAACAAATAGGTTGAATGAATCCTCATTTGATCCCCTGACATTTGCTTTAGATGAAGATATGGCTTCTGACTGTAATGACTTCCAAACTCTTAGTGGAATGCTAAAATATATCAACAAAGAAATGAGGAAATCTGAAAATGCTTCTACACATGTATCGCTCAATGCAAACTCAAAGGAAAATCAAGCATGTGCTTCTGTGGTAGGGTAGGTATTTCTTAATTTAATTGTGAGACTGTTTACATAAGAAAGGTTAAGATTTGCAGGGGTTCCAAATTGTATCCAAAGTGTGGGTCTCATATGAGTGAGAATTTTTTCATGGACTCCATCCCCCCCCCCCTCAAACCCCTCCCATTTTTTATAAAAATAAATTGTAAACTACTTTAAACTCAGCAATTGGTGTCTCTTGCAATGGTGGAAGCCAAGACAATCAAGATCCATTAGTGATTCTAGTCAAAGTTTCAGGCTACAAGAAAAAGACCATGGACTTCAAACCATAGCTAATTTATTTTATATTTGGTCCATTTCACAAAAGAGCTCATTTTAAAGAACAAAAATGAAAGTTAGATTACTACTATTATCTTTGTACAAATGCATTTTGATATGACAGAATAAATAAGAAATTTGAAAGAGAGATTCATATTAAAAATATCTCTAATATGCATTATTATTTCAGGGACAAAGATTAAGAAGAAAAGATACCATCAGTCTGACAAGCAATAAAGTCAAAAGTGGAATTATTTCCAACACAACATAGAATTTAAAGAGGAAGTGTTAATATAGTAATGTGTATATATTTTAATGTATTTATGTTGGCTGTAAATTGCAACCTTTTTATTTTTCTAAATTTATTATTATTGTTTTGAAATAATTTGTATAGTAATTCTGTTTTGGAAATAAACTTATTTTTTAAGGTTTTGTTGAGTTCTGGGGATAAATATAAATTGTCCAGACTTACTACAGCTTTCTAATTAGTTGCCTTACTCTTTTTATATCTAATTTCTACCTAAAAGTGCTATTAGGTATTTAAAAACTTTATTTTCTTTATACAGTAAATGAACTGTCATTAGTAAGAATTTTTTTTCCACTGAGCTGACAAATACCAAGGGGTTCTCAACCCCTGGCCTGTGAGCCAGATCCAGACACTGGGCCATGTCATCTGGCTCACAGGGCTCACCACAGGTCCATGGGGAGCCCCATGGCCATAGCTCTGTGTGTATGATCTGGTGCACAGGGCCCAATCCTGGCACTCAGGTTGGAGCAGGGCCCCAAACTTCAATCCTGGTATGTGGGCATGGCGCAGGGTCTGAGTTGGCCTGCAGATTGACCACATGCTATTCGTCTGCCTGGGTGGCCAAAACCTAGAACACTACTGCTTTAGGCTTGATCATAATGTTCAGTTATGATCATAAACATCACTATTACAAATCTTGCTACCACAAATAGTTTCATTTACAGTTTACTTCAGAATAAGTGCTAAGGAGAATTCTGCAGTAACGGGCCATTTTTATGGTCTAATTCTGTGGTAAAGAGAAGATGTGCCCTCAGTGAAAACAGGGTAACCCACTATGGCTTAGCTTCCATTAGTAAATGACAGGGTAAGAGTGTGTACGTTTGGGCTTTTACCATGACCTACTGACACAGTCAAGCCCTGGTTCTTTTTACTTCCACGATAAGTTATTTACTTCCATACTCTTGGAACTTGGTCATTCTCTAGCTGAAGCCCATGAAAAAGCTTCCATTACTTTCAGTAAAAACAAGTATGTATCTCATTTTTATAAACTGTAATAAAATAAATTGTTTTTTGCTGCTGCTGCTTCTTTTTAATATCACACAACTCAAGTCACGGACATACTTTTTAGCCAATTTAAAAGGGGGAGGAGAGCTGCTATTCTGGAGCATGCAACAGCTGTTATAATGCAACTGTTATGTCTGCATGATCCTGTAGCAATACAAATTAGCTAAATCAAGGGCATCAAGGATAGGGCCTATGGAGCCCCCATCATTCAGTCCCAGACCTGGGATGGGTCCTCAAGTGGTGCTCACCTGGCAGGTCCTGGACATGTGCCACACATAGTTCCTACTCTGGAGTCCACTGTGCACACAGCATCAACGCAAGGCCAGTCTGGGTTGTCCCCGCTCTTCTCCCCCACCCACCCCTTACGTGCTGAATTTGATGCCTATTTTGGCTGGTCCAGGATGTGATCTGAGTGTGGCATCCTCTCTGGCGGGTCTGGGGTGGGGGGGTCCAACATTGCAAATGGCACCATCTGGCTGGAGCAGAGTGCAGCACAGTCCCAGAGTAGCCAGAATGGGCCCTGGATCTGGTATGCAAAGGGGAGAGCGGGAGTGGGGGGAAGGGGAGGCCTTATCTGACCCACAAAGATAGCCTCACACTGTTTGTCTGGCCTGTGGACCAGTCCTGTGCCATTCATCTGGCTCGTGGGTTGAACTAAATCACTCTAATTTTGGCTCTGAATGAAGCAGGATTAAAGTTGGAGCATTTTTGCTAGTTGGATCTCTACAGAATTATACAGACATAACAGTTACATTTTAACAGCTTATATTGGTATTGTTGTCGCATCAATTGTCATACCCTTAGGTTGTCGACAGATCAAACAATTGCAGAATTTTAAAAAGAGGGAGGGGACTTGGACCTCATGACTATGTTAGCTTATCCTATGGAACTGTGTGCGTCTATTCCTGTTCCACAATAAGTGAAGCTAAACTGGAACACTTTACCCCAGAATGAAACTGTTTCTAAATCGCATGGTATGATGTTGTCTTACGGTGATTTAGAAAGGACGCACAAACCACTCGCAATCTATCACATCTGAAACTTAGTGAGGTCTTCCCTTTTTTCAATTGATATAATTTTCAACTTTTTTTTCCTTACCCCCTCAGCCATGAAAAATGCTTTGCTGGTGACCCTCTAACACATGTATTAAAAATACAGGTGCAGGGATGAAAGGTGAGAGTGAGATGAATTCAAGGACACTAAATCTGTTTCTGGTACACAATCTTGAATTTACACAATTAAGATTCCTAAAGCTTGATATTAGATTATATTACTGGTAAATTGTATGAGACAAGATAGTGTACTTGCATGAAAAACATGTTAGCAAAGCTATTAGCTTGAAAAGTATTAAGTATTTTAAATCTAATACAAGAGGAACAGAAAATAACATAGTGCTGTTTAAAGATTTAAGGCCCAAATTTGCATGCTCACCATGCTAAGGGTGTATCTTGGACTAGCACCCTGTATTTCAGCAGTTGTGCAGATGAATCAGTAACTAGCTAGCTAGATAGTGCATAATCATTTTTATTCAGTGTCATGAAAACTTGTTCCTCCAGTGCAACTAGTCCATTACAAGCAGCTCTACAAACTCGGTTAACTAATTTTTGCTAGTACAGACAAGGTCTAAATGCTTTCATTATAAAGTACGTGTTTCTACAGTTCCGAATGTGCATGGCTGACTTCGGTTGTTTGAAATTATCCAGTGTAGCAAAAACACTTAGTTTAATTTTGAAAATAACTACATTCATTGTACTTTTTAAGCAAGCCTTGTATTTCTCTATCGTATAACAGCATCATTTTTTTAAATCTTTCCTCTAGAGTTGTCCTGAAGGATTAAAAAAAAAAAATTGTGCACCGAGTTCACTCAATCTTTAAAACAGCAGAACAGTAAATGTTAAACCCCTCAAGCCAGGATTTCAAGTGGAAGGCCTAACCCAACCCACCCTTAATCACAGTCACATTATCACATTATTAGAATTCCATCAACATATGTTACATAAGGCCTAGCTAGCCCATCTTTCATGTGCTAAATATAAATGTGCATGAACAGCAGAAACATTTTGCCTAATAACTGAATCAGCTAAATGGAAATTGTTTATCTGGATGTTGATCAAGACCTATAGTTAAATTGAATCATAATTCCATTCATCTCTCTACTTTTGGATGTTTTGTCAATTTCAAACAATGTGGTTTGTTTAAAAAGTTAATTATTCTGCTTGATACACTAGCAAATGTATTTTTAATTGGTGTGCAAACCAAGGAAATCCATTATGTCATACCATAATTTTACTTAATTTCAATAAACCATTTCCCTGTGTGCAGAAGTAAAATGGTTAGTAAAATACTGGAACATTAAGCACACGTTTCTGCACTGTATTACAAAACAGCTTATTGAGATTCTTATAAATATTTTATGTGTATAATAGCATTGCAATTGGCTGGATGTCATTCAGAAGTTTCATGATTTATTTTGTTGGTTTTGTGTAGCTGAAGAAAAATTACACAAGAGATTAATTTTCCATTTCTTACTGATTTGTTACATATTTATTAAATGTGCATATTATAACATTAAAGGTGGACCCAGGTCCAAATGCCACCCAACTTTGGAAGAATTCAGCTCTAAAACTTTCCAGTCCAGTGCTGTTTGGGTGCAGTGTACTTATTTTTCTTGATATCAAAATAAAAACTTTGGCTAGGGCCCCAAGGTATCTCCCTGAGTTCTTTAAGCCCAATCAGTAACCAAACCCAGTATTTCAAAAGACGTTCTAGTACTTCTAAGGATGCCAAGGATTAATTTTAAGCTATCGATCCCATCACTCACTTGATTCTTAGGATGCCTATTTGTTTGCAACCCTTTCCATGATTTCCTTGCTCCTTATTAGGGAAAAAAAGAAGATCCCTTCTCATTCTGATCCTGCTGATATTGCAGAAAATACCACTCCTTAGAACAAGTGGTGCCGAAGGGATTGTCTGTATAACAGACATGGCATATTTTGAACTCTCTCCCTCTTCCCTCTAAAAAGGTGTCTCTGGCTTGATATCTCTTAATTTCTATTATCTTTTCCCATCAGCTTACTTAACATCAGATATTCCACTAATTTTAATTATATAGTCACATATTTATCTCAGTACCAGTGTCTTACATAAGTTTTTAAATTAATAATAGAAATTTAAAATAATTTAAAAGTGTAAAAGCATTGGAGAACCTCATGGGCCAGAGGGAGGCAGGCTGAAAATAATATGAGTAAAAGCTTTAAACATAAAGGAAAATCATACTGTATTTACTTAAATATAAGCTGAGGTTTTTTTCCCCCAATCAGCATGGGGAAAATGCCCCTTGTCTTGTATTCCATAGGAAGTGGAGGGGGAAGCAGGTGGCTGCTGTGGCTCTGACTGAGCTCTGGTGAGGGCCCATCAGACCCACAACAGCCTCCTGACTCACCCCCCATTTCCCCTCTGCAGCTTGTGCCCAGCTCACTCCCTTCACTCTCCCTGACTCTCAGGTGCAGCTGGGCTCCCACTGGGGCTGGGGTCCCCCTAGCTCAGAGCACAAGCCCTGATGCTGCCACCTGGGCAGGCAAAGGCTGAGCTTCCATGTGCTGTGCTCCTGGATGGAGCAGCCCAAGAAGTGTCTGCAGGGTGGGGGCAAGGCAGAGACTGTGAGGAATTTGGTGGGGAAGAAGCTATTGAGAGCTGAAAGTTGTGGGATGCAGGTGGTGGGGCAGGAAGGCTGCAGGGAGGAAAATGGGTGGGACAAAGGGCAAGGGTGCCACCTGACCCCTGCCCTCCCCCCCAGCCACTGCTTTCTGTGCTGTAGCAGTGGGGGTGGGATTTAAGGCAGCCCTTCAATTTTTAGGTTCTATAGCTGGCAAATTATAGCAAGTTTATAATCTTTCCATGTACAGAATCTAATTATTGGGAGTCATCTTGTATTTGAGTAAGTATGGTAATATGTTTTTGTGAGAGCAAGACCAGAACCAAACACAACCCTGAGGAATCTCTCAGAGGCACTTCCTGACATGTTTTGTACCTTTTCAGAACTAACCTTTTTTTCCATTTCACTTCTAGAAACTACAATTCTATTGGAACTTTTAGTTGTGAGTATTCAATAGTATCAAGTCCTTGATTGCTTTCTTGGCAAAATCTTACCCCACTTCTGTATTTGTGGAGAGCCTTGACTATAATACAAGTGTGGTTCTCTTGCAAGAAAAAAAGAAAGCTTGAATCCCCTTAACAGCAGGGAGCTATTCTTCATAAGGCTCTTCCTTATAGCAGCATGGAGCACTTCTTGGGTACTGACCTTCACCCCCCAGTTACATAATTGATGGATACAACTCCAGTGAGGGCTGTAGTAGTGGCAGCAAAATAGGAGGTAGAAACTTATGTTACCAAGTACATGCAGCCCAATTGTTCAGCTGTTTAAAATTTTTATGGACAATTAACTTACAACATTTTAAGTTTAATGCAGTTTTTGCATTTCATGTGCTCCATATTGATGTTTCAGATGCATAGATTCATGCAGAAGGATGTGATCCTGTTTGTTTCCAGTTGGAGATTATCCCTCTTAATCATACAATGTCTAGGTGTGCATTTTCAGATTTGTTGACTCAGTAAAACTAAAGCATTAATAACCAGTACCATTAAGCTTTAGTCACAATATTTTAGTTGTAGCTCCTTGGGTCTGCAAGAATCCTCATTGTAACTACCATCCACGTCAAGTAATGGCTCAAAAAACTGTACTCATTACCGGTTGCTCCTCAGGAATTGGACTGGCCTTGGCTATAAAACTGGCCAGGGACAAACAGAAAAGATTTAAAGGTAATGCTGTTTCTGTTTACTATTACAAACTACCATGTCATCTATGTTAGTCACTTCAATATGTTTGTCACTTAGCTGCTCTGAGCCTTTCAGATAGGGTGGGATCTAAGTCTATATAAATAATAAATATTGTGCCGTAATAGGGAGGACTGAATTAAGTGCAGGTTTCTCACTGTCTGGATGGATTTTAATTAACATGTACCTGGGTTCTTGGTTCAAACTCCCTTTCCTCCACTCTTAGTTTCAGTTTTTCCTGTTGGGAAGATGCACAGCAATATGGACAGCTGCCAGTTCTGCTACTGTACTGAAACTGTTTATTTGGAATCAGTGGACTATAAGAAGTATAGAATTAAAGTTGAAATTTAATTTCATCTTTAAAAAATTACAATCTGCAGCATGCTATGTGAATATTATTTTTTATAGTTCCATTCTACTGTTGTAGCTAACTTTGGTGTTAGCAGAATTATGTTTGGTCTAGCTGCAATTTTCTATGTTGGGAGGAAAACATTGTGTTTTGAGGGAAGGGGGCAGTTAACTGTTTTTGTCTGAGAAGAAGATTCCAGTGTTTCAGTCAGACAAGGTAAATCTGATATCTTTTATTAGACCAGCTCAAATAGATGGAAACATTCTTCTTTGCAAGCTTTCAGGTATAAATACCCTTTGTCAGGCTAAGGAAGCATCTGCAGTTGGTGTGTGCTCTTCCTGGATGGAATGAATAGTAAAGAAGTCAGAAGCTAGTATGCATGCAAGAAAGGCAGTCAGTGAAGATGTAAATTGAGGAGTCAGTGGGTGAGAGAGAGGCTGGGAGGGGGCGGGGTAGGGGAATAAATGTTGCAGGTAAGTAGTGGAGAGGTACCTAAGGAGTTAGATGTTAGGCAGTTTATAATGTGTCATAAATCAAATGTCTATATTTAGTCCATGATTTTTTGTATCTGGGAGGTTGATTAAGTGAAATTCATGAAGTGGAGTGTTTCAGTCACACACTTCAGAGTAGGAAAACTTGGTTTCCCTTTCCATACAGAAGGGAAATATTTGCTATGATTGTAGAGTAGCCAAGAGGTGGATTTAGTATCTTGGGCAATTCAGTAGACAGTGTTCACTCTCTGCAAGTATTGTCTCATTCATCAAGAAGTAATCTGAAAGCTGAACTGTACCAGCAGTTTTGCAGTCTGTAAAATCATTTGTATTTTACTTTCTAAAAAAAGGTTCTGGCTGTTCTGAACATGCTGGCTATGAAAGACTCAGGTCAGCCATGGACAGACCCTCCCACCCCGCCATCCCTGCACCAGGCTGCACCCAGCTGGGGGTCGCCCCCAACCTTGACCTCAGACAGCCAGAGGAGTTCTCTGCTCTGTGCTAGGGAGCAGAAGGGCAAGACAGACCCTGCTTTGCTGGAGCAGATAGCACAGCCCAGGGCTGAAAATCATCCTGGTATACTGGGGGGACTGTAAGTTAACTTGAACCAGGAAGGGATCTCAGACAGATGTTCCATAAACCAGTTTGACTTAAATCGGTTAAGTCTGATACTGCATCCAACCAGGTTTACTTAAACCAGTTTTGGAAAAGTAGTTTAAATGCACTGAACTTCTGTTCTGTTAAAGAAATTAGGCGACTGTGGTGTCGATGCCTACACAGTCAGATGGGTCGCAAATTGGCTGGAGGGCTGCACCCAGAATGTGGTGGTGGATGGGTCTTTTTCAACCTGGAGGGATGTGGGCAGTGGGGTCCCCCAGGGCTTGGTTCTCGGGCCCACACTGTTCAACATCTTCATCAGTGACTTGGACAAGGGGGTGAAAAGCACCTTGTTTAAATTTGCGGATGACACTAAGATGTGGGGAGAAGTGGGCACACTAGAAGGGAGGGACAGGCTGCAACTAGATCTAGATAGGTTCCAGGGGTGGGCGGATGAGAACAAGATGGGATTCAATACTGACAAGTGCAAGGTACTGCACCTGGGGAGGAAGAACCAGCAGCATACCTCCAGTCTGGGGAACTCCCTTCTCGTTAGCACAGAGGTAGAAAAGGATCTTGGTGTCATCATTGATTCCAAAATGAACATGGGCTGCCAATGTGGGGACGCGGTCAGCAAGGCTAACCGCACCTTGTCGTGCATCCACAGATGCATCATGAGCAGATCCAAGGAGGTGATCCTCCCCCTCTATGCGACACTGGTCAGGCCGCAGCTGGAGTTCTGCGTCCAGTTCTGGGCGCCGCACTTCGGGAGGGATGTGGACAACATCGAGAGGGTCCAAAGGAGGGCCACTCGTGTGATCAGGGGTCAGCAAGGCAGGCCCTACGAGCGGAGGCTACAGGACCTGAACCTGTTCAGCCTCCACAAGAGAAGGCTGAGAGGGGATTTGGTAGCCGTCTACAAACTGGCCAAGGGGGACCAGCAGGCTATGGGGGAGTCCCCTTTTCCCCGAGCACTCCCAGGAACAACGAGGAATAATGACCATAAGTTGACGGAGAGTAGATTCAGACTAGATATCAGGAGGCACTACTTCACAGTCAGGGTGGCTAGGATCTGGAACTGACTTCCAAGGGAAGTGGTGCTCGCTCCTACCCTGAGGGTCTTTAAAAGGAAGCTAGATAATCACCTAGCCAGGGTCATTTGACCCCAGCATTCTTTCCTGCCCATGGCAGGGTGCTGGACTTGATGATCTGCTCAGGTTCCTTCCGACCCTACCTACTATGAAAACTATGAAACTATAAACCTGTTTCTGATGACTTAAACTGGTTTATGTGTAACTTCTGTCCTTAGCCTGGAGGTTCCCAAAGCTGAGAGCGCTCACTGGTTGTCTTCTATGCTCCTCCTGCCCCCCCCCCCCCCCCCCCCCCCAAACCCAATGGAGGTGGTATGGAGAACAGAGATGCTTCAAGAAGCCCTTCACCTCTTGAGGGTCATTCTTAAAACACTTCATTGGCTGTGCCCATCTATACCCTTGCTGTCTGGAGTCCTTCAAACATGTGCATCCAGGACCCAGGCTCCTAAGTCTTTTTTAGGTGCCTAAACTTTGGTCCCTGTTACCAAACAACTTGGCCATAGTTTTTTACAGTATTTTCTCTTACTTATAGGAAAATAACAGTGCCTTGTTGTAAATTTGAATACGTAAATGGTTTGTTTCTCTGACCTGTCTGGTTTTATTTCCAGGAAGAGTTGAGTCATTAGTATCAAGGGTTTTTGTCTTCTGATTTGGGAAAAATATAGCTAGAGATGTACCTTGAAAGTCAAATTGGGGAAGTTATTATTGTTAGGGTGACAATATTTGGATTTTAGGGAGCACTGGATTTGCAGCTGAATAAAGGCTTTTTTTTCTGTCTCAGCAAAAGCTACTAGTCACAAGACAAAATTATATATTAAAAATAACCTTGCAAATGCTTAGGCAAGCAGTTTTCTAACAAGGTCATAGTGTTAGAGCCCTTTGTGTAAGAAGAACAAGATGCAGCCCACCAGCTATCATCAGTAGAGAAAGTAGAAGCAAGACCTTGGAGATGAAGGAGTCAGCAAGAAACCAGAAAGAACCAGCAAGTGACCAAAAGAAGCAGAGGTCAAAGTCTTGCACATGTGCACATAGCAGAGAGGCACGTAAATGAATGAAATGCATAGGCAATTTCATGTTAATGAGGTAAACAGAGGAGGAGCTTGAGATAGGACGAGAAATGGGTGGAATCAGAGGTGGAGTGAATGTTAATGAACATGAATCAAGGTGTAAAAAATGTGAAAAGAAGTAACGTTCACTACAGGTCCCCTGGTTCACGGGCTGTGTGTCTGTGAGGGACCTTTGCCCGAAGCTGTCTCCATTCTGAATAAAGCTGTTGCAAGCAATGCGTGCTGGTGTTTGCTCCCTGCTTGCTCTGGCTAATGATAACAGGATCTATAAGCAATTGGATCATCTTCTCCCTAGTCGTTGGGTGCCGCATGGAGTCGGGGTATAACAAGTATTATATAAAAATTAAAAATACATTTTCTTTGCTATAGGTTTTTGTTCAGACCCTATCATTGTGATATTTAACTACTAAAATATGCTTTCAAAAATGAATTTGGAAATTGTAGTCTTAGTAATTAATCTTTCTATTATGAATGTTATATTCTCTGCAGTTACATTTCTGATTATTACTGTTTATGATACTTTGTAGTATATGCCACAATGCGGAATCTGTCCAAGAAGGAGAAACTTGAAAAAGCTGCAAACAACATATTGGGTAAAACCCTGGAAATAAAACAACTAGATGTCTGTGATGAAGAGTCTATTAAAACATGTGTTAATAACATTCCTGAGAGGAGGATTGATATCCTAGGCAAGTAATAAATATGAATAAAAAAGTGCGGAGTAGTTGGGAAATGTCATTTAAATTCAGCATTAAATATTTAGGAAAGGTTCTGGTAGACAGTGTATTTAAAGAATAAATGTTCTGAAGGCATCAGTATAAATAAACACAATCAGTATTACCATTCACTTTTAAAGTGCCTTCTAGTCAAGTTGTTCTAGACATTATGAAAATATTAATTAAATAAATCTCACTATATTGTGTTGAAATAGGGAAGCATTTCAACCATATTTTACATAAGGAGAAAACTCCAGACACAAAAAGAATAAATTATTTCTTCAAGATCATATAGTAAAGTTGTGTTAAGACTAAGAACATAAAACTCTGATTTCCTGATTCTTCATCTTACACTTCAGACACGTGACAGAGTAGGCACATTAGATGGCTGTTTATTTGCACTAAAAGTAGGTTGAATATACACTTTAAAGCAAGGCATTATACATTGCATTCTCCCCATTTGTATTGATAGGTATAGTTCCATTTTATTTATTACAATGCTTGTAAATGATCTGATATTTTACATTACTTAAAAAAATGTTATAAAATAACTCAAAGAGAGGGAAGGCAAAGACAATCAATTTTAAATATGTTCTCATGGTTTAAGTCAGAAGAAGAAAAATGACTCTTGTTTATTTTTTTACCCTTTCTTTTAGTTGCTCCTTTCAACCAGCATGTATTTTCCAATAAAATTGCCAAGTTAATGTTTATTGCACTTACCACACTATTTTTCATATCTATAGTTAGCAATGCTGGAATGGGGCTCATTGGACCTATAGAATGCCAGACCATTGATGAGATGAAGACTGTGATGGATACCAACTTCTTTGGACTGGTTCGACTCCTGAAAGAGATTTTACCTGATATGAAGAAGAGAAAAAGTGGACATATAGTCATAATAAGCAGCGTCATGGGATTACAAGGCAAAATATTTTGTACTAATGGTTTAGTTGTGTCTAGAAAAATGTACTTGTGAAACCATGAACTGAAAAAAGTGAGATCTAGTGAGTAAAGCTTTTGCTTCCTATGATGCTGAAGCTGCTAGTTTACAAACATGGGACTCAGTTATGCTATCCTTACTCATGCTGTATGATATCCTACTATGCAGCTATTCTCAGCAATTTTAATGGGACTGCTTGCAGAGTGAAGTACTGAACCATGCGGGTAAAACTAGCAGATTTGGACCTAAATAGCTATCTTTGAGTTTTGTAGAGAATAGGACATTACTCTTTCACAATATAATTGCATGTAGAAATGTCTTTCTCTCATTTAAAGATACTCTGGAGAGAAGACAAATGCATTTACAGTTTATGCAAAGACATTAAAATTTGATTTTAAGTCTTCTTCCTTAAGGAATTTTTACTAGAGCAATCTGAGATTTTTAATTAGTGCATTTGTTTGGGGAAGATTTCTCAACAGTGTATTTAAGGTGGTCTTTCCACACCTCTACCCAAAAGAAAAATACAGTCAACACTCCAGACTTTAAAAAGCTTATGGTAGTTGTGATTTATCCAGCAGGTCCTTTGCCACTTCCATTTAAACCCTCCATATCCCAAACAGTTTCATATTCTTTCTGAAAAGTTTTCCCTCTAATGAGTCTGCCACTTACTATAAAAAAAAAACCCTTCCCATTAGAGTCAGCTAATTTTGCAAGTAATTTGGTCTTCCATCCTGTATAAACTTTTTTGCATGTGTATTTTCAGTTACTTTAATGTGGCTTTAAGGTGGATTATTCCAGTGAGTTAGGGGGTCATACAGTCAAGACACTAGCTGCAGAAGTTGCTTATATGAGCAATGTCGTGCTTGCTCTGTTGACATATACCTCCTCAACATCCCCAAGGAGAAACAACTGCAAATCTCACTGAATCTTAAATCAATCCTGCTGTTATAATGCTTTGGTTTGGAAATTATGCAAACTGCATGGTACATGTAGAGCCCTATACATGTGACCAATGTATAAGAACCCAAAATACTTAGCACAAACATATACCGTAGGCCATATCCTCAGCTGTGATCAAGGAGCAATTTTAAAGTTTCTCTGACTTACACCAGTTGCCAATAGTACCCTATAACTACAAGTAAGGTGCAGAAGAGCCTCAGCAAAATGCTTTTCCTCTTGACAATCACTGATCAGTGTGTGTGTCAAAAAAAAAGATTTTGCCATCCACATACATTTATTAGGGTCACTTTTAACATTTCAGATATGTTACTGTTAAATTAGCCCAGCCTCAGCGAGGATTTTTTTATGCCTTCACAACCACAAAAAAATTAAGATTTTTTAGAAAATGCAAGATGTTCTAAAATTCAAAATTACCTTAGCATCTTCCATGAGATAAGTTTCTAATGGTTCTGTTTTTGCCTTCAGGTATTTTGTTTAATGATGTATATGCTGCATCTAAGTTTGCTGTGGAAGGATTCTGTGAAAGTTTAGCCATACAGGCACTCCAATTTAAACTTCGGTAAGAATTGATTCAGAGATGTGGATGGATTTCAGACTATACTTTAAAATATATCATGAGTTATAATTGGTAGTTGTGCAGCAACAGCAGTTTTATAGTGGGCTCTTAGCCAGGAAAAAAAGGATAAAGAATTTTTCTTTAACTGACCTTGTGGAAGGTATTCATGTACAAAAATGCACTGAAACCTCCTTGCATAAGCTCCTTGCCTTCCCCACTAAAGTACTGAAAATGTTTATATGGCAATATAAAGCTACCTTTAGACTGGACAGCATAGGTACTTTGAAAATATGTGTAGTTTATGTGCACATCCCTGGGAACATGCACTCTCAATCTACAGTATTACAGGGATGTTGTTATAGACATGCAATATGTTTGCCTCAGTATATTTTATCTAGTCTTTGTGCTCATTTATGAGAACGCCCAGGAGAGGCTTAAATTAAAATAATTCTTTAATATTTTTATATGTAATACAGGCATGTACAACCATTTCCATAGCATTCAGTAGGAATTGATCAAGATAGTGAGGGAGATATCTACAAGTCAAGGACACAGGATAGCAAAAATTATATAGAGAAAAAGGGTGTGGGGTACATGGCAGGGCCTAATTTTTTAAATATAGCTACCCTTTTATTTTAATGTTATTGTTTAAAGAGTTAATAAGATGTGTATGTGTAAGTAGTTTAGATTTATAGGGGGAATGAAAGGAAGGTAGGAAAATGTGCCATGCAGCATTCAAGATTTTTTTCAGAAGAGGTTATAAAAAGTAGCACTTAGGGAACTAGAGTTGTCAAAGTACAGTAACCAGTCATAACTTGTATGCAAGAGCAGCATTGAGCAGACTGCAATTTGGGGGTTCTGCTTTACAATTAATAGCATGATACAGCCTAAAAATTAGGGTGAAGTATAGGTATTCCTTATCATTTAACACAGAACTGGAATTACTAAGGATCTGCTGTTGCAAAGATCCTGTTCAAAGAGGAAGTAAGTACGTTTTGTAAACAGAGAGGTAAAAAAACAATTTTGTAAACTGAGATGCTTAAAAAACAGATTGGAACTGGAGAAGGAAGTGGTTTAATGACTTAATGTAGTTTTGAAATTTGCTGTTATGGATCTCTGGGCAAAAAATGACCTCCTCCAGCAAGCCCATCAACAGCAAAAGTCTGTACAGATATGCTAAGTATTTATATAGTTCTTAGTATTGCACTATAAAGTGCTTCATAAGGCACTTTATACTGTACCAGAGACTCAGACCAAAGAGACTCAGCTTTTGGGTTCTTTCCTTCTCTCTTTCCTTCTTTCCTTTCTGCCTTTCTTGCTTTCTGCCTTTCTTGCTTTACTTCTGCTCTTATTAGCATGTGAAACTCTGATGAAAAGGTCATTTATAATTTTGTCCAGAAGACAGTGAAGTTTATGGTTGTCCTTAGCTTTTTGTTGCAGAGTCCAACAGTTGTGAGGCAGCACAACCCTCCTTCCTTGGCCAGCCTGGAACACGTGTTTCCTACCCCTCTAGCCAGTCTGGGATGTGTGCGCCACATGTGGCACAATCGCAGACTGGGCAGGCACATGGCACAAATCCTGGACTGGCTGGAGGTGGGTGCCATAGGTGCCACATGTCCCAGAGTGGGTACCACATGTATTGAACATCCTGGACTGGCCACAGCAGGTGCTGCATGTGGTGCACTTTCTGGGCCCTGCATGTAGAGCTAGTGTGGTGGTGT
Organism: Alligator sinensis; assembly: GCF_000455745.1. Taxonomy (NCBI): domain Eukaryota; kingdom Metazoa; phylum Chordata; order Crocodylia; family Alligatoridae; genus Alligator; species Alligator sinensis. Next base: position 1,717,943 of record NW_005842008.1, read on the forward strand.
GTGAATCACCTGAGACCCAGTGGCAGCACTGGGATCTGGCCTATGGGCCATCTTTGACACTGTTTGTCTATAAGAATAGTAGAGTTGCATGTTTCCCACATAGGAAAAAAAGATCACTAATATAGTTTTGTTTCTGGAATAGGGTAAGTTTGATTGAACCAGGACCTGTGATCACAGAATTTGAAAAAAAGGTGTATGAAGATGGAATGAAAATGGACCTTTCGGCTGCAGATGAAGAAACAGCTCGTATGTTTGCTGATGTTTACCTTAAAAATTACAATCAGATTTTTCAAAGCCTGGGACAAAGTGCTGAGGAAGTTGCAGAGGTATTCACTGGTATTACTTTGTACAATATAAGAATCCTGTAGTTGTTTGCTTATAGAACTATACTTAATTGCAAAATTATTAGATTTAGAATTTAGAAAAAGCGTAAAATTCTTCAGGTTTTAAAAAGTAAGTATGACTTAATCTTTAATACTATTAAATAGAGAACTGTAACAACTCATCTCATGAAATCTTGTGGATTACAGTGTCACCTGGAGTCGAGATGAGATTTCTGTCACTGAGGGACTGGTATATTCTGTGGCTTATGTAGAGCTTTAGAGCAAGTCAATCTCTGCCTGAGATCTGTCCACAGAGGGGAAAAGTTGACACCATCAGGGAAACTAGAGGTTTAAAAATTGTGCTTTGCTCATGGTGTCATAGAATTCAAAGCAAAAATTCATCTAGATGATGATGGACAGCTTTAAAACAAGAGTACATCTTTAAAAACAAAATACTAATTCAGGCCATGGTCCTGCCTTAGAAGAGTCCGTACTCCCACGCTTCACCATTTACTTCAGTAAGGCGCTACATGGGTGCATAAGTCTGTCTGCATAAAGAGTTGCAACATCAGGAAGCCTGCAGGGTCCCGCTAACTTACTGTTGACCTTACAGACTATGACTCTTAATGATTTTTAGTAGGGCTGTCAGTTAATCATAGTTAATGTACTTGATTAACACAAAACAAACTAACGCATTAATTTTTGTAATGAGCATTCATCACACGCATCCATTTTGACCAGGGGTGGGCAAAATATGGCCTGTCCCACACCTTCTTCGGACTTGGCCTGTTGAAGCAGACCAGCTTTGGACTAACCGGAACGCATTTGCACAGCCCTGACCTTGGCCCACCCCGCACCTGCTCCAGACCGCCCACCCACTCTGAGCAGAGGCAGCAGCCAGGCAGAAGCTGCTGCTCAGCTCGAGGGAAAAGCGACTCCTCCCCCTGCCTGCTGCTGGGCCCTTCTTGCTGCAGCTGCCCAGAGCTTATGCCTGGGCTGCCCTACGGCTTCTCTCTGCCACTGTCACTGCTGCCTCCAGCCCACACAGCAGGCCAGTGGTGGAAGTGCAGAGGAGCAGTAGGGCAGCCTGTGTGGGCAGGTGCAGCAAGAAGGGTCTGGCAGCGCTGAAGGGGAGGGGTCGCTGTTTCCCTGCACCGAACAGAAGCTTCTGCCTGGCCACTGCCACTGCTCAGTGTGGGCCGATGAGTCTGGAGCAGGCACAGGGTGGCCAGGGGTCAGGGCTGTTTACACGGGTTCCAGCTGGCCTGCTCTGGCCAGCAAAAGTCCAGAGTGGGCATGGGGCAGGCCAGGGTTGGGGCTGTTGGTGGTGGGGAGGGAGAAGCCACAGGGCACAGGGGCTCCAGGCTGTTGGGTGGGGGGGGTTGGGGGGTGGTGCTGACTATTGCTTAACTGTGTGATCAAAATTGTGATAAAGTGCAACTATTTGTTTTAATCTTGCAATTAATTATTCATTTTTTTTAATGGTTTCTCATCCCTAGTTTCTAGCTTTAGCATGTTGCTCTTCCCAGTGAAATTACCGGAGCACTGACTTCCATGGGATGAGAGTTAGATCCACACTGTGCACATCTGAAAATCCCACACACAGTATATTTTTAAAAACTGTACTTGTTTTAAATAGAATAAGGCCCCCAAATTGCACAGCAGTCAGTATACTGTGTGTAAGCTGGCAAATATGAAGTGTCAGGCCCTCTTTACATGCTTCAGGTATCTTGCATGTAGCTAGTTGACCTTTAGACCAGCTACACATGCAAAGACCCTATCATACTATAAAAAGCTTCAACCTGCTATAAAGTTAGACACAGGGATCCAGAGTCCTGCAGCTGTGGAAGCTGAAACCCAGCTGGGTCCCAAAGCCAGGGGATGCGGGTGCCCTGGGGGTGTGTTCAACTCCTGGGGCTGGGGGATCACAGCTGCTGCCATCTCTCAGCCTCTGGGGTTCATGAAACTCCTGGGGCTGGGGGATTGCAAGTTATAATCCCCTAGCTCTGATGGTGCATGGGATGCCACCACAGCTGGGAGCCCCTAAACTGAGGGGGCTCCCATCTGCCAGAGCTTGCTTCTTGTTGGTGCAGGGGGAGCCTAGGATTGGATTCCCTCTGTACCAGCAGTAAGGGATGATTGGACCTAATGCACAATCCCAGAATCACACCTCCTGCCATGCACATAGATTCATAGATGTTAGGGTCGGAACAGACCTCAATAGATCATCGAGTCCGACCCCCTGCATAAGCAGGAAAG
>NW_005842008.1:1722607-1728240 GCF_000455745.1 Alligator sinensis
CGTTGCCAATAACAGATCCAGTATGGCATTCCCCCTAGTGGGACCGTGTACCTCCTGTGTCAGGTGGAGGTCCTGTACACAGGTTAGAAACCTGCGTGAGCAGTGGGACTTTGCTGTCTGTGACTCCCAGCAGATGTCCGGGTAGTTTAGGTCCCCCATGACTACCGCCTCTTTAGCTTTTATGGTCTCCGAGAGTTGCCTCAGGAGCCCCGAATCTCTTTCTTCCCCTTGATGTGGGGGTCTGTAGCAGACCCCTACCACCAAATCCCTTTCTCCTTGCCCCCCATGTAGCCTAACCCACAATCCTTCTACCTCCTCATCCTTTGATTCCATCTTGATGAGGGTTGACGTATATTGCTCACTGACATAGAGCGCAACCCCTCCCCCTTTCTTCCCCACCCTGTCCTTTCTGTACAGTCTATAACCCTCAATATGTACTGCCCAGTCGTGGGATGAATCCCACCAGGTTTCCGTTAGCCCCACTAAGTCGTAGGTGTTTTGTGCAAGCAGGAGCGCTAGTTCATCCTGCTTGTTCCCCATGCTCCCAGCATTAGTATATAGGCACTTGAGCCCTGCGACTGGTGCCTTTGCTGCCCCCCCGCTCCGAGTCCCAAGGGGCCCTTTGTTTCTTACCTTCTCGTTTCTTACCTGTGTCGTAGTGCTGGCCTCCCTATGGCTTTCAGGTTCCCAATGCTCTCTTTCTTCAGGCTGGGCTGTCCTTGTGGGTGCCACATGGTTTGGTGGTCCACATGTGCAGGTAAAGGTGTAAAGGTTTAATTGCTTATTAAATCCTGTCACACCTTTACCTGCACATGTACAGGGGCCCTCATTCTCACATTTGATATGACATATAGTATCTAAATTAAGAATTTTTGCCTCAGCCTTCATTTTTACTAATTTCACATTTTGTTCACCCAAATGACATGACTCAACAACTCATATTGGTATAGATCAGTTAACAAGTCTGAAAATGTAGTTGATACATACAGCCCAGTTGCAGAGAGATCCCTGATGAGAGGTACTGATTTTCATGTACTCTGCCACTGATCTCAAAATAAGTAGATATTTTATATTTTTGTGTAGTAAAACAATTGACGATATTATCTTTTAAAATTCGAAAATAAAACTATGCTACTTGGCCTCAAAAGGAAACAAGTTTATATAGTTTCCAAATAATACTAAGAAAAAGCCTTAATGCATTTTAACCACATTCAGATATGGTCATATTTCCCAGGGGATATTGGAAAACTCTAATGCTTGCTCTACCATTCTGCTTGGTGAAAACCAGACTTTTATATGTTTACTTTGATAAATTATATTTTGTAGTTATGGTCCCATTTCTCATTTTTACAGCACACAGTAAAGATCATTCTTACAGAAAATCCACCCTTTCGCCATCAGACCAACACCTTGTATACCCCAGTAACAACTCTGAAATATGCAGATCCAAATGGAAATCTACCTATTGATAGCTTCTACAAAATGGTTTTTCATCATGACAGAATCTTCCATGCAAGTCTTAACTTTTTCAAACTGCTGAGATGGAGCAGCAGAAAGAACATTGCATCAACTTAGTTGATATATCAACATTGGCTTATTTTGAATTTAAAGTTTCCAGTATTTTGAAGATAAATGCTCTTGCCAGATCTGTTGTTAATAATTGTGGTTATCTTCTTTATGTACAGTTGTGCCTCGTAAAAATATTAGACTTATGACCATCAATATTTTGAATGTCTGTAGTCAACATTTATTGGAATTAAAAGTGAAACCTCCTGAGAGCAGTACAAAAAAATCTTATTTGTAGAACCTTATTGTAATATATAAGTGCTTTGCTAATAGTCTCAGGGGTTTAGGTTGTAGCCGTGTTGGTCTAAGGACATAGGCAGACAAGGTTCCTTGGGTGAATTTGGTATCTTTTATTAGACCAACCCAAATAGTTGGAGAATATTTATTAAGCAAGCTTTCGGATTCAAAAACCCTTCGTCAGGCTAAGGAAGTTTCAGCAGTTGGTGTGCGCTCTTCCTAGTGATTCTTGAATCACCTACTACCACCTAGCTCTCTAATACTGTATTTTAGAGTGTTAGAACAAGCTTGTTGTTAATAATATAAAAGATGTACAGATTTTTAAAATTGTCTTAAAATATAGTAACTGGAAAGTTTAAACAACTGATGCGTTTTAGTTTTTGTATAAATAAAAGAACATTGAATGTGTTATTTTTTTAAATGATGCTGCTACTCCTAAAGGGTCAAATTCAGCTTTGATATAATTTAGTAGGAGTCAGTGCAATTATCACAGAAATTAATTTGGCCCAAGAAGCTTAAACACAATGCTTTGTGTATTTATAATCACTTTTTAATAATATCTTATGGTTATTTCCTTTTTTATTAGGAATACATCAATATAATGAAGATTTTCCAAGCTGGCACCTAAAGCTGGAGACTCTTAAAAATCCATATTTAGTTTTCTAGATAAATGCATTTAGATTTTCAAAGGCGCTGAATACATGCATCTCCCACTGACTTAATTGGGAACTTAAGATGTTCTCTGTATTTGAAAACAAGACTGTTTTTACCTAGGTGTTTAAATATAGGTTTAGCAACCTACAGTTTCAGGCACCCGGATTTGAAAATGCTGGTCCTCAGCTGTCCTACATTTACTGCTATATTTGAATACCTGTAGTAGTCTGTTAAATTATGCCAGTTCCACTGACTAGTTCTGACACATCCTTGGGTTCCGCATACAAAGTCAGGTTTTCTTGTTTTATTTTTACACCTTGGCTACACTGTTAGTTTTTGAAAGGCGATATTTAGAATCTAAAGCAAGTTCCTCAACAAACTGGAATTTTGAAGTTGGGTAAATGTTAAAAGTAATTCCCTATAGAGTGCTCTCTTAGACTTCCATAAAATTCAGCTTCCTGTACAAACTCCTACCATTTGCTTTTATGTGATTGGGCTCTTGTGGATTAACAGTGGTGGTGATTCTCTTTTGATTTTTCCCCAGCTATCACTGATCAAGGAGTCTTGCAGAAGAGACTCCTGGCCCTGGGCCTTATGTGATAGCGAGGGGCCAGTTTTCTGGCCTCTTAAATACAATGTCCTGGGTTCCAGATGCTGCTGTATCATGGGCAGTAACCACTGTCGAGTCTCACAGGGCAGACACTTGGCCTCAGGCTCTATATAGTACAGGCCCTTGGCTATAGGCCTGCTGTTGGCGGGCTGTAAATTCAAGTCTCTTCTCTGTGGTGTCTTGCCTGGATGAAGTGCTGTCCCATCTGTGACTGTGACTTTCTTTTCTGCCCACCTGAACAGAGTGGGATCCAGCTCCCAAATCTGCCTGACTGCTGCCACAGCAGGAAAGCACCACATTGTAGGGCCTGGTTTGCAGCCACAAGCCTCCTCAGAGGTGTGGGGGCCACAAGCCAGGCTTCCCCTCACCCCCCATTTGGGGTCTCTTCAAACCATAAGGGTGGAATGCTGTATTATTGGAGGAGTTTAAAATTATCCTGTGAGTTGGCTAGATGGTGCCTTGTGGCTGGGGCTTGGTTTGCTCCCCTGGGATCTTACCAGTCCAAGGGGATGTGCTGGGAGGTCCTAGCAAAGATCCATAGACGTGGCATAGCAAATTGCTTGTTGATCACCCAAGCACAGAGTCCTGAGTTCAGCTCAACTGTGTTCCTTTCTCCTCCCCCTCTCCCTCTTTCCTGGCCAGTAGGGTTTTTTTTCCTTTAATTTGAATTTTCCCCAGTCCCTTGAGTTATCACTAGTCAAGGAGACGCCTAGTCCTGGGCTTGCTGGCTTCCTGACCACAAGGTCCTGAGTTGTGGATTCCACTGTGACTTGACCATACTAGGCACCTTAAAACTAGCATGTCCATGGCACGTTGGCTTCTTCAACCTGGCCAACAACCCATCTGGGAGAAGGAAAATTCCCAAAATTCAGTCTCACTGCCTGGCACACAATATCTGTTGATTGGTGATAATGTCCCCATTTAAAATTGTGACCATTGTCACAGACCAACTGGCTAAATTAAATATTGCTCCAAATCTGGATCAGATGTGAGAGATATTGACATATTCCCAAGCATCTTGCAGTTATCCTCTAGAAGAGGAAGAGATCAAGCCTGTGCAGTAGGCCCCACAGCTGCAGTTAAAAAAGCAAGTGGAAGAGTGAGTAATGAGAACTGGTACAATAAATGCTGAGAGCATTGCAGGCAGGAGAGAAATAGTAAACCTCTTGGAAATAAGGAATGGGCAAGCAGGTTGATTACAATAAACACAAGGGAAGGATAGTAGTGTAAGAGAACAAGGAGCAGGATATAGGATCTTCTCTAATGCAGAAAACAGAAGAGAGTTGGAGTAATATTGCATGGCAGCCTTAAAGGCAGCGTGACTGAGTTCACAAATGACAGATTGACGGCAGCTAAGTTTGTGATGCCGGAAGGAATGTTGAACATATGCGCAAAACAAGGGGGCTGCAGGGAAGAAGAGAAAAAGGCTGCGAGAGCGCCTCTAGAATCCAATAAGAGCAATGAGAAACTGGGTGTGAATGGACGTTAGAAAAAGAAATGAAGGGTTTAAAGTAATGTCGGAGGAATGAGTTGGGAGTGAGGAACAAGGATGGAGAGAAGATACTGGAAATGGCTGAAAACTTGAATATGTTCATTGCTAATACTGCATGTGTGCGCTAATTGTCACTTACACAAATGGTCAGAACAAAAGTCAAATTGTTCTGGTCTTGGGAGCAGGTATAAGATGTGCAGAACAGATTCCCTACAAGTATACTGGTGTGGGGCTGCTCATGGGAAATGCACTAAAGTAAAAAACGTCACTTTGTCGGCAACGCTCCCATTCTTGATCCCTCAATTACATGCAACAGAAATCCAAAAGTTTGTCATAGTGAAAGTCATAGTCAACAAATGTTTCAGCTTTATGCTTTTTTTAAAATACAGTGCAAACTGTTTGCCAAAAATGCCTTTAAGTTGGAACAAACACTCACAGCATCAGTTTACTGAAAAGGTTTTCTAAAAGGTAAGTTCCCCAGGGAAATTCCTGAGAGTAGTGCCTAGAAAGCTAGGTTCAGTGTGGTCCTGGTAGGAAAATACTGTATTCCTTGATATCATACATCTAAAAACTGGGGCAGCTAATGGTACTGTTTACGGCCGGGGCATCCAAGTCCCTGGGCTGCGAGGCTCTTTCCAGGCAGGAGCCACAGGGCCAGCAGCAGGTCCAAAGGCAGCAGCAGCAGAACAAGCAGGGTTGTGTTAGCACAGCTCTCCGCACCCTCCCACCTGCGGTGGCCATGTCCAGCCCCGGGCAGGGCCCTGCTGGCTACCACCAGGTCCTTTGAACGATGCGCGGACAGGCGATGGGTGAAGACGAGCATTTGCGGCCAGCTCAGGCTCGTTCCCGCCTGGACGAGGCCCCACCCTGCAGGGCCCAAAGGCCAGCGGGGGCTGCTTGGAGTCAGCGGTGCCGAGCTGTGCCGCAGGCCCCGTCGCTGCGCCCGGGGGGAGGGGTCTGGCGGGCGGGACCCGGGACGGAGCCGAGCGCCCGAGGAGCTTCCTGCTACGCGGCGCCCGCTCCCGCCATCCGCTGCTCCCAGCCGCTCCGAGGAGCCTCGCGGCCCCGGCCCGG
>NW_005842008.1:1728674-1735078 GCF_000455745.1 Alligator sinensis
CGAGCTGCCGCGGGGTCGGAGCGCGGGAGCGAGCGAGCGAGCATGGCTTCGTCGTCCGGCAACGACGACGACCTGACCATCCCCCGGGCCGCCATCAACAAGATGATCAAGGAAACTCTCCCCAACGTGCGCGTGGCCAACGACGCCCGCGAGCTGGTGGTGAACTGCTGCACCGAGTTCATCCACCTCATCTCCTCGGAAGCCAACGAGATCTGCAACAAGTCGGAGAAGAAAACCATTTCCCCCGAGCATGTCATCCAAGGTGGGCGCCCGTGGCTTCGCTCCTGCGGGGGCTAGGGTGGGGCGGACTGCCGGGAAGCGGAGGTCCCGTTACTCTGCCCTGCAGAGGTGGTGGGGCTGAGGTGACAGATGTAGAAGCCGGGCAGGTCTGCACCTTCTAGACCAGTGGCTTTCAACCTTTTTCATACCAGGACCCATTTGTAAGCATCCGTGGCCAGTCCTACTCTGGACCTGCTCTCACCAGCCCCCTTGTGTGTGGGGCAGGGGGTCCCCAAGCAGCCCCTGGAGCTCTGCCAGCCTGCAAGGGAAGAGCCCCCCTTCCCCATGTTTTTCTCGCTTAAAGGAGAATCCATTTTTAAAGTTTGTTTCCAGCTGTTTCACATATTCTTGCGACCCACAGGTTGCGAAATGCTGTTCTAGGCCAGCCAAAGTGGACAGATACATATAGCAGTCCAAGCTTTCAGGAGCTGAAGCTTGCCCTCCATCAGGGGCTGATGAAACCATAGTGGGGATTTCTCCCTTCCAGGCTCTGTTTTGTGTGTCGCTCCCTGGAATGCCTGGGCCAGGTGCCGAATCCTCCTGTATGCATGAGGTGAAGATGATCTTGCCCAGCAGCCGTGCAGGCTGCTGCTCCCCCATCTTCCTCACAATGGTTTGAGATCCAGTAATTGGTCTGAGGTTGCACCAGAAATGGGGGACAGGGGGATGATGCAGGGTTTTCACAGTGAGGCCCAGGTCTTTCATTTCTGGATGAGAGTCCAGTCTAAGTGATGTAGTGAGGAGGGTTCTGGGATTCTGACCAGGCTGTCCTTGGACCAGCTTGGCAATTTCTGTATTAATTTCTGGTGTAGTAAGTGTGTCAACTAGAAATGTGCCCTTGTGTTCTCTGCCATTTGGTTCCTACCCCATGTGGCTGCTGAAAATGAGTTTTTCTAGAATCATTTGTCCTCTTTTGACTACTTCCATAGCTGCTACATGCTCTCCTGTCTTCAAGAATGATGCTAATTAGGGTGGCTGTTTCGTAAATTACCACAAATTTTGACAGTTTCATTACTGCCCACAGAGATATGAGGAGTAATAGTGAAAGTGAGTAGAGTTTTAGTTTTACTCTGCTACTGCTTGACAAAATTGTGAATGGCAGCAGCATAACCAGAGTGTTGTCTCCAAGTCCAGAAAGACAACCAAACCATGCATTTGTAGCAGTTCCTTTTGAAAGCTGATTTATGAAGTATTAATGAACAGTTGAAATAATCTAGATTATGATGGTTTTTACCAACTCAAGTCACTGAAAAGCTTTCCATTTGCAATTTTTAAATGGAGTTTTCATGTCCAATTTATGGTGAGCAAGTGAATTAAACTTTGTTGCAATAAACAAATCTTTGAAACTAATACTTTGTGGTAGCATTGCCTGGAACTTGGACTCGAGAAAGTAAAACTCATACTTAGAATGTGTGTGATACTTCTGGTATGCTTTTGTGCTGATACATATAGTTGCCTCAAGTAGTCAACAAAGGGACCAGCACCATTTTTAAACTAGGAATAGTAGTGAGGATTAAGTAGTAAGACCAAGTGAAATTGGAAAATAGAATTGGGAAAGGCTGAAGAATGGGTAAGATTGATCCTGTGGACAGATTTAATTTAAAATCATACTAATTAGTTTACCTTTTGTGCACAGTGATTATTTTTGGTAGGAAGTATATTCAAGGGGTTTGTATGAGGTTGGATACTAAAGTGAAGTGATGCACACAAGCATGTCTGCAAAGTATTGTGCCTGGTGTTTTATTTCATTTTATTTTTTTAAATAAAAAAACAACTTTAATTCCAAACTATCACACTTAGGGCCTGTTAAATATGGTAAGGAGGGTTTTATTGTCATAGAATTTCATATTATTCTTATTTTCCTTTTTTGTTGTCCTTATTTACTCTTCAGAAGTGCGGGTGATGGTGGTAGTTTCACCTGTTCCTCCCATCCCTGAATCAGAAGGGTTTATGTCATTAAAGAAAATAATGTAACTTTTCTATAAGTGGCATATAATTACAGTATTTTCTGTTCCCCATAATCAAAGTGTTTGGGTTTTTTGTTTCTGCTGCCTTATATTGAGTTTTCTACAATAACTGACAACATTATTTGAAATTTTAGAAAGGTCTGATCAATTTTTTGTAAAACAAAACAACCCCCTGCCACCCCATCCAAAAAAAACAAACCCTGTTTTTATCTTATGGTACTGATATGCTCCAGTAATTTTGGCATGTCTTCGCATTCTGTTTGGATTTACTGCTTAAACCAATTTACTTGGCACTGTAAAGAGGCTTGACTACCCTTATTTTGAGGCTCAGCCCTTCTGTTCTTTTAAAGAAGATGCCATGTTTGCTTTCCCCCCTAGTTCTAATATAGTAGCTAATTTTAATGAGAACCTGCATTACTGCTGCTGTTAATAGCAGTTCAGTCTCTTTCACATCTCTCAAATCCTTTAAATAGCAGTTGTAAAGTTTTCCTTCTGAATTTTATCACTGTTCTAGCACCACTTGTGAGACGCTTTAACTTCTTCCAGCTTAATTTGCCAAAAGAGATGATCTGTGGTAGGTCTACCTTTTCTTGCAGTAAACACCAGTGGACAGAAATCATCTGAGGTCTCAGCAAGGTCTTTATCCTTGATTACTCCTTGTGTTCACTTCTAATACAAAGGACTGTCCACTTCTGTAATCTTTCTTTTCCTGTATTTTTATATAATTCCTTGGGGTTTTTTATGTTTGTTGTTTCCTCTTCAAAATTTCTCTTATCCTTAATCTTACCTGCCACAATTTGATCTCTTATTTGTTGCTTTGCTCAGGTTATGTTTCAGTTTTCTGAAAGATACTTCTTAAACCAGAAACGTATTATCTTTTGCACGGCTATGTTCTGTTTCTAGCTGGGCTGCTTTATTTGTTCATGTGCCTGTGTCTTTGTTTTAAGCGGTTTACATTTAGAGTAATTTATTTTAATTACCTTCTGGGTATTTTGCAGGCTTTTTTTCTGAAGTTCAGTAGAACAGTGCTAAATTTTGGCATGATTTCTCTCAAATCAAATTTAGTCTTTCTTTGAATTAATGGACGTAATGTTTAAGTTTTTGAGGGGCAAGATGCTGCAACTGGATCTTTGCAGGCAGACTCACTGAAAATCAATAGCAAATGTACTTATATTGTACTCTGCTTAATGCTGATAATGTAACCTCTTGATCTCAATATGCTGAGGTAATACTAAAACGTATCTTGTTGTGTAACAAATCAACTTGGAATTTGTGCAAGTCTCTACATACACTAAAACACTTGTTTGGAGGATTTCATTATTTATTTCTTAATGTAAATAGTGTATGGCATAGGCAGTATCTAAGATGCAAATCCACAGTTGACAACGTCCTATTTATTTCTTTCAATTTATTAAAGTGCCACAAAGCCAAAGGTGTGCTGTACACAGATAAAAGATTAAATACATTAAAAAGTGTCTCAGACGGCCGGAGCCGACTTGAGGAGGATTGCTGATTACTCGGCCGTCAGGCAGGCTGGTGCATGGAGAGGCAGGACACAGCGTATTGGTTGCAAAATAACTTTTACTTTAACTTTACTTACGCCGCTGGTGGCCGCGATGCAGGTGGTAAGGTTGCTTACGTAGTTACAGGTAACGGGCAACAAAATGAGCCGGTGAGTTTGTAGACAGAAACGAGCATGCAGGATGAAGGATATGTCGGGAACAGACGGTGACGGGGAGATGTTGGAGGATGGCCAGTCCGCCAGCTTTTCTCTGCCACGTGGCAAAGTTCTCCGTACTCTACCACATGCTCAGAGCTCTCCAACTTGGGCGGAAGCTGCGCGAATTTGTATACATTTAGAGTAGCCAATAACAGACTGCCAGGTGGGAATAGCTAATGAGGCAGAACGTACCAAATTTGCGGTCATTCAGGGCAGTTCTGTTGTAACAGGGGCACTCAACTCATTTGGTTATGACAAAAAGAAAGAGTGCAAACTCTGGCTGCTATGCACAAGACAGCACATGTTGTGTGATGCCAGTAATGTAAAATAAGTTGCCACAAATAAGATTTTCTCATTAAGTTTCTCTCGGTTCCAACTTTTGATCTTTCCCCGATGAGCCACCTGAGACCCTGTCCTGCTCCCTGCTGGGGCCCTGAGGCAGCACACTGCGACCCAGGCCCCAAGCACCACCTGGCTGTGCAGCAGCCCCAGCCCAGCCATGCCCAGCTCCCTCCCTACAGGGGCCTCAATCCCCCTCTTGCTTCCCACTTCCCTGCTGGAGCTGATCTCAAGGCTACCTGGGGCCACATGCATGTGCTGTACATGCACGTGGTTCCCCATCTCACTGCCTTCCTTCTACTTCCTCCCAGCCCCCTGCAGGCTGGAACTCTGCCAGCCTCGCACAAAGCGAATTTTTCTCATATGAAGCAAATTTCTGGTGTAAATAATGTTTCGTGTATAAGAAAATTTTTGCAAAACAAATTTGCATAGAGACCAAAGTGTATGCCCTCTGCAAATTGCAACAAAGTGCCATTTTTCTAGTTGAGCTTTTGCTAAATGTAACTTACCTCTTTTGCTTTTAAATCTCATTCTACTTAACCTTCCTGCACTTCCCTTTCTATTGCTCATAATAGATCATAGGGTAAGTTAATGTAAAAAAGAAAAAAAAAAGCCTGTTTAAAGTCAGCCTGCTTTTTCTATAGCAAAGTATTCAAATAAATGGCATAAGATCATAAAAACTGTTAACATTGTGCAGTCTTGTACTTTCAGCCTGAACAAGATATATGTGAAGGAGCAGCCATGCCAAGAATTCTGCATAGTTGATGTTAAGCATTAAGTCTTGTCACAAAGGTGTATTTTTATTGTGTTTTGAAGAATGCAGGTGCCCTTCCTCCATGAAGTATTCAAGGTTCTGGTCAGTAACGATTCTGCCATTAGGTGCGTCAAACTAGGCGTAAAGCACGGGAATTCGCACAGGAGGGCGAGCGGAAGGGCCCGAGGCCCTGCCTGTGAGCCCCCCAGGGTAGACAGTCCCAGCTGTAGCCAGCCCATCAGTGGCATGATGCGGATGGGCACGCGCCGGACCCCTCGGGGCCTGCGGGCTGTCCCCCCCGGCACCTTGGAGACTGCCACCCAGATGGAGCCCATGGTTCCGGGCTCCGTGCAGACAGAGCCTCTGGCTCTAGGCTATGGGGGCTGCCTGTCGCTTTTTCAGGCTCGGGGGCCCAGGAGCATGGCCACCTCCCCTTGTGGGGTCTGCTCCCTACTGGGGTCTCTGGTGCGCCAGCTGAAGGAGCTCCAGGCTGCAGTCCCAGAAACTGTGCGCCATCAGGGACTGTGAGCAGGAGATAGACTCCTACTGCCAGGCCCTTCTCCCCCAGGAGGCGGAGGGTAGATCATGGTCCCCCTCCAGGACAAGAGAGGACTCGGCAATCTCTCTTACTGTCCCGCCCAGGGCTTGGACCAAGGTGGCGAAGGGCCCCAAGGCCCGCTGCACCTGTTGCAAAGCTCCTGCCCCACTGGAGCTTTGCAACAGGTACAAACCTCTTGCAGCCCCAGCAGAGCCTGCTGAGTTGCCAGCTCCCACAGGCAACACAGACGATACTGTAGCTACCTCCCCCACTCTTCCCAAGACCAAATGCAGTGTTTGTTATGGGAGACTCCATCCTGAGGGGGACTGAGGGAGTAATCTGCCGCCCTTAGCCCGGGAAGTTTGCTGCTTCCCGGGAGCCAGAATCCTAGACATTGCAGAGAAGATCCCTACACTTCTCCAGCCCACTGACCACTACCCTATGCTCCTCATCCATGTGGGCACCAATGACATGGCTCGGAGTGCTCCCAGCCGAGTCATGAGGTGCTACAGGGATTTGGGTGTGGGGCGTAAGGGTCTGGGGGTGCAGGTGGTGTTTTCTTCGATCCTCCCAGTCTCAGGCTATGGGCTGAGGTGGGAGAGTAGGATCCAAGTAGTCAACCAAAGACTGTGGTGCTGGTGTCATCGGGAAGGCTTTGGCTTCCATGACCATAATCCGCTCTTTGGAGAGAGAGGCAGCAAGCTGCTGGGAAGGGACAGCCTCCACCTCTCTCTGCTGGGGAGGAGGCTCTTCTCTGCCAGACTGGCTGACCTGCTCCACCGGGCTTTAAACTAAGCCCACTGGGGG